>NC_056750.1:353003150-353190650 GCF_019279795.1 Protopterus annectens | reverse complement strand
CGGAGGGTCCGGGATGGGATGTAGATTGAGACTAAGGAAGACAGATGGACAGAAGGAGGGTTTATAAAGAATAGAGTGTAGCATATGAAATTGATAAAATAGCAGAAACTGGGGAAGTTCAAGACATTGAAGAGAGTTTAAAGAAATGCAGTGGTGTGAGTTGTCTGGGGAGTTAGTAATGAATCTGGCTATTTTATGGTAAGTCTGTTGCAGTTTGTTTAGAGTGGAGGCCTGGATACTGGTAAGAACTGGGGCGGCGTATAAGAGGGAGGGGAGGAGGAGTGCCTGGCCCAGGGTAAGTCTAGATTCAGGGGTTAGGAATTTTTTGTTCCGATATAGCAGACCTAGTTTCTGGTTTGTTTTTTTTTTTTATACATTGGAGTATGTGTAGGTTGAACTTGAGTTTGTCATCGATAATGACCCCTAGGAGTTTTGTGCGGATGCATTCAATTACATAGCAGTGAATCTATATCTCCTTAACTTCTGTTTAGGCAGCACAGAAAAAAAGAAATCCTCGTAATATAGTAGTTAAATCCAAGGCTAACCATCCAAACATACTTATTTATGTATGAATGTACATATGTATTTATATTTGTTAATTAATGTAGAGTATGGGTCCCAAATGATCAGTTTCAAGCTAATGTTGGGTGATTATGCTGACATTAAAATACAATGTGAAAAAATATAACAAAGGCATATTCTACAGTAGTATGAACAAAAACAGAAAATAATAAAAACTATATTAGAATTAAAGGAGAGAATGTGGTTAATATTTTACAGCCGTATAAAATAAGATACAGATCCATACAATGCATTCAATTACATAGCAGTGAATCTATACATGTTAACTCAAAAAGCCAAATGCAGTGCTGCTATCAGTTGAGGCAGGAGACTCACGTAAACATAAAAGAGAGCAATCCAAATCCAAGTGTGTGACCCTCCAGTGGCAATGAAACGAAAAGCAGAGATTCAAAGGAACTTCAAATAAGATGCATTCATAAAAAATAATAAAGTTTATTCCAATGAGTGAGCGCTTTCGCCAAAGGCTTCTTCAGACTCTTAAAACAATGAATAAAACTGTTTGAATCATTTTTAAACCATCCTTAAGCTTCCTATTGGACATTACAAATTGATATGTCACATGTTATCTTGTCTTAAAGGAACAGATACTCAAAAAAGTTAACATAGTTAAATGCAACAATATTTAGAAGGAATACTTCCATCCAAATATACAATTAATGATCAGAATGTCCATGCAAATAAGTAAAAAATATGCATATACCCTGATACATTCTAAAAAATAAAAGGAGCATTGTGCTTGGTCCTATATCATTCTACAATCATTAAAAAACTGTTGCTACATTCATTAAAAACCCTAAACATTCTCTCTCCTTATGGTGTTAAAAACATTAAAATCCTTAGATAAACAGCAAGTTTTATCGCGTTTCAATATCTAGCATCTCTACTAAGATAGTGGTGTGTTGAATGCAACTTTGCATATATCAGGTTAAAAAATTAATATAGCGAGAACTCTGTACTAAAAATGTAAGCGTACCTTTACCACAAAACAACATAGCGAATATAATGTATTTCGCGATGTACCTCATCAAGGAGTCAGACCTCATCATATCGGTGAAAGGCTGTTGTCCAAGATTAAAAAATTCCACAAATAGGAACCTCTTAGATTCCACGTAAAACAAACTGTTTACAAGTTGTAAAGTGCCGTGTGCTGTAGGAACTCTGAATGCAATTGAGTACAACCTAACTTCATGCGCTATGGTAACTCAACGTGCGGTGAGCACGTTCTAAGCATCTAAGTACTGAACAACAGAAACAATGTTTAAATTTCTAAGAAAAAAGGTGAGCCTATATTCGTGCTGTCCTGTGCCTAAAATAGACAGTATTTGTAAGCACGATTATGCCCTAGAAGCATATATTGATCACAAAGTGTCACTATTTAAAACAATGAAACGTGTACATATTAATGAGTACACTTATTAAAGTGTTCGCTGAACATGGCAGAGATGGCATTAACTAATACAAAATAAAAAGATACAAACAGATAAATAGTGGAATGCTAGGCGTAACACATAAAAATTGACACAATAAAGCTTGAACTTAGCACAAAGCACACATATAATAATACCTAAGTATAAAGCTCCATAGATGATAGGGTCCCTAACTAATAAAAAAGCAACTACTTCCATGTACATAGTTGGTGCTAAATATAACAACATTCTAAGTTAAAAAGGTCAAATGAAAAATGTGAAGAGATAAACAATCCGCAACAATACTAAGCCTGTACCTAATGATAAAACAAAACTATCTATTGATGTATGGGGTACCTAGCTCAGTCATAAAATAAGTTCCAGCTACAGTGAACAAATGTATAGGCGTATATGCATGCTTGTATATACATGTGTATATATTTACACACATGCATGTGTAAACTATGCCCAATAACCACTAATATATTGAGGTGGTGATAGGAGGGGATGAAAAACATACTAGTATGTGAGGTATGGGCTCAGAAGTAAGGCTAAAACAAGAAAGCCGAACATATCCAAAGGTCCATCAGTTCCTGGGATTTGATACTAAGAACACATCTACTTGTGGCTATAAAGCTCAGAACATTAATACTATGAAAATAATTATATTCAGTCTACAAGGACTGATTCTTACACTGATTTACTATAAGAGTGACATCAATACGTAGTTTTAAAATTACCTTACTACTCTATTTAGGTAATAGTAGGTTAACCCACATAGGGCATAATCGTGCTTACAAATACTGTCTATTTTAGGCACAGGACAGCACGAATATAGGCTCACCTTTTTTTTCTTAGAAATTTAAACATTGTTTCTGTTGTTCAGTACTTAGATGCTTAGAACGTGCTCACCGCACGTTGAGTTACCATAGCGCATGAAGTTAGGTTGTACTCAATTGCATTCAGAGTTCCTACAGCACACGGCACTTTACAACTTGTAAACAGTTTGTTTTACGTGGAATCTAAGAGGTTCCTATTTGTGGAATTTTTTAATCTTGGACAACAGCCTTTCACCGATATGATGAGGTCTGACTCCTTGATGAGGTACATCGCGAAATACATTATATTCGCTATGTTGTTTTGTGGTAAAGGTACGCTTACATTTTTAGTACAGAGTTCTCGCTATATTAATTTTTTAACCTGATATATGCAAAGTTGCATTCAACACACCACTATCTTAGTAGAGATGCTAGATATTGAAACGCGATAAAACTTGCTGTTTATCTAAGGATTTTAATGTTTTTAACACCATAAGGAGAGAGAATGTTTAGGGTTTTTAATGAATGTAGCAACAGTTTTTTAATGATTGTAGAATGATATAGGACCAAGCACAATGCTCCTTTTATTTTTTAGAATGTATCAGGGTATATGCATATTTTTTACTTATTTGCATGGACATTCTGATCATTAATTGTATATTTGGATGGAAGTATTCCTTCTAAATATTGTTGCATTTAACTATGTTAACTTTTTTGAGTATCTGTTCCTTTAAGACAAGATAACATGTGACATATCAATTTGTAATGTCCAATAGGAAGCTTAAGGATGGTTTAAAAATGATTCAAACAGTTTTATTCATTGTTTTAAGAGTCTCTGCCATGTTCAGCGAACACTTTAATAAGTGTACTCATTAATATGTACACGTTTCATTGTTTTAAATAGTGACACTTTGTGATCAATATATGCTTCTAGGGCATAATCGTGCTTACAAATACTGTCTATTTTAGGCACAGGACAGCACGAATATAGGCTCACCTTTTTTCTTAGAAATTTAAACATTGTTTCTGTTGTTCAGTACTTAGATGCTTAGAACGTGCTCACCGCACGTTGAGTTACCATAGCGCATGAAGTTAGGTTGTACTCAATTGCATTCAGAGTTCCTACAGCACACGGCACTTTACAACTTGTAAACAGTTTGTTTTACGTGGAATCTAAGAGGTTCCTATTTGTGGAATTTTTTAATCTTGGACAACAGCCTTTCACCGATATGATGAGGTCTGACTCCTTGATGAGGTACATCGAAATACATTATATTCGCTATGTTGTTTTGTGGTAAAGGTACGCTTACATTTTTAGTACAGAGTTCTCGCTATATTAATTTTTTAACCTGATATATGCAAAGTTGCATTCAACACACCACTATCTTAGTAGAGATGCTAGATATTGAAACGCGATAAAACTTGCTGTTTATCTAAGGATTTTAATGTTTTAACACCATAAGGAGAGAGAATGTTTAGGGTTTTTAATGAATGTAGCAACAGTTTTTTAATGATTGTAGAATGATATAGGACCAAGCACAATGCTCCTTTTATTTTTTAGAATGTATCAGGGTATATGCATATTTTTACTTATTTGCATGGACATTCTGATCATTAATTGTATATTTGGATGGAAGTATTCCTTCTAAATATTGTTGCATTTAACTATGTTAACTTTTTTGAGTATCTGTTCCTTTAAGACAAGATAACATGTGACATATCAATTTGTAATGTCCAATAGGAAGCTTAAGGATGGTTTAAAAATGATTCAAACAGTTTTATTCATTGTTTTAAGAGTCTGAAGAAGCCTTTGAAAGCTCACTCATTGGAATAAACTTTATTATTTTTTATGAATGCATCTTATTTGAAGTTCCTTTGAATCTCTGCTTTTCGTTTCATTGCCACTGGAGGGTCACACACTTGGATTTGGATTAATCTATACATGTTGTCGAAAGCCAAAGCACAGATATATAAAATATATACACAGTATTTAAAAAAGGATTACCATATTTATGATAATTGTTTTTTTTTATTGAGTGGAAAGTGAAGAAAAAAAGGAGATATGATTTTTGAAAGGCAAATAAAGTGGCACCATGGGTAATATTGTCACTTTCTGGGAAGAAGTCCTCTTGTTCAATTTTTGGCTAGATTGTATTCTGTGTAGTGAATGCATGTCCTCCCTGAGTTGCTTTGGGTTTTCTCCGGGTACATTCATTTTATATCACATTCAAAAGACATGCATTAATTGGGTGTCTGTATCTGTGAAACTGTAAGCTTGTGCATGGTATGGAAGAACTACAATGTTAGGGCTAGCCACCTGCCTGTGTGAACCTTGGCCCGAGATAATGGTTACAGTTGATGTGATACCCAGGCTCCAAATGGGAAAAAGATAATGTGGATGGATCAAGTTGAATGTTATTATTAGTTATGCAAGCAAATTTAATGAGGAGAACAGTGATGGAGTTAGTGGGTGTTATGAGATGTTACTTGTTTTACATGGTGTGCTTTTAGCTGGGTCCAAAATGTAGTTTATGAGGTACATTTATAAAGATGTTGAGAAGGTGATTTCCAGTATTTAGTCTCAAGTATAGAGAATCTATAGCTTGAGCACTCTAGTTTAGCTGTTGATGTTTGTTTTACAGTTCTTCTGTGAGTCTAAGTTATAATGCTATAGATTATCTTGACATAGTTAGCAAGTAAAGGGGACGAGGTCCAGAATTTTAAGACTATAAATATTTACAAGCATAATGATATGTTAGTTCTTTTTTGAAGGAAAGCTAGCTGACATTGCTGACTGTTTATTAGTGATGTTCCTATCTAAGGAAAGCATTGATGAAGCTTCATATTTTGTTGGAAATGATTTGCAGAAGATTAGTGCTTCTCTTAGAAGCAGCAGCTGTTAGTGGAAGCCAAATTATAGTTGAGTTAAGTATGATTCCTTTCCCTACAGTAAATTTTGCAGCAAAGAAGAGAACGTGAGATTTGTCATGGCCAGAATACTAGATAGTTTATTTTGTTTCTTGCTTTATCCAGGTGAAGTTGAAAGTACAGAGTTGGGTCAAGGCAGATACCTAGGTAGCTGAAAGAGATGGGCATGTTGACTGGAACATTATATAGGTCTTTAATTCTGAAGAGATTCTGAATAAGAGATTTTTTTGATTAGTTCCAAAGCTCATGCATTTGATTTTGTTTGAGTTTAGAAGTATTATTTTTTATTGATGATCCACTATATGACTGGGTGGTAATCTTTTTCCTTGGTTTTGTGGAAAAGAGTGTGATGGTCTTAATTGCAATGCAACCATGTGATTGTCATATAGTATAAATTAGGTAGGCTGCAGGGCAGTTTATTAATGAAGCTTAAGAATAGCAAAGGAACAAAGGCAGAACCTTGAGGGATACTGGAGATCAGAGTGTATGTGCTGTATCTTTAAGAAGTATATCAAGGACTGAACATGCACATATAAATACTGGGCACATGCTATTCCCAGTGCCATTTTGAGAGTGTAGCCAAAGAGAAGGCATATATGATTGTAGTAGTTAGCTTGTATATAAGTTGCTTAAGTTAAAGTCAGTAAACCTCTATCATGATGTGTCTGTATATAATAAAGCTGCTTAAACAGAATCCATGAAGACTCTTCTATTGTGTCCAAAGTAGGGGATCAACATGGTGTCAGAACTGAGATTCCAGAGAAGGATATTCAGAGCCATGAGATGCAGAGATGTCAGTGAAGGTAAACTAAGAGAAATGAGCAAGAAAAACAGCCAGAAAAGAATCAAAGGTAATGAGAATTCGCACAAACTGCTTGTTTTATAAAAAAGATAAAACAGAGAATTACCACGGCACATGCAGCATTATTAAACATACGGGAGGCATAAAAGGTTTATTCACAAAGCAAAACATTTAAGATTAAGATATTTGATAAAAGATTATCTGAAAAGAAAAACAAGTGTGTCTGAAGCAAAATGGGCTTGTTTAGAGTGAAACGAGCACAAGAAAAGTACAATGGGCATGAAAAGACATTAAACAAGCAAAACTAATATAATAAGGGCAAAAAGGGCACATTAAGCATAAATAAAACAAGGCGACTGCATGTTTTTGGCAAAGTGCTGTGTTTTAGCATAACTATGACTTTGTATTGTATCAAGGGCATAACTAGAGTTTTTCAAAGTATCTCAAAGTATGTAAAAGTGCTTACAGTGTGTGCTTATTACTGCGCATGCATTCTGAAGAGTTTGTGTGCAAAGTGCAACTATTTCATGAAGTATAGTCAAAGTATAGCCATTCTGAAAAGTTTCTTGTGCTGAGTGTGTCTATTCGCAAAGTGCCGACATTACAGAGTGTTTCTTGCACTGTAAAGAATTGCCTAGCAAGGTACCCCCATTTTGGGGAAATTTCAGTGTGCTGTGTATAGTTTATTTGCAAAGTGTAATTACTTTGAAATATTACTGACTCTGAGCTTCTCTTGCCCAGTTAATTTGCATCGTGCAGTTATTTGAAATGTTTCTTACACTGACAAGAGATGATTTCTTGCAGTACAGTAATTTCAAGAGTATTACAGTGTCTGAGAGACTTATTTTGCAAAGTTCAGTTATACAGAGGCTTGTTTTGCTATTGGGAAAAGTTAGAAATACTGACATAAATTTCTGGCTTATCTGTATGAGTATGTGTTCATGCTTATTTGCAAAACCCTTCACTAATATATGCTAATATGGCAGATGGATTTCAAAAGCCCTTACCACTTGTATTTGATCAGAATACTGAAGAGAATTTGAGAATATTTGAGCAAAAGTACGATATTTTTATACAAGCAGCTTATTCTGATAAAGATGCATGCACCAGGGCATTCATTTTGCTAAATCTAGCTGGGTCAAAGATCACTGAAAGAGAGCATTCATGTGTGCATGTACCAGCAGTATATGAGAGAGAAGGTGAAAATTGTCAAATTGTTGCACAGGCTGAATCAAGGGAAGACCCTGAGTGTTTGAAGAGCAAATTCAGAGAAATGTACAACCCCCAGACAAATATTACATTAGAGAGGCATTTGTTTTACATGAGAGATCAGAAACCAGGGGAAACCTTTGCAGATTATATAAATGACCTGAGAAACAAAGCCAAAATGTGTCAGTTTAGTGACTTAAAAGATGAGTTCATAAAAGACAGGCTTGTGTGTGGTATTAATAGTGCTACTCTGAAAAAAACTTTGCTTCATGATAGTGATTTAACATTGAGTAAAGCCACTGAGATTTGTCAAATCTATGAAGTTGCAGAAAAATGCACAAGTATGCTTGCAAGTGACAACAGCATGGCTTCAGTAGGCTCTAAAGTGAATGTAGATAGCATGCAACTCGTGGCAAACATTAGTAGGCCTAAGCACATGGCAGCCACAACCCCTGCTTGTTCACCAGGAAAACCACATCGTTTTCCAGCAAGTTCTAAGACCTGTTCAGTTAAAGGAGCATGCTCCGTGCAGTACAAACGTAAATTATCAAAACCCAAGTCCAGCTTTATTAACTGTTGCAATTGTAGTGCCATTCATGAGTCTAAAAGAGAAAAGTGATTAGCATTTGGTCAGCAATGTCACAAGTGTAAAAAAATGGAACAATTTTCAAATGTTTTGCAAATCAAGCAACCCCCACACAGTTGTAAAGAAGGGTCACACAAAAAAATCAAATTGATCAAGTAGAGTTGCAGAAATCCACTTTTTATGTAGATGGTGTATCAGTCATTGGTGAAGGAGTTGATGCAGTGAATTTACTGGCAAAGAGCAAAGTGTTTTGTACAGTCCGGATCAATGGTGCATCCACAGAGTTAAGGTAGACACTGGTTCAAAGTGTAATGTTATATCAGCAGACACATTTACTAAAGTGGGAACTAATGAACAACTCATTGTGGTCAGTAATGCAAAACTTGTTGTTTATGGAGGTGAAGAAATTCAAACCGAAGGCTCATTGATGCCTTTATGCTATTTGGCTAGGAACTGTTATAGCTCTATGTAGTCTAAAGACCTGTGTATTCATTATTGGGTCTCAGAGATAATTTGAGAATGAATCTGCTTTCTTTTACCAAAGAAGTTCATCACATAAGTGCATATCCTAGTTCAAAAATTTCTGAAGCCATTTTCTCAGAGTATGCTAATGTTTTCGATGACAAGTTGTGCAAACTTCCATTTGTGTATTCCATGAAGTTAGACCCAGAGGTCACTCCAGTAGTCAGACCAGCAAGAAGAGTTCCAATAGCTATGCAGGATAACGTTAAGGCTCAGCTGGATATAATGGTACAGCAAGGTGCAATTTGTCCAGTTACAGAACCAACTGAATGGGTGTCATCTATGGTAGCAGCTCACAAAAATGGCTCAGGTGAAATCAGAATATGTATTGACCCAAGAGATCTGAAAAAAACATTGACGAGACTGCATCATCCAATGCATACAGTCGAACAGGTTGCAGCTCTAATACTGAATGCCACTGTTATTTCTATCTTGGATGCAAAAAGTTCATTTTGGCAAGTGATGCTTGATTGCAAACCCTCATTACTCATCACTTTTGGTACCGTTTGGCAGATACAGATTCCTAAGTATGCCATTTCAAATAAATTCTGCAAGTGAAGTCTTCCAGCATGAATTTTTCATGTTATTCTTGTGCCACAGTAGTAGATGATTTATTGGTTGAGGCAATGGTGAAGCAGAGCATGACAGAAACCTAAAGACAGTTCTAGACAGAGCATGTGAAGTAAACTTGAAGCTCAATCCTCTGAAGTGAAAATTCAAACTACAAGAAGTTACATATGTAGGTCCTTTATTTACCAGTACTGGCTTGAGACCAGACCCGGCCAATCAAGTAGCTATTCTTGAGATGTCAGCAGCAGATAATATTTAAGCTCTGCAGCATTTCCTAGGCATAGCAAACTATTTAGGTAAGTTTTTACCAGACTTCAATCAGTTGACAGCAGCTTTAACAGCGCTGAACTGCAAAGATGTTTCATGGTCATTGTTAGAACAGCACCAGAAGGCATTTGAAGACCTTAAGCAGAAAATTGCTACCCCACTTACTTTAAGATATTATGATGTAAATAAACCAGTCACTCTTTCCTGTGATGCTTCAAAATTTGTTCTTGGCACAGTTATTCTTCAACAGGGCAGAACAGTAGCCTCTGCATCTAGAATACTTACCCAAACTGAAATTCAATATGCTCAAATTGAGAGAATTTTTGGCAACACTTTTTGCATGTTCAAAGTTTCATGATTATATCTATGGTCGAGCTATTCAGATTGAAACTGGCCACCAGCCTGTAGTTACTATTCTAAAGAAGCCTATGCATTCAGTTCAACACAACTTCAAAATGGTCTGTACAAAAGGCAAACTACTTTATCTGTGTGATACCTTATCGAGATTGCCCAGAAATATGACAGAACAGCTTGAAAGAGAGAATTTTGACTTTGATGTGATGACAGTGCATAATTTCTCTACTACTAGACTTGATGAGCTGAGAGGTCATACAAAGACTGATCCAATTTTGCAAAAGCTCAATCACTACATTAATGTTGGATGACCATCAAAGCAATCTAGTGTACCACCTGAAGTGCAAATGCAGTTGCCTTATAGATATGAAATGTTGAAGGAAGACGGCATTATTTTCAAAGGTCCTAAAATTGTTGTTTTTGCTTCCTTACAACAACAATATATACAGATTTTGCATCATGGTCACCCAGGTTCCACATCCATGAAGAGAAAAGAGAGAACTAGTATTTCATCCTTCATTACTGAAAGGTATTGATAAAGTACTTTCTTCTTGTTCAGTATGCAATAGTACTAGATCGCATTTGCAAAAAGAACCACTTCAGCTAAGTCAAGTTCTCAAACTACTTTGGTCAGTAGTAGCCACTGACATCTTGAAGTGGAACAATCAAAACTACTTAATATTGTTAGATTCTTATTCAAATTGCTTTGAGATTGACTTACTACCTAATTTATCATCCACTACTGTTACTACTAAGTTGAAATGTCATTCCTCAGTCCATGGTAGTCCTCACAAAGTTGTTTCTGACAATGGTACTCAGTTTACTAGTCAGTTATTTTAGAAATTTGTGAGAGAATGGGACTTGTACATGCCACTAGCAGTCGTGAATATACACAGTCTAATGAGCTAGCTGAACATGTAGTGCAGAGTGCAAAGCAATTACTTGAAAGGTCAAAGTGTGACAATACCGAAATCTTTTTTAATTTAATCTCAGAAACATACCCTGTGACGATATACTTGGCTCACCTGCTAAAAGACTTCTATCCTGGCAAACCAGAATGACGCTACCTATTAGTTCCTGTTTATTGAGGCCTAAAGCTAAGAACAACAGAGCCATCAAGGCTCAATTATTCAAGAAGCATTCTATCCAGAAATCCAGTTATGATAAATCGAGCAGATTTCTTCATCCATTGAGGTAAGCAGAGACAGTGAGGATATAAACGGCAAAAGGTTTCGACCAGATTGGTCAAGTTTCAGGTATATGTACTGAGCTGAAATCCTAGCTTGTAGAATCTGAGGGTGTTGAGTACAGGAGAAATTGGAGATATGTTCTTCCTGTACCATAATCTTCCATGCATCATTGTTCCTGTGATACAGACTCTAGATCTCAGAGTGAACCAAAAGTTGTTCCCATCCCAGAGTGTGTTTAAACCTCTACTTCCATTCCTAAGGATGTTACAAATACTCCCAAGGCTGAACATTCTGTAGAGACAGCTCCAGTTGCTAAGCCTAATTCCTAGTTTTATGTTACATGATATGGTTGAATTTCCAGGCCCAGCACGAAATACACAACAACATGGACATAACTGGAAAATATTAAGATACAACCAAACACCCTAATACTGGGTGATTTCAACTACCTTGCCATTAACTGGGAAAACTACTCGTGTGCCAACACCTTTGCTCAACAGTTCTTGGAATTCATAAATTCCAATGCCCTGCTAAACCTAATTCCCAGTTTTATGTCACATGATATGGTCAAATTTCCAGGCCCAGTGTGAAATACACAACAACATTGACATACTGGAAAATATTAAGATACAACCAAACACCCTAATACTGGGTGATTACAACTACCCTGCCATTAACTGGGAAAACTACTCTTGTACCAACACCTTTGCCCAACGGTTCTTGAAATTCATAAATTCCAATGCCCTGGATCAACTAATCCATAGTCCCGCAAGGGGCTCCAATATCCTGGAACTGGTCATTACCAACATGGGAAATCAATGCTCGACACCCGTGGTCACCTCCTCGTTGGTTAGGTCTGACCATAAGCTAATCACCTTTGGCATCAACACCCCCCCCCCCCCCGTAAGGAAACATCTAAAAAAATGGGCCAACTTCTTGTACTCAAGTTAGAAGAGACAAACTTCATGACACCCATGCAGACGGGAACTGAAAGTTTGACTGCTGAATCTTACACTAAACCACTGTATGAGCACATCCACTCGTGCATGAATCGTGCCATCCCAAATAGAACCAATATGCTCTCCTCCAAAAAAGGGAAACCAATCTGGTTGTCCCCAGTCATAAACAAACTATACAACAGAAGGAAGAAACTGTTGCAGAAAAGAGGAAAAAAACAGGATGCAAAAGACTCCCTTACCAGCCTCAGCAAGAAGCTGTGATCCTTCATAAAATCCTCCAAAGCTAGTTATGAAAATAAAATTTACAAAGATTCCAAAGACAACCACAAGGCATTCTATAGCTATGTCAAGAATCAAAATGGCAATGCTCAGATCTGCTCTGAGCTACAAAAGAATAGCATTAAATATACTGATCCCAAGGACATTGCCAATATCCTGGCAGATCGATTCAGTGCTAAATTCACACCCCCTCACCCCTAAAGGACCCATTTCAATACAGAAAGATTGCCAAATTCCAGTAATCATGGCCACACAGGTAAAAACCACACTCTCCAAAGCTAAGAATACAGCATCCATGGGACCAGATGACATCCCGGGCTGTGTACTACATGAACTACAAAATGAACTGGCACCTCACTTAAGTGTCATGTTTAATCATAGCCTCACCTCAGGCTTCATGCCCAACGAGTGGCGCACAGCTACAGTTATCCCACTCCACAATGGGGGATCCACCTTGAATCCTAGGAATTACCGTCCCATCAGTCTGACGAGCCTGATTTGCAAGGCCATGGAACGTGTTATCATGGAACTTATAAACAAAGACATTGGTAACCTTCAAACACTGGACCCCACCCGGTTTGGGTTCATGAAGGGCCGATCCTGTCTCCTGAACCTGATTGATGTCTTCAAATCAGTCTCCAGAGCCATGGATGAGGGTAAGGCAGTCCACACAGCCTATCTAGACCTTGCCAAGGCCTTCAACACCATCCCTCTCTCTGGAATCATAGATAAACTTACTAAGCTGGACACAAATCCCTACATCACTCAATGGGTTGCCAACTGGCTTACTGACAGAACCCACACTGTAAAAGTAGCCGACTCCAAATCCAGCTCCAGACAAGTGACAAGTGGAGTACCTCAGGGTTCAGTCCTGGGACTGCTCTTGTTTGGCATCTACTTCTCTGAAGTACAGGCCAACTCTGAGGGACTCTGGCTAACAAAGTTCACAGATGACTGCAAACTGGGAGCCATTATTGAATCCCCAAATGATGTAGATATTCTACAAAAGGGCCTTACAGAAACAGATGCTTGGTGCCAGAGCCATGGGCTCAAGTTCAGTCCCAAGAAGTGTATAGTTATCCCCTTTGGGAAAAAACATGTACCCATGAATTACCACATAGGTGGCAGTACACTAAACACTGAAAGTGTGATAAGAGACTTAGGAACACAGGTGGACAATGGTTTCACCTTTGATAACCACATCACCACAACAGTCAGGAAATTTTTCCATATGGCACACTTCATCACTAATGACTTTTCATCCAGAAAAAAGGAGGTCATTGTCCCACTGTACTCATCCCTCATTAGACCCATCATAGAGTACAATGCCCCATTTGGTATGTACCTCACATGACATTTGCTATAATTGGAAAGGCCACAGAAACACCTCACTAAAATAATAACAGGCCTAAAGCAGATGCCCTATGCTGACTGACTAAAAAAACTCCAGCTATACTCTGTCGCATATCGTCTACTCAGAGGCGATCTCTGCTTAACATACAAGGCCATGTCAAACCCAGAGCTGCTGGACATGCTACACTTAAAGAAATCCCAATCCATCAGAGCCACATGCTCCAGAGACCTGAACCTTGTCATCATAATGAAGAAAACATGCTGGAGGGATAGGTTTCTGACCCAGAGACTCATGATACTTTGGAACAGACTTGTCATACATGGCAAACAGAGCACCTCATTGGCCCTCTTCAAAAGAAAACTTGACAACCGGATGGGAGATAGGAAATTTACCCCAGGGATCACGTCAGTCACCCTGATAGACAGGGGTCCAGGAAAGTAAATACTGTGTGAAAAAATATTCAGGGAATTGTTATGGCTAGGCTTGTATAGGCCCTAGGGCTGATAGCCTAGTACTAACCTATGAACCTATATGTACCTAGTCTTGTATAATTGCATGGAAAACAACTACTTGTAATATCTGCATGCCAAATAGATTCATAACATTGCATGATATAGTTCTCAAAGAGGGAGGATGTAGATCGGACTGTATGTGCTGTATCTTTAAGAAGCATATCAAGGACTGAACGTGCACATATAAATACTGAGCACGTTCCATTCTCAGTGCCATTTTGAGAGTGCAGCCAGGCAGTATGTATGATTGCAGAAGTTAGCTTGTTTATAAGTTACTTAAGTTAAAGTCAGTAAACTTATATTGTGATGTGTTTGTATATAATAAAGCTGCTTGAACAGAGCAGAAGAAGACTCTTCTATTGTTTTCAAAGTAGGAGAGCAACAGATACCTTTGGATATGGATGCATTAAAAGATAAGGATGACCTAACATTACCTCAAAAAAAAAAAATCAGTTTGAAAAGCAGTTTTGGAACCAGGGAGTGTCAAGAGGGTGTATACCAACTTCTGGCATATGATTTATTAGGGTGACTGATTAACTGGGTCAAAATCTCTTGTTAAGTCTATAAAAAAGTAATCTAATTTGGTACCCTTTATCCATATTAAATAGTGTTTATAATATAGGGTTCAAAATGCAGTCTTTGTATGTTGCGCTGCCTAAAACTTATGTTGTTATTTAGACAGAAAGATGTATTGTTTAATGTATGTGAAATCTGGGTGTAGATCATTTAGTTAGTATTTTTTCTAGTGTGGACAATATGGAGAAGTGTCAGAAATCAGAAGATGTGGATTGTTTTAGTAAGTATTTTAGATTACAACTGAGCGTAATACATTTGAACACTGAATTCTTGTTCTAGGGCAGAGTACTCATTGTAAATCTTTAAAAATTATAGAAACTGGTATTGACCCCCCCCCCCACACACACACACACACACATTCAAAATAGAGCATTTTAAGCAGCTTTTCATTATTCACCATAGTCAACTTTGTTAATGAATTTTGGGCATGGCCTGGAATTACAAGTGGAATGATCACAAAGGATGCAATAAAAAAAGAGGAAGAACAGTATTCTATACCTGAGTAAGACATCACTAAAACAAATGTCATTTAGTAAACTTCTCTTGCTCAGACATTGTGTGACCGTTTAGCTTGTGTTATGAAGTAAGTTCGTCTGGAGTTCCAGTTCCCAAATGACCATCACACCTTGGTGTCAAACAACTGAATGGACTGAGGACTTGACTAGGAACCTTTTTTGGTCTTTTCCTCAAGACTCTTAGAGATGTGAGATACAAGGTTTTCATCAAAAGGGAACAAAAAAGCTTTTAAGTTTAGCAACTTATAGTGACCAGTGTGATGGTCCTTTTTTGTGCCACTCTGTTTTTGTCCAAGTTTTAGAAAAAAATGATCTGTTTGTAATTTTCTAGCTTGCTTTGAGACCTTAGTCTTATAGCTTCTTTTCCATTATGTGAAGATTGTGTATTACTGCTAGGTGTTAGCACTGTTTATACATTCTAACTGCACACCTATTTCCATAAGAAGAACTACATGTACAATGTAGCTTTTTCATGTTTTGAACCACCTGGGTATTCATTCAATATTGTATCTTCTTTCACAGTTCTGGCAGGACTATGATCTGTTGCAATATATGAGCCTCATTTAGTCGTTTATTACAGCGTTACTGGTAAATTTCTGCATGGTCTAGGGCCATAGTCTGTGTTAGGATTGCAGTAGTGTCAGTTTTGTGAATTCTGCTCTATGGGGTTGTATTTCAGTACTTTTTATAACTGTATATACCTGCCTAAAGTTGCATTCTAGTGTCATTCAATTTACTTTGCTAGTTTTCTTTCCCCATTTTCTTTGATTCTGTCATACCCCCCTCACTGAGACATTAAGCTAAATGTTTCTGAAATTCCAATCACAGGATGTGAGCTGCAGTTTGAAGTTTTTCCCACCCTCCCCACATTCTCTTGTTGTAGATTTACATAGCTATGTCTCTAGCTTCAGTCACTTAATGTACTCTGAATTCCAAAGACCCTCCCTCCTCTCTTTCATTTCATTTCAAGTGCTCACACAGCAAACCACTATTACATGTGAGTAAAGCACCCTTACTACAACTTTTCTCCTACTCTTTTTCCTAGAGCTCCCATTTGCTTGGTGTCCATGCCACAATCTGTGGAGGTCCTGAGTTAATCCTGTTCCATCCTTGCCAAATAAGAGGCATATTTTATTGTTAATTGTTCAGAGTACTTTATTTATGCTTTTTGTTGTTGTTGTTGATTTTGCCTTTAAATCATTCCAAAGTTTACTAAACTTGAAATGGCTTTGTTTAAATTGTTTTATTGTAGCATCTTTCTTGGTGAAATTACATCAAGAGGTTAGCAACATTCTGTACAGACACAAGTACTCAGAAAGTAAATTTTATCTATAAAAAGTCACGTAGAACTGAAACCTATAACTTAGTTTGGCTAAAACAAAGCCATATTGTGGAGACAAACTTAGAGCAGCAAGTTTACAGATTAAACAGCACTATTATTAAATCTTAGCACAATATAACATAATCTCATGCCAAACCACAGAGATCACTCAAGGACCTCTGCATAACACAGTCCATAACCTATAGTAGCCACCCAAATACAGACCTGAACAGCATGGATATGCAGTTTCGTAATGCCTCCATAGCCAGCATGGTAGAAATGGGCATCCTGAAACAATGTAGTAAGTGGCTCATTTTCACAGACAACCATTTAATCTTTAAAGAAACAAATGCAGTATGGGATAGATGAACACATACAAGCTCACTGGACTCAAAAATCTCTCATACAAACAAGGTTATCAAGAACACAGACATTATATCTACCACACATAGTGTCCACCACAGACAGACAGATACACACACACACACACACACACACACACACACACACACACACACACACACACACACACACACACACACACACAAATGCACCAACTTATGTAGAGGCACTAAAAAACACTTTTCCCAAATCTCCATGAACTTCTAAACCTATAAACAACAATCACTAAACTCAAAAGGTATCAGTGCCAAGAAGGCAGCAAACACTCCAACTCAAGCTCATCCCAAAATAGCACTGAAGATGTATGTAAAAGCAAACCAGTAATAAGGGGATAACTCGTAAATTTACTCAGTAATGATAAAATGCACTGCAACATGAACGCTTAACTGGTTCACAACAATCCTGATTCTCTGCAATCTCTAAAGCAGTCACTAAAAGCATAACTAAACACCACAGATTGGTCTGTATACAGTGAAGTC
Organism: Protopterus annectens; assembly: GCF_019279795.1. Classification (NCBI taxonomy): domain Eukaryota; kingdom Metazoa; phylum Chordata; order Ceratodontiformes; family Protopteridae; genus Protopterus; species Protopterus annectens. The sequence goes on along the minus strand of NC_056750.1, from coordinate 353,173,019 downwards.
TGTAAGGCAAGTAAGCACACTACCCAGGACTCTAGTTATGGGGGACTCCATTGTATGACACAGAGATGCCGACTCACCAGGCTGAACAAGTAGAAGATGACAGTTGCTTATCTGGAGCCAAGGACCATCAAGTAACATATGCTCTCAGGTCACTATACCACAGTTATAGTATATAGCTATGATTCTACTGGAGTCAATGTGGGAGTTTATTACCTAAGACACACTTCCACGGAATATCCTGGCTAACCTTCTCACCTAGCTAACCTCTCTCAAACATAGATTGTATAAATAACGAAACTGCAAAATCTAGCCACCAGGCTTTTTGCCTGTCTTTCTCACCTAAACAAAACTGTAATTGATTGTTTTCTTTTATCAATGCTATCTGTTGTTTGAAATGGAAAATTTTCTTTGCTTTTACCTGTTGTTTGTAATGCAAAGTTTTCTTTTATTGAATGCTACATGTTGTTTGTAATGCAATGTTTCTTTATAATTATTCATGTAACTAAACTATGTATTGTGGAGCTTTTCTTTTTTTTTTTTTTCAATAATTTTTATTTTTATTTTTACATTAATAAATGTCACAAATAAAAAACATCTTACAACATGACCGTGTGCATATATATATATATATATATATATATATATATATATATATATATATATACATATACATACATACACATACATACACACACACACACACACACACACACATATATATATATATATATATATATATATATATATATATATATATGCATACATACATACACACATATATACATACATACACATACACACATATACATATGTTATACATTGATGTCAAATACCACAGGATATAGGTCATACAACATATCTATTTACACTATGTACATAGATACTTTCATTGTTAATTCCACAGTTATATAGACAGTATATACATTCGTAATATCCAAGTTATTATTTAATATCTGAACTTGTATGTGTTCTTTGGTTCCATTATAGTGTATTTCTAAGTTGCTGTGTAATGAATTATGCTAATATGATGTTAAAGGTTTGTTCCCAAATTTCTCTGGATTTCATGTTTTTGCTTCTTTTATCTATTACTATTTTATGAGCTAAAAGGTGTTGTATAGCTACTTGTTTAAAACCCTCCCAAGAGATATTTATCGTATCTAGCCATTTAAAAGCTATATGCAGTTTCATTAGTAGGAAAATTGTTAAAAGTGTATTTGCTTGTTTTCTTGGGATGTTGGGTGGGTGAATGTGTAACAGAGTGAATTCCCAAGTTAATGTTGATGTTTGATAACCCGTTTTTTGTAATTGTACCTTGAGAGAGTTCCAGAGTTTATAGACACATTTACAGCTCCGAAATACATGGATTAAGTCAGCTATCTGGTCCTTACAGTGTGGGCAGAAAGGTGATTTTGATGTGTTAAATTTGTGTAGGATTGCAGGTGTAAAATAAGCATTATTATTGATCATGAGCTGAGTGTATGCTAAAGTTTTGAGGGGTAGAATCTTCAGTGTTAGATTGATTGCCTGGCTTATTTGCTGATCATCTATGGATGGTTTAGTTTTTCTCCAGTAGTTAGAGAAGAGGAGGTCCTTCTGGTATTTGATTTCATTTATCATTTTGTATGAATTGGTAATAGATTTCTTTGTTGTGATAATAGTTTTCCAAAGCCTGCTACAAGTTTCTATGTCACTATTGGTCATAGTAATATTTTGGAGATAACTAGAACACAGTTCTTTGATTTGTCTTAGGATTATTATGTGTGATTTAAGGAGGTTTAAGTTGGTCCTCATTTCTTGTATTGAACAGTTAAGGTAGGGATAGATATATTGGATTGTTTTATCTTTTAGTCTGGGAAAAGGGACTAAGTCCAGCATCTTATTGTTTATTTTTAAATTTGGGTTTTTTTATGAAGGGGTTGCAGTATTGTCATGGCATGTCTAAGGTTCAAGAATTGAAAGAGTTTTTGCGCTAGGTTGATAGAATGTTTTAAGGGCTCTATAATGTTATAAGTTTGTATTTCTTTCTGCTTCAGGAATGGAAGTGCTTTTGGATTGAAACCTAGAGCTTTAATATATCTATAATATATTGTCACCCAGACAGGAGACTAATTTTCCATCGACGGGTTATGTTCAGCTATTCTCAATATTCTGTTAGTGTTAATGATCGAGTAGTACATTTTAAAATCTGGTAGATTTAGTCCTCCTTTGCTTTTGGGGAGTGTTAATTTTGGATAGGAGATTCTGTTTTTTTTGGGTTCCCATATAAATTTTGCTAGGAAGGTATGCATTTGTTTGAAGAATTTACTATGTATTGTTGTTTGTGATGTCATGAATATATACATTAATCTAGGTAAAATGTTCATTTTGATTATTGATACTTTGGCCAAGAATGGTAGTTTTAGGTTGTTCCATCTTTTGCAGTCTTGCATTATATTTTGCCATTTAAGGTTTACATTGTGTTGGTAGAAGTCTTTGTTACTCTGGAAAAAGGTGATTCCCAGGTATTTAGTTTCTTCTTTAATTTTTATTGTGTTTAACAATGGTATTAGTGAGATGAGTTTGGGTGTTTTAGGGGAAAATATTAGTTTTATTAAGGTTTAGTTTGTAGTTAGACATAGTCGAGAAATGTTCAGTTGCAGCTATTATTTTGTTTATATCTGAATTTGGTGTAGTGCAGTATATGTTCAGATCATCTGCAAATGCAGTGAGGTATATTTTGAAGTTGTGTATTGATGGAGGATTGTGATATGTATTTTGTTTAATGTATAGAAAGAGTGGTTCTAGGTATAGGTTAAACAGGAAGGGTGATAGTGGGCATCCTTGTCTTGTTCCATTTTTTATTAGGATCCTATTTGACCAAGTTTTATTTATATACAGAGATGTGTATGGGTTGCTATAGAGAGTTTGGATGATCTGAATGAAGTTATTGGGTATATTAAAGTAGGGTAGTGTTTTGAGTAAGAATTCTAGATTAACCCTATCAAATGCCTTGTGGGCATCCAGTACCATTGTGTAGATGTTGATATTGTATCGGTTAGCGTAGGATATTAGTGCATCTAATGTTAATGTATTGTCACTAGTCTGTCTATGTGGTGTAAAACCGGATTGTTCTGGGGAGAGGATTTTTTCTATCAGATTTTTCATTCTGTTTGCAAGTATAGAGGTAAATATTTTAGTATCTATATTTAAGAGGGAGATGGGTCTGTAGCTGTCGGGGTTTTTGGGGTCTGTGTGTTCTTTTAATATAAATATAGTTTTAGAGGCATTAAAGTGGATATCATTTATTTTATAGTTTATTATATAATTCAGTGTATAGTATAGTAGTTTGGTTATCAAGGGGGAAAATGATTTGTAAAATTCTGATGTGAGTCCATCCGGACCCGGAGCCTTATGCACTTTTAAGTGTTTGATTGTTGTAATAATTTCACTGATGGATATCGGCTCAGTTAGTTTTTTTTGTTGGTCTAAACTGAGTTTAGGGAATTTCAGTTTTTGAAGAAAAAGAGTTCTATCTTCCTTTGAGGTTTGTAGTATTTGTGCTCCATATATTTGTGAGTATATTTGTTCAAATGTTTTAATAATGTCTTCATTTTTTGTGTCGTTTTTGTCTCTGTAGTTTATTGTGACTGGAATACATATCAAAACCCAGAAAAGGATAAATCTAATCTGACCAAATCACATAATAAACAAGCCACATTAGCCCTTAATGAACTCAAACAAGATTTCAAACTACATGACCCTTTTAAACATGGGAACAGTGCAGATAAAACAGGGAAATTCACATTCTATTCGCAATGCCACTAAATGTGGTCAAGGATAGACTTTTTCTTAATCTCTGACATATTAATTAAAATGGACCCAACAATAACTATACATACCAGGTTCTTTTCAGATCACTCCAAAATCACACTGAACATTAACTGGGACAAAAAGATATATTTAGAGAATAGGGGTCATAATTGGTCATTAAACCCTAATTTACTTTCCAAAATGGATGTAATAAAAGAAACAGAAGCAATACTAAAAATAGCTCTTACAAATATCACCAACTCCCAAGTACCAACTGACATAGAATGGGCTGCAACCAAAGCACAAATCAGAGGATTGTTTATCAAAAAAGCAGCATACTATAAAAAAATACAACTGAAAGAGGAGCATATACTGAAAGGGAAAATAGAGCATCTTGAAAATGAACTAATAAATAACCCTAAGAACCAAACAGAAGCAGAACTTTTAAAACTGCAAAGGGATCTATATATGTTAGAAACCAGGAACCTATCTTTCTATGAAGCCAGAATGTTAGCCACTTACGCAGAAGAAGCTCAAATACCATTTAGAGCTCTGGCCAGAATTATCTGCAAACACAAAAATGCCTCCAATATTGTTGAGCTTTTCTCCCCGGGCCTCCACTGAAAACAGGCTCCTTGAGCCCAGTGGACCTCCCCGGTTATCAAACTGGAATAAATAAATAAAATAAATAAATATATCTTATGACTAAGACACACATCCATGGAATATATCTTAACGGACATTGTTGATATCTCTGAATATGTGTCTCAGGCAGGTGTGTGCCTTACATTAAGCAGCATTCTACCTTCACCAATGACAATGTTACAGTACAAACAAAAGATGACTGACTTCAATAATTAGCTTATTGTCTGCTGTCTTTCTAGGGGATTCAGTATTTGTCAGCATGGGAGGAGACAGTGAACACACCACATTGCTTTGCAAAGGATGGTCTGCATCTGTCTCCCCTAGGCTTTGGAATATTACTTAAATTTTATCCACCCCTTTTTAGGCAATGCCAAATTGGAAAACCAACTGACATAGCAAATAAAACTGAAAAGAATCTAAAGGTGTTACTGCTCAATGCTTGGAGCCTAAACAAGAAAATCCACACCCTACAAGTTTTCCTCACTCTGTTGAATATAGACATCTACACCATTACTGAACTGGGTATAAACACCGGGTTCTTATTATAACAATGAAAATGCATTTTGTCGAATGCATTTTCATCAAACCCAAAACAGCAAACAGGCAAAACAGTGAAGCGGCTGTTCACCGAATTCTTTCCCTGGGAAAGAAGTCACTTGGCCACTTTGTTACTTTGCTGTGTTCTGCACTGTAGTGTGGTCTCAGAGATTCCCTTATCTGGTATAGCTCCTGAACATAAATGAGCAACAGTTGCTGACCTTAGGGTTAGGGTGCTGGTTAAGGTAAGTGCATATATGTTTTAAACTGTTTACTTTTTTGTGTGTTAGATGCACAATTGAGTTAAGTGCATATTTGTTTTCAGATGTTTACTTTTTTTGGGGGGGTTAGAATTAGGGTTAAGGTAAGTGTGTATGTGTTTGGAACTGTTTACTGTTTTTTTGTTTTTTTGGTTGGAACAGCGATTTCTTTCCCTAGGAAAGAAATCACTGTTCTGAGGAGTCGACATTTTCAGCTTTCACTGAAATAGGGTTGATTAAACATCGTTCACTGTTTTAAGTTTTCAATGTTGTAATATAGACCCATAAACACCTACATAACTCACTGGATTGGCAGATGGCAAACAGACAGTACCCAGGAAGTCAAGATCAGTGTGACCACCTTCACTAAGAGACCATTCATGCATGGGGTTCATCTGGGCTTCTTGCTGGAACCTCCCTTATTTGGTATCTACTTCTAAAGGCTATTGTCAAGAGTCTTTGCCCAGTATTGCAGATGACTGGCAAGTTGGGAGGACTCACAGATTCCCTCCATGAAAGAAACATCTTACTAGAGTGTCTAACACAGACAAATGACTGATACCAAAGTTATGGATTAAAACTAAATGTCAATAAATGCACTATAATACCCTTTGGGAAAAGTGTCACCCAGCCTTAATGCTCCATCAATAGATACTCCTAAGAGCTGACCCAGTAGTCATGGATCTATAAACATATCTAGACAGAAATCAAACCTTTGACCAACATGTGGCCAAGGTAATAAGACAATAATTCTATGTTGCCCAACTTATTGGTAAGGGCATGGCATCCAGGTACAAGGAAGTCATATTGCCACTTTATTTGGCCCTTATGAGACCAATCATTGAGTGTAGTTCCCCAATTGGCATTTACCATATCAGACATATGCAAATATTGGAACTCCCCAAAGGCTCCTTACCAGGACAATCCAGGGTGTAAACACACTACCCTATACGGATCACCTTAAAGCCCTATTCCTGTACTCTGCCTCTCACATGTTACTGAGATGAGATCCATGCCTGCAATATAAGGCATCTTTGGATCTTGCTCTGATGGATCTTTTGCACCTCTGCAAAATGAACACCATCAGAACCACTAGATCCAAGGATTTAAAATGTACTGGTGACATCTATACGACATGTTGGTGAGACAGATATGTGTCTCTGAGGATCCCCATGTTCTGGAACAGGCTCCCCATCCATGTGAAGAAGAGTCCAACAATAACCCTATTTAAGCATAACCTTGACCAATGAATGGGAAAACAGAAATTCACCCTGGGTGTCATCCCCATGTCTCTGATAGACTGAGGCAGACAGTAATGGCCAAGCTAATATAACCCCCTCATGACCACTACAAAATTCCTAATAAACATACCATCTCTTAATAAACACCCATGATACATAGGAACATAATTGGGTTGGATTGCATGGCTAGGCTTATAAAAGCCCTGGTCATTGTTAGTCTGGTATATACATATGAAGCTATGAACCTAGTGGCTTATATGTCTTGCAGTCAGCTGCCAGCAAAAGACCCATGCATACTAAGACTACTGTCTGAGCAATGTACTGCTGCAGGTGATACACAAACTCCAAAAAGCATTATTGATACATTGAGCTAAGCCACCCCCTACCTCCAAGGATGGGAAAGTCAACTTTGGTAATTAGTGACAATCCTTCCTCCATCTGCTCCCATCAACAATTATACCACTAGTCAAACATAGGTCATCTGGGCCAGAATCTGGGCTTTATCCCTCAATGCCATGAAAATATGGCATGAAATGTTGCTTTGAAACGAAATAAGATTTTGCTATGAGCTGTATTACCAAAATAAATTGACCGTAGCATTTTAATTATTTCATTGACATATACCTAACTTTATTTCAGAGCTAATGCATGAGGGAATCATATAAAGACGTTCTTCTGAAACATACCACAAAACAAATAATTCATAGGTTCATAAGTTCATAGGTTGGTACTAGGCTATCAGCCCTAGGGCCTATACAAGCCTAGCCATAACAAATCCCTGGCTATTTATTCCCACATTATTTACTTTCCTAGACCCCTGTCTAGCAGGGCGACTGGCGTGATCCCTGGGGTGAATTTCCTTTCTCCCATCCAATCGTCAAGGTTCCTCTTGAAGAGGTCCAAAGAGGCACTCTGCTTGACATGTATGGGCAATCTATTCCAGAGTCTGGGGAGTCTCTGGGTCAGGAACCTATCCCTCCAGCATGTTTTGTTTATTGTGATGACAAGGTTTAGATCCCTGGAGCGTGTAGCTCTGAGGGATTGGGATTTCTTTAAGTGTAGCATGCCCAACAGCTCTGGGTTTGACATGGCCTTGTATGTTAAGCAGAGCTCGCCTCTGAGTAGACGATATGCGACAGAGTATAGCTGGAGTTTTTTAAGGCGGTCAGCGTAGGGCATCTGCTTTCGGCCTGTGATTCTTTTAGTGAGGTATTTCTGAGGCCTTTCCAGTTGTTGCAGATGTCTTGAGAGGTACATACCAAATGGGGCATTGTATTCTATAATGGGTCTAATGAGGGATGAGTACAGTGGGACAATGACCTCCTTTTTTCTGGATGAAAAGCCCTTCGTGATGAGGTGTGCCACATAGAAGGATTTCCTGACTGTTGTGGTGATGTGGTTATCGAAGGTGAGACCACTGTCCACCTGTGTCCCTAAGTCTCTTATCACACTTTCTGTGTTTAGTGTACTGCCACCTATATGGTAATTCATGGATACATGTTTTTTCCCAAAGGGGATAACAATACATTTCTTGGCATTGAGCTTGAGCCCATGGCTCTGGCACCAAGCATCTGTTTCTGTAAGGCCCTTTTGTAGAGTATCCACATCATTTGGGGATTCAATAATGGCTCCCAGTTTGCAGTCATCTGCAAACTTTGTTAGCCAGAGCCCCTTAGTGTTGACCTGTACTTCAGAGAAGTAGATGCCAAACAAGAGCGGCCCCAGGACTAAACTCTGAGGTACTCCACTTGTCACTTGTCTGGAGCTGGATTTGGAGTCGGCTACTTTTACAGTGTGGGTTCTATCAGTAAGCCATTTAGCAACCCATTGGGTGACATAGGGATTAATGCCCAACTTAGTAAGTTTATCTATGATTCCAGAGTGGGGGATGGTGTCAAAGGCCTTGGAAAGGTCTAGATAGGCTGTGTGGACCACCTTACCCTTGTCCATGGCTCTGGAGACTGATTCAAAGAAGTCAATCAGGTTCAGGAGACAAGATCGGCCCTTCACAAACCCAAACTGGGTGGGGTCCAGTGTTTGAAGGTTGCCAATGTCTTTCTTTATAAGTTTCATGATAATACGCTCCATGGCCTTGCAGATACGGCTTATCAGACTGATGGGATGGTAGTTTCTGGGATCCAAGGTGGATCCCTCCCTTGTGGATTGGGATAACTGTAGCTCTGCGCCACTCAGTGGGCACGAAACCTGAGGTGAGGCTATGATTAAACATGACACTTAGGTGAGGTGCCAGTTCATATTGTTATTCATGTAGTACACAGCCCGGGATGTCATCTGGTCCCATGGATGCTGTATTCTTGGCTTTAGAGAGTGCGTTTTGTACCTGTGTGGCCGTTATTACTGGAATTTGGCAATCTTCCGGTATTGAGATGGGCCATTTAGGGGGTGAGAGGGGGGTGAAGTTGGCACTGAATCGATCTGCCAGGATATTGGCAATGTCCTTGGGATCAGTATATTTAATGCTATTCTTTTGTAGCTCAGAGCAGATCTGAGCATTGCCATTTAGATTCTTGACATAGCTATAGAATGCCTTGTGGTTGTCTTTGGAATCTTTGGCAATTTTATTTTCGTAACTAGCTTTGGAGGATTTTATGAGGCATCTCAGTTTCTTACTGATGCTAGTAAGGGAGTTTTCTGCATCCTGGGATTTTCCTCTTTTCTGCAAAAGTTTCTTCCTTTTGTTGTAAAGTTTGTTTATGGCAGGGGACCACCAGATTGGCTTCCTTGTTTTGGATGAGAGCATCTTGGTTCTATTTGGGATGGCACGATTCATACATGAGTGGATGTGCTCGTACAGTGCCTCAGTGTAGGACTCAGCAGTGAACTTTCAGTTCCCGTCTGCATGGGTGTCATGAAATTTGTCACTTCTGACTTGAGTAGCATGAAGTTGGCTTTGGAGAAGTTTTTTATGGTGATTTCTTTAGTGGGGGGGTGGGATGTGGATGTTAAGGGTGATTAGCTTATGGTCAGACCTGACTAACGACGGGGTGACCATAGGTATGGAGCATTGATTTCCTATGTTGGTAATGACCAGGTCTAGGATATTGGAGCCCCTGGTGGGACTATGGATTACTTGATCCAGGGCATTGGAATTTATGAATTCCAAGAACCATTGCGCAAAGTTGTTGGGACATGAGTAGTTTTCCCAGTTAATGGCAGGATAGTTAAAATCACCCAGTATTAGGGTGTTTGGTTCTATCTTAATATTTTCTAGTATGTTTAGAAAGGTGTAGTGAGAATCTTGGGGTATGGTGGGGGATCTGTAGCAAGCTACAATTTGGATTGCAGTCTTACCTAGTGTTAGTTGCACTTGGAGAATTTCAGACACATTGTGTTGGCCAACTAGCCTGGTGGTGTGAATATCCTTGGTGAATATTGACACTCCTCCACCTTTAGTGTTTCGGTCCTGGTTTGGTGGCTGAAAAGTGTGGTAAGAGTTGTAGCCTGGTATTGCAGGGGTGCTCTCTGGAGCCTTGAACCAGGTCTCAGTTACTGCACAGATATCGATGTTCTCCATTCTTAGGAGTGCCTCGAGAGAGTGCATTTTGAGGTTTAGACTTCTAGCATTGAGTAGCATTACCTTCAGATTTTGCATGCTTGTACCTGTTACGGTGGTGGTTTTGTCCTTTGAAGTTTGCCTAAAAAAGGCACTATAGGGGTGGCAAGAGCCTTAGCCAGTAACCTGAATCCCAGGGGTGACAGGTGCAGCCCATCTCTGGCAAAGCATCGTGGTCTGTCAATCATGTCATCCCAGGCAGACAGATACTGGATCCCCTTTGAATGACACCATAAGCTTAGCCAATTGTTGAAGTCAATCATTTTATCCTTATATTGTGGTATCATTCTGGGCGAAGGCAGGATGCTACTCAGGGCTAGGGTCATACCTGCCTGGGCCACATGATCTGAGAGCTCTTCCATGTCTCTTTTCATGTAGTCCAGGGAGGTACGTCTCAAGTCATTCACTCCAACATGGACAATGACAGAGTCATATTTGTACCTGTTGTGGAGTGACTTGAGTGCATGCGTTATGTGGCGGATCCTGGCACCCGACAGGCAGCTGACTGTAATTTTCTCCTTATTCAACCTGGTGAGAGGGACATAGTGTGCCGGACTATAGAGTCACCTATGACTAAAGTGTTAGGTACATTGTCTTGCCTTAGGGGCTGTTGCTGGGTGGCACACTGGTGTTGTGAACTATGTGACACACTGGTTGTAATTGGTATTTGTTTGCGTTTCAGCTTCAGAGGTCTTTGTTGCTTGGGCAGGTTACAGTTAAGGGCCTCTGAAAATGTGGATTTAGTGTTGCTATATGTGGGTGTTGGTGGTGCGGGTTTAGAAGGACTATGTGTTGCTTGAGGTGTAGTGTGGGAGTTAACCTTCTCCTCTTGACTGTTTAGCACAATCTTGGGTGGAGAGAGCTTTGCTTCCATTTTGGCTATGTAAGTGCATCTCTCACAGGTTGTAGTGTTGGGTGGTAGGAGGAGAGGGTTGTCTGTGTACATGAGGCAATTGCTGCATTGCCCCAGTATGCCCAGATTCACCAGGTAGACAGGAGAAATCACCGGAAGCTGACCCTTGGACATGCCTGGTTTGGGGCTTTTTTTCTTTTCTTTGTAAAGTATAGGAGCTGTTTGATTGATTTCATATGTATGAGAACGCACAAACAGACACACACAGACACACACACACACACACACACACACACACACACACACACACACACACATATGCACATTTCTATATACACATTTGTGTACACATAAATGAGCACACATTTCCCTTATAAAAAAGATAAATAAATAATTAATTAAAATGGACATCCCTTTTTCATTGCTTTGCTGATTATTTGTTTTATGTAGAGAACAATGGGCCACACTAGTTGCACGTTTTAAGTTTCAGTTGTTTCTTTTTCTTTTTGGTAGTGTAGTAGGTATTTAAATATTTGGGATTTGGCCACTTCCAGAGATTTATTTTATATTATGATGTAAAGATTATTTGTGTAAGATTTATCCATGATATTCAATTAGATAATTTCAGCATTGGCTATTGTGTAATAAAGGGCGGTATTCATAGCTGCTGTCACAAACACAACAGGGGTAGTTCTGATACTTAACAAATGAATACAGAAAAGGCGCGATATATAGAGGCCATTTTTGTTAATGCACAAGGCATAAAAAATAATGAAATGCAAATGAGAACTGTTGTAAAGTGCAGTATGCTAATGAGCCAGTTTTGCAGATTATAGACTGATAACCCTGTGGAACACACATCCATTGTTTAATGATATTGAAATTGCAATCCACAAACTTGTTTGTCCAAGTATGCACAAGCACTTCCATGAAACACAAATGAATTATTTCCTACAGTACCCCTTCATTAGTTTCTGTTATGTATGCACAAGCACAAAAATGACACAATAAATGATTTTGTCCTGCTGTGACGTCAGCAGTCTGACCATGTACACACAAGCACTTCTCTGACACACAAATGAATTATTCCTTTCAGTGACCCCTTCAGTAACATTTCCAAGTATGCAAAATAAATCATTTAACTTGAGCAACCCCTTCAGTAAAATGTCCAGGTATGCAAAATCACTAAAACAAAACATTTCTCCAAGTGAACCTGTGACACTGCCAGCCCAACTAGATAGAATTTTGTAAATAATTCTATGTCATTTGTGAAAAGTAATATGATTTGTATTCTTGCCTTAAAAATGTAAGAAAACTATATGTTCTGTACTGAGCTTCAAGACTGTAACCACAGTGCACCCTGCTGGAAAAGAGCAGACGTGTATAAATTATATGGCAATCCAAATGTATGTTTCATAGTAAACATTGTAATAGACAGAGTTAACTTGCAAACTCTGACAAAATAAATTAAAAAAAAAAAAAAAAAGTATGAGTGTGTATACCAGAACTAGAAAACAGAATGTCTGCAGCTGGAAATTATTTTTATTGTTTGAAACAGAGGTAATTACTGGTTTCCAAGGTAATTGTTTTATGACTTCCAGTTTCTGGCAGCTTCTAAGAGAGAATTGTCTAAGCGATAAGTATTTTTCAGAGACATGTTAAATTCTGTTGGTATCTGTTTAACCGTGGGACTAGATGGAAGTGTCAAATAGTGATGTAATCTAGCTAACCCAACAGTAATGTGTATTATTAACTTAAGAACTATCTCAGATAGAAAACAGTGCATTTTGTATCTTGTTCTAGACCTGTTAACAACTCACCAGCACTTTGCATTGCTCGGTAAGTTATTTAAAACTTAGTTTCTGTTAGAGATAGATAGGAATATAGCAAGAGTAGTAGTTGTTTTCTGTATTGATGTGAGACTGTCCTGCTATGCTATTTTAAAGTATTTCCTGTGACTCTGAACTCTGTTGTCACTGTGCTCAGTTAATGACTATCATCTTGTGATTTTATTATTTATTATTAAATATATTTAAACCTTTTAATTGTGGCTGGTTTTTGTGTAGAGATATTTAAGCTCTGAGAGTACTTAAATATATTTGGTAATACTGTATAGGCCACTCTAGAATAGCCTTAAAAGTTTGGTCACACTTACCATTTGGATAACACTAACATTACACAGTGGAATCGGTCTCTCTTTGGGAAGGGTCTTATAGCATCTGATAAGTAGGGGTTCTGGTGGCAGTGATAACTACCTTATGGTCTGGGCAGAAGGGGCATAGTTAGTAAACCTGTGACAGCTTTCCCAAGGTGTGTGTTTCTGTATAAATTAAATCTCAAAGTGTGTGTGTGTGTGTGTGTGTGTGTGTGTGTGTGTGTGTGTGTGTGTGTGTGTGTGTGTGTGTGTGTGTGTGTGTCAGCTATTTGGGCAGGGACATGAAGCACTGTTTGGAAAGAGAGAGTGCTGGGATGACTTGGCTTGGAACCCTGGTTAAGGACTCCAATCTATAGCTGTGCCAGTGAGGAGTCTTATTGAGGATCTGGAGAGAGAGATAGAGATCGGCCCCAGACTGACTGTGATCTCTGTGTGCTCTTAAAGGAAATTGTACTTTACTCTGTGCGTACTGTTCATCCTCACAATGAGCACATCCCTCACTGGTGTTCGTGGTGAAGATTGAGGCTCCTTGATTACTGGGCCAGTGCATGAGCATCACATACTTGTTTGGCAGTGGTGGGATATCCACATCAAATATTAATTGGTTGATAGTGGTGAGATAGCCACATCACATATTAATTGGCCTGTAGTGGTGTGGACATTGAATTCCTGTAGCTTGTGTACAGTGATCACTAAATGTGTTTTTGCACTCTGAATCAGCCATGCAGTGAACATTCAGAGTTCATATCACAATTGTTTTTTTTTTTTGTTAGCTTAGTTAGTCAGTGAGAGCAGGCAAGCATGTCAGCATAGGGATATGTCAAGCTGACAAGGAGCCAGTTGGCTGAGATGTGCCATGCTAAAGGACTGGTGCATGGAAACCTGACTAAAGCAGACATGATTGCAACTTTAGTCACAGCTGCATCAGAGAATAGCAACAAAGCGGATGATCAGAATGGCCGTGGAGATGTACACCACTCAGAGAATGGACAGCTCAACCTTTCTACAAAGGATTTAAAAATCATGTGGGTCTAAAGAGACTTGAGCTGGAGGCCAAGCATTTGGAAATAGAAGCAGCAGAGAGACCAAGGTGTCTAGAGACTGAGAAGAATGAGAAACTGTTATGGCTGGAAGCTGAGGAGAAGGAGAGGCAGAGGCAACATGAAAAGGAGATGCTGACTCTTTGCCAGAGTCATGGAGGTAATGTGGAAGGGAGTAATCAAACCCCAGAAGCAACAAAGGTCAGTAAATGTCTTCCACAATTTACAGAGGGGGGTAATTTTGATAGTTTAATTTATATGTTTGAGAGGGTATGTAAACAGTACGATGTTGACCAAGGGCTATGGGTACAGTTCCTGATGATGTTACTCCATGGTAAAGCTGTAATGTTCTATCCAAACTATTGGATAATGACTTTTTAAATTATAACATTGTAAAGAAATGTTTAGTAGAATGTTTTAAGCTAACACCTGAAGCTTATAGGAAAATGTTTCAAGAGCATAGGCGCAAGGCAGATGAAAGTGCGTGTGTATATGTTACTGAACTAAGCAATTATTTTCATAGGTGGGTGAGTGGATGTCAGCTCACCACTTTTGAAAGGCTGGCAGACATTTTGGTGAGGGAACAAGCCCTTAGCACTGCCTGAGGACATGAGGATCTGGTTAGCTGATACACAATGCCTTACTATAGATGAGTTGGGGAAGAAGGGAGACCTATATCTAGCAAGCAGGGCATCACTGCACAGGAAAGGAACTCCCAGTACTGTTCATTGGTCTAAAGGAACCCATGGTGGGCACCTCAGACTACCCCAACAGAATCTGACAGAAGCAGGGAAAGCTACTAGTCCAGGTTCACATCCAGGACCTAGGTTTAAATGTTTCAAATGCAACCAGTGGGACCATGTAGTATATAGATGTCCACGGAGGCAAGGCAGGGAACAAAAGGTGAGGGAGCCAGTAAGTGGGAATGACAAAATGGCAACAGTAGGTTGTCTTGAGACAACAAGGGTACCAAACTACCATCCTGCAGATGTCCTAATAGAGAAGGATTTTGATAATGCAGTACCATGTGTTCATGCAGTTACATGCAGTCACGCTTGGATACAAGAGTGTGGGTCTGGTAGCCTGGGCGAGACCCAGACAGCCAACACACTTACAGCCAGGACTGGTGAGATGGCTACTTCAGGGAGGGAGCTACCCCATAGCAGTGAGACTGAAGGTGAGCCACAGCTGCTTGTTGGTACTTATGTTCCCATGGTCAGAGTGACTGCAAGGGCAGAGGTGAGTGGTAGTACCTAAGCTGACAGTGAGGCACGGTTGTCAGAAGATACCAGACTTCCTGTGGAAGAGAGCTGGGGAGGGTTGCAAAGAGAGAGAGATGAGACAGCCTCATCTCTCAGAATTTACATTACAAGGCCTGAGAGAGGTAGCTAGTGAGGCACTTGATTCTCAAGGGAAGGGGGATCTGTATATTGGGACAAAGGGTTACTGTATAGAGAGTGGCCCCTGAGGGAGGGCTAAAGGGTGAGAGAATACAGCATTTGGTAGTGCCCAGAGCCTACCATCTGCACTTCTGGCCATAGCCCATGATATTCCCTTTGCAGGTCACATGGGCATAAAACATACAAAGAGACGTATTATGCAGAACTACTATTGGCCTGGGATCTCCAGAGATGTGACAGGGTGCTGCAGGACCTGTGAGCAGTGCCATAAAGTAGGCAAGGCAAGAGACAAGATGAAAGCTCCTTTGATGCCTTTGCCTGTGATTGAGGAGGGTTGCTATGGATATTGTGGGGGCTCGCGTACCCCAAGTTCCACCAGGAAAAAGTATATCCTAGTGGTAGTAGATTATGCTACCAGATACCCTGAAGCAGTGGCTCTGTCATCCATTGAGGCAGAAAAGGTGGCAAATGCTTTATAAGAGATTTTCAGCAGGGTAGGTTTCCCAAAAGACATACTGACTGACAAAGGTGCCAATTTCATGTCAGACCTGCTGGCTTGTCTGTGGAAGTACTGTGGGGTGAAGCATCTAAAGACCAGCCCCTACCATCCCCAGAGTAATGGTCGTGTTGAGATGTTAAACTCTACAGTAAAGTCATGCTACGGGCATTTACAGACCAATTTAAGAGGGAGTGGGACAAATACTTGCACCATCTGTTGTTTGCTTACAGGGAGGTTTCCCAGGAATCCACAGGTTTTTCACCCTTTGAATTGTTGTATGGGCATAGGGTGAGAGGAACTCTAGATTTAATACGAGATTAGTGGGTGGGGGAGTGTGAATCCCACAAGGAGTTTGTTGTGGTGTATGTCCTAAACCTCAGGACAAGGCTCAGGGAACTCATGGGCATGGCCCAGGAGAACATGGAAGAAGCCCAACAGTAGAAAAAGGTCTGGTATGACAGGAATGCTGGAGCTAGAGAGTATGCTGTAAGGCAGCAGGTAATGGTCCTCATTCCTGTCAGACACAACAAGCTGCAGGAAGCTTGGGATGGACCCTACATTTTGGTAAGGAAGGTCAGTGATATTAACTGCATGCTAGAACTGTTAGGCATGAGGCAGGGGCACACCTTGTACCATGGTAACATGATGAAACCTTACCATGACAGGGAGGTCCTTGTCCTCAGTATTTTCAGTGGATTGCAGGAGGAGTCTGAGGGAAATATGGTGACTGATCTCCTCAGTGAGGCTCGGACTGACACCTCAGTGGAAGGGGTAGCTATGTCCCAGCAGCTATGCCCTACCCAGGTTCAAGAAATCTAAACAGTGTTACAGGAGTTTGGGGACATGTTCACTGGGAAACCAGGGTGCACCCACCTGGTGCAGCACCATGTGGACACAGGACCCAAAAAGCCTATTAAGCAGGCACCTTATAGGGTACCTGAGAGAGTCAAACAGACTCTGAGGGCGGAGATACAGGAAATGTTGTAACTAGGGGTAATTCAGGAGTCCAGCAGTCCCTGGGCCTCCCCAGTGGTGCTGGTACCAAAGAAGGATGGCAGCACTACTTTTTGTTTGGACTACAGGAAATTAAATAGTCATACAGAGTTGGATGCTTACCCCATGCCTAGGACAGATGAAGCCCTAGAGCAGCTGGGTGGGGCTAAGTATCTTACTATTATTGATCTTACTAAGGGTTACTAGCAGGTGCCCTTGACTCCCAGTGCTAGAGAGAGGTCAGCATTTGTGACTCCTTTTGGCTTGTATGAGTTCACAAATATACCCTTTGGGATGAAAAATGCCCCAGAGACTTTCCAGAGGATGGTAGATCATATCCTAGCAGGAGCAGTAGATTTTGCCCTTGCTTACCTAGATGATACTGCCATCTACAGTCATTCCTGGCAAAAGAACCTTCAGCATGTCAGGGAGGTGCTGGACAGACTACAGAGGGCAGGGTTGACTATTAAGCCCAGCAAATGTCAGGTAGGTATGACAGAGGTGTCCTACCTGGGACATAGAGTGGGGAGTGGTAAAATCAGGCCAGAACCTGCCAAAATGGAAGCCATTTAGGCATGGCCTGCACCTGTTACTAAAAAGCTGGTGAGGCTATTCTTATGGACAGCAGGGTACTACAGAAAGTCATCCCCAGTTATAGTACCATAGCTGCTCCCCTCACAGACCTGACAAGGAAAAACAGGGTAGATAAGGTACTGTAGACCTCAGTATGTGAACAAGCCTTCCAGAAACTTAAAGAAGCTTTGGGAGGACCTCCTGTGTTAGCCAGTCCAGATTACAGCACAGAATTTGTTGTGCAGGTGGATGCTTCGAACCATGGGGTGGAGGCTGTACTTAGCCAGATTATTTCAGAGGGAGAAGAGCATCCAGTTTTTTTATCTCAGTCATAGGCTGCAACCCAGGGAGGAATGCTATGCAGCTGTAGAAAAGGAATGTCTAGCCATAGTGTGGGTGCTGCAGAAACTTCAGCCTTATCTGTATGGAAGAACATTCACTTTAGTTAAAGATCACAATCCCCTAAAAGGTTACATTGAGCCAGCCAGCAAAATGCCAAGTTGCTTAGGTGGAGCATAGGGTTGGAAGCATATGATATGTCAGTACATCATCACAGTGGGATTAGCAATGCCAACGCAGATGGACTCTCAATACAGGGAATGGGGTAAGGTATTCCCAGATAGGCTCAACCCTCTCAAGCAATGTTTCTCAAGGGATACTTGAAAACCTATCTTCAGTTCTCATTGCGGACAGAAATGTAACACTGCCAGCCCAGCTACAAAGAATTTTGTAAATAATTCTATGTCATTTGTGAATAGTAATATGATTTGCATGCTTGCCTTAAAATGTAAGAAAACTATATGTTCTGTACTGAGCTTCAAGATTGTAAGAACAGTGCTTCTTGCTGGAAAAGAGAAGAATGTGTATAAATTATATGCCAATGCAAATGGATAGTTTCATATTAAAAGCTGGAATATACAGAGTTAACTTGCAAAGTCTGAAAAATAAAGAATTTTATGAGTGTGTTTACCAGAACTAGAAGACAGAATGTCTGCAGCTGGAAATTCTTTCTATTGTTTGAAACAGGTAATTAAAGGCTTCCAAGGTAATAGTTTTACGAGAACTAGAAGACAGAATGTCTGCAGCTGGAAATTCTTTCTATTGTTTGAAACAGGTAATTAAAGGCTTCCAAGGTAATAGTTTTACGACTTCCAGTTTCTAGCAGCTTCTAAGAGAGAATTGTCAGCTTCTAAGAAATAAGTATTTTTCATAGAGACATGTTAAATTCTGTTGGCATCTGTTTAGACTGTGAACTGGATGGAAGTGTCAAATAGTGATGTCATCTAGCTAACCCAGCAGTAATGTGTATTATTAACTTAAGAACTATCTCAGATAGAAAACAGTGCATTTTGTATCTTGTTCTGGACCTGTTAACAACTCACCAACACTTTGCCTTGCTCTGTAAGTAAGTAAGTTATTTAGAACTTAGTTCCTCTTGCAGATAGATAAGAATATAGCAAGAGCAGTGTAAACATTTTCTGTATTTATGTGAGACTGTCCTGCTATGTTATTTTAAATTATTTCCTGTGACTCTGAACTCTATTGTCACTGTGTTGAGTTAATGAGTATTGTCTTGTGCTTTTATTATTTATTATTAAATATATTTAAACCTTTTAATTGTGGCTGTTTTTCGTGTAGAGATAATTAAGCTGTTAGCATGTATTTGGTGATACTGTATAGGCAACTCCAGAATAGCCTTAAAAGTTTGGTCACACTTACCATTTGGATAACAGTAACATTACAGAGTGGAATTGGTCACCCTTTGGGAACAGCCTTATAGTAGCTGATAAGTAGGGGTTCTGGTGGCAGTGCTAACTACCTTATGATCTGGGCAGAAGGGGGTATAGCTAGTAAACCTGTGTCAGCCTTCCCCAGGTGTGTGTTTGTGTATAAATCAAATCTTAAAGTGTGTATGTGTATGTCAGCTACTTGGGCAGGGACACGAAACACTGGTTGGACAGAAAGAGTGCTGGGAGGACTTCGCTTGGAACCTTGGCTAAGGACTCCACTCTATAACTGTCCCAGTGGGGAGTCTTATTGGGGATCTGGAGAGACAGAGAGAAACCTTCCCAGACTGACTGTGATCTCTGTGTGCTTTTAAGGGAAATTATACTCTACTACATGTGTACTGTTCATCCTCCCAATGTGCACATCCCTCACTGGTGTTAGTGGTAAGGATTCAGACGCCTTGATTACTGGGCCAGTGCATGGATGTCACAGACCCCTTCAGTAAAATGTCCACATATGCGCAACCATCAAAATGAAACATTTACCCAAGTAACCCCTCCAGTAAAAATGTCCAGGTATGTAGAAGCACCAACTCAGCTCCCCTCGCATCTCTGTATTCTGACTGAAACCTGCTTTTTTTTCTGGTGTAACTTCAAGGAGATTTACATAATTCATTTGCAAATTAGTTCATTATAGATTCATGTCTTTTAATCATCTCTTGATCATACATTTAAACCACCTTAATAGGTTAGTATCTGTTGCCATTTCAAATAGGGGGTTGTGTTCACATAAAAGTCCTCCGCATTTCTGTAGTCATCCTGACAGTCCTGGATTTGCATAGCCTTGTACTGCTGCTCTTTATGGATCATTTCTATGAATACGTGCAGCCCTAGACTATGAATGCTACCCAAAATGTCACATTTACTTTAATTATTTGAACATTTGTTAATACGTGGGCTGGGCCAGGCATTCTTTTCACTTGTGACCAGAGTCATAGGTTAGAGACAACTGTATAAAAGTTTTAAACAAATTAAAATTACATTGCCAAATAAAAGCAAGAGCACAAAGCCCAATGTGCCGAGACACAGGGCCATACGGCTTCTACACATGGTGAATACTGAGCACATTTCATGTATCATAGGAAGTCACAAACTTAGTATGCCTGTAACATCGTAACAGTTACAAGTGTCCAAGTTTGTGGCATAGTGGGAGGAGCACTAACTATGATCTAGGTGACCTGAGTTTCATTGCTAGGACTCAGCTTTTTTTTTTTAAACAAGAAACATCTTTATTGAATTATCAATTATGACATAGAGAATAATATATTTATATAAATGAATACAAACCATATTGTCATATCTAAGTTGCAAACACTATACAATCACATATAATAGTCTATATAATCATTATCAGTCAATTATTACACAGCTCATTAATTTCTTGTCTTCCCTTAAACCTTGTTCTACCTTCAAAACATTATTCTACTTATATTATTCCCACAATTTCCATTTCTTTCTATGTCATTTTCTCCTACCTTTTTCTAAAGATACTACTTTCAGTCATTTTCTCTCTGTTACTATATTCACTACTTCTAATACAGTTGTAGCAAGTACTAGATTTAGTTACTTTGAGTAGTTTGTTGGATGATCTTCGTGGGCTGCCATTTGAGTAGGGCTGCACTAAGCTCTTGAGTGCTGGACAGTTGTCTGGATGGTGGAAGATGGAATGAATGAAAGTTAGTTGGTTGAGGAATAGGTAATTGACCAGTTCAGTCCAATTTAGTTTATTAAGTGCTGTGCAGTGATGTTATCTGTAAGGAAGGTTAGTAGTGAATCATGAGATTTTCTTATAGCAGGACTCAGTTTGTTTAAGTCTGATTTTCTGAGATTAGTGAATATTGGTGAGGAATATAGAAGGGGAGAGAGTAGATAAGTCCTAGCTATGGAATGTTTAGTGGCCTCAGTTAGGTATGGCTTGATTCTGTATTGTGACCCTAGTTTAATGTGGACCTTTTTGATGGTTAGAGTGAGGTGTTTGTCAAATTTAGGTTGTTGTCAATTGTGACTCCAAGGAGTTCGGTGTGCTGGACAGATTTGATTTTAGTTTTATTGGTTGAGTGCATACATACATACAAATATTTCAAGCATCGGCATTAAAAGCCGTTCTAGCCTGCCAGTATACCATAACACTTGTTCCCATAATAAATGACCAGGCTGTTCTTAAAAATATCTAAACTACTACTTGCTTTAATGTAATTTGGTAGTCTGTTCCATGCATCAGCTACTCTGTCAGAGAACCATTTAGTACATTTCTCATTCCTATAGAACCTTCTGCATAGGTTATCTGATTAACCAACATTCTAACTCATTGCCGTCTGAGGCTATACTTTACTTCAGGGCTGGAATACCAGCCTGTAACATATTTATGTCTACATTCATAATGTAGAAATTTTAGTCGATTTATGTTAGTTTTGAAGCTAATTTTATAAGGGATTAGATTGTAATCTTTAGTGTGATTTTCTAAGACCTATAATTTTTAAGGTTTATATAGAGAGTACCCTATGATTGACAGATGGAATTCCATATTCCTGATTTTTTATGTAATATGAGTTGTACAAGGATGTGCATATAGTTTATTGTCTAACCACATGGTTACACATATAAGAACTGTCAACTCAGTTGCTCAAAGTTTTAAATTGTGTTTTCTTTATATCCAGATGGTTGCCACTATCAGAATTCCTGAGCGTTTTTGTTTGCCTCATCTCGTATGGTTTTCTATACGAAGATAATATACTATGAGGCTAATACAACGAGTAACCTCGCAACCATATTCTAATATTGGAGCATTAGGACCCTGAAACATACTATTTATGGTGTGGCTATCAGCTGACGTATACCAATGTTAGCATCAGTATGTAGCTAAATACGTAAACAAGAGCTAGGTACTAGGCTTCAAACCAGCGGAACCTGGTAGTAACGAGTTTGTCATGGCTTGATGTTCTGCCGGCTATTTGACAGGTTAATAGTCCGATCGCAAGGAAGATTTGGTAGGACATGATGTTTAAATATGATCGACTGTGTATACCTTAAGTTTGAACATTTGACAATATGAAAGGATATGAATTTGTAATTCTTATGTGCAATTCAGGTACTTTACAAGGAAATGTCTGTATGTGAGTGTTGAGCTAGGGTACTTCATTCAGTAACTCAATTTACTTGGTTTTAAAGCTTATATTGTAGTTTTTATGACTTATTGTGTAGGACACAGCATTTGTTTATCGGCGTAAGCAAAAACGTAAGCAAAAGCTAATGCTTGACTCTTGTGCCGTACTGAGAAGGAGTATGATGCATTGTTAATTGAGTTATACAATTAACTAATGTGTAAATAAGCAGTTATACTAACGAGCCCGCTAAAAGGACTTATATTTAAATGTGAGGCAACTTGTACAATTGTATCTGATGAAGCGTAGCTTGCACTACGTGAAAGCGCTTATTCCTCATTTTGCAATAAAGAGTTTTCGTTTTATATGGTGATTGCATGTTGGATTTTATCGGTATTGAAGAAATTTCATCGTGGTGATTGTTCTCACTTTTGTATCTATTTTGTTTCTTGGTTTTGGTGAGAACGCCTTTGGTAGTGAGTTGTGTTCCTTGTCGGTAGCATGTATTTTTCAATATCTTGGAAAGATTGTTGGGTTGTTTGTAGGGGTTCTGGTAGGGAGGTAGCTAAACATATTGGGGAGGAGTTGTCTGAGTACTGAATGATGGTTGCATGCTGGGTGGCTCTGCTGAGCCTGTTGGTGAATATGATGAAGAACAATGGACCAAGAATTGTCTTGAGATACTCCTAACGAGACTGGTAATAGGGTGGAGATTTGATTTTGCCACTTAACTGCCTGTTGATGGTCAGTTAAGTAGCTAAGAAACCTGAAGAGGGCTAGCTGAGTTAGGTTAGTAGCTTTTGGTGGGATACTGTATCAAAGGCCTTACTGTATCAAAGTTAGATGAACTAATAATTAATACTCATGGATGGGTCTATGCAAACAAGACAGCATCATCTACTTCTTCTTAATGTAGCACACTATGTTATATAAAATTATTTTTTTCCAGCTATGACATCACCTTCCTGACACTAGCAGTGTGCAGTTAATAAAAACAGTTTTTACTTGTTGTGGAAGTGGAAGAATTGCCAATGCACATTCCAGTACACTTTCTTCCCTTGAATAAACCCAGGAATTGTTTCATTATTATGGAACTGTCTCACAGACATATGTATGCATACTGGTATGCACACTCATACAAACACTCAGACAAACTTAATGAACCCAATTCAACAAAAAGCTCTTGCCATATATCAGGTCAGGAAAGGCCACTCACTAATGTTTTCCTTAACACAACTGGGGGGGTAGTTATATTTTCTTGTGTCTGTATATGAAGTATGAAACATTTAGGCACACAGTCTGCTTAAATGGCTAGTTTTGGCAGTAGTTATTTTATCTGTAGTTACAGAAAGGATGTCTTCTCTTACCTCTGCAGAGGCATATATCCTTATTTCAAAGTTTGCACAGAATTTCCCTGTAGCTATGTCTGCTATGTTCTGTTGTTGGGTGATCACATCACTGTTATATTCATAGTTTTTCTGATATAATTAAAAAAAGAAAAATACTTTACCACTTTTTTAACATCTGTGATCAAACCAAGTTTTTTGTTTGATATGGAATTCTTGATACAGAAACAAAGTAATATTTCTACTTGATTTGCTAGACTAATTAAACCTTTTGCATGTCAAGTCTATGTTTCTTTGCTGCCCTAAAAACAGTACATTATGATTAACTTCT
Source organism: Protopterus annectens (assembly GCF_019279795.1). Classification (NCBI taxonomy): domain Eukaryota; kingdom Metazoa; phylum Chordata; order Ceratodontiformes; family Protopteridae; genus Protopterus; species Protopterus annectens. Next base: position 353,148,895 of record NC_056750.1, on the reverse strand, counting down.
TTACTCAGCTAAAAGCTGGTAGGCCCAAAGCCTAACATCTTACCACACATATACACGCACACACACACACACGCACACACGCACACACGCACACACACACACACACACACACACACACACACACACACACACACACACACACACACACACATTGAGCCACACCTTTCCTTCTATCATAGCTATTTTCATAACTTCTGCTGCGCTGCCTTACAAAGTAACCCCCCCCTTTTTTTTATGAAGTGCAGCAGAGACTTCATTAATGCAAATATCAAACCAACATGAAATACAAGGTCGCAATTTCAAAGAAGCATAAAGACAACCTCACTAGGATAAGAAAAAAACAAGCTCAAGACAAATCATTAAAAAGTGTCACTGTAGTTGTAAATAAAATACCCTCCCCCCCAAAAAAAAAAAATCGATGACATAAATAGGTCATACAGTTACTTCTTTGAAATCAGCAAGAAATCAGTTGTAAAACACAGGCAGCTATACTTGGTAAGACAAAACTGAACCTCAAGGAGGCAATGGTTTATGAACTTAGTGTCAGCTATTTGCCCTTTAAAAGTTTAATGAAAAAAAACAATGAATAAAAAGAGAGTGCTGCACAGTAATGAAACTTAAACAAAAACCTCTCTTCACCATTCGTATTCTAAGATTGAATTATTTAAAATTATCAAACAGGTACATATAAAATGTTCCCTCTAAAACTAAAACTCAATGTAAGATTTCATCATCAAGATAAAATATTTTTTATAACTCACAGTGGTTAAAATGCTAATTATTTGCAAAATCCTCAACCAAAGATGTTTCCATAATATGAAAAGCATATTGCATTTAATATCCTGTACCTTTTGTGAAGGCAATACAGCTTTTGTCCTGTATTTTTCCCTACAGCTCCTTCGTAATCCTCCACACCTAATACCCACTACCCGTAAGTGTGTTAACCCATGGGCTGACAAACTACAAGTGAGCACTTTCTGGTTTATGAATCAGTGGTTCAGTACAGCTCTCCCCTGACCAGTGTTAGACTCTTTATATTTCTGCCCTATCTTATATGTAGATTTCACTGTATCAGTGAAGAATATTGCCCCCAGATCATCTGCTAGTGTGCTCCAACTTTTTCAGCTCAACACTAGTGCACACACTTTATAACTGGGGCTCTAACCTAAAAGCAAATGAAAACTTGTTTTCTCCAGCATAAGTTAGCTAGCAAAATATTGCTATGTCCCTTCTCTTAAGCTGATTGCTTATGAACCATCTCCCCTAACTGAAACATGGTAGTCTGCCTGTGTATCTTATTCTCTAAATCGCATTAAAATGATGGTAGGTATAGATCTGGCTATAGAGATAGCATTACTGTATGGTGCACGGTACATTGCATATCTACTTATATCTATATATCTATCTATTGATAGGTATTGATTGATAGATATATATTCAAGTGAATCCTGAGATTAAAAGATGCTATTAATAACTAATCTGCATTCTGCTTCTGTTTAAATCACTGTATATGACTTGTATAAAAGTAAATTGTAAATTATTAGAGGAACAGACCAGAAAAGATGTTCTTCAGTGTTTGTACTGCACTGTCTATAGGAAATAATCACTTTAAATAATTTATTTCATTATCACTTTAAATTATTTGTTTCACAACACAGTTTCATATTTTGAAATAAATAGCAGCACGACAAATCTGTTCACTGAATGCATAGTTTGTAAAACATCTGAACATCTGCAAAACAGTGAAGAAAAAAATGAATAAAGGGTATTATGAGAAGGAAGCTACCTTCTCCAAAACAAGATTAGCATAAATTGTCCCCTGATGGCCCACCTGGTTATTTTACATCTAAACCAAAAATAAATACAAAATAAATAAATAAACAAACTACCATTTATTCAATATAATTTATGTCCTTGCCTGAACTTTGAAGAGAGAGAGAGAGAGATGGCATCAATGCAATGCTGAGAGTGATAAATGGGTTTTATAAACTTACAGTCACCTATAATTTCATTCATACCCAACCTGTACAGTTCATGCAATAGAGATTGCAAATATCACCAGCAGTATTCCAAAATATGTTTATGCTGAGCTCATCATAAAGGTATGGCATTCATACAACCGCAGAATAAAACATAGTGTTCCCTTTTTGATATTCACATTTTCTACTAGAATAATAGCATGTTGCATCACAGGCAAAACATATAAATTTAGACAATAAAACTAGTCCAACAAAAACAAAGTCATGTTCCAAATTAAATATGACAAAATGCAAAAAGAGGCATCAAATTACTGAGTGTCCAGATAAAAGCTATTTTATATAAACTCAATGTAAGATTTCATCATCGGCAGTTCTAACAGTCTGACTTAGCCCATTGGTGACAAACGTTTATAGTGTGTTTAAATAAAAATTTGCTCTGTTTCTGAATGTAATTTGTTACATTTTATTGTTTTATGCATATTTTTCATTTGCAGTTTACAGACCATTTATAAGGTCTAAAAATGTCTGGTTTTATTAAGTGTCAGTGGTGTAACAGGTAGCACACTTTGGTGCAGAAGGATGTGAGTTCTATACCCACATCGACTATTTTGATTGCTGACACAGTAGTGAATGCTACACTCCTGAGTGTATCTTCCTTTGGATTAGATGTTAAATTGAAGCCACATATGCCCAAGTTGGTTTTAGCTAAGGGGGATGTAAAAGATCCCAGGGTACCTACTGAAAACACTATTAATCTTCTTAACATACACACCTGGAGTGTGCAATAGCTTTCATATATCTTGCAGTAGATTGGCATCCCATCAGGTATTGGCTTTTGCTTTACAACCTTTAATTACTTACAGGGGTTGGGCTCTGGCTGTCATTGCAATAAATTGAGTACTGGTGAATGAATGTATACATGCTGACTAAAGCTTTGTAAGTTACTGTCACAAGACCTCTAAAATTCAGAATTACTCTAGGGAAAGCTTGTGAAAGAAGATATCTTTTTATTTGCCCCAGTGAAAACAGTAAGGCAGATAAGTCAAATTTGGGATACTGCCTCAATAAGGCTCTGAGGACTAATAGGAGGGAGGTACATTAGCTCAAAGAGGCAAGCATTAGAGTAAGGGAGGTTGGACAACATGCACAGCTGCATCTATAAAGTGGTCACAGCCAAACATGACTGACAGGTGAAGGAAGAGTGCTGTTAGAGAAAATGAGAAGGAAGGAAGAAGTAATGATGTCAGGAAGCCATTTTACAGGTCTTAAGAGTTGCTGCCATACAGCATACAGTTTTGTTCTGTACCAGTTTTAGAGACAGTCAAGAATCCTTTGTTCCTAAAGAGCAGTTCATATGAGTTTCCCCAGAGATAGTTTCATCAAAGAAGAGGGACTGCCATGTTTGAATAATAGGATATCCATAAGCACAGCATGAAATATCTCAAAAGGTCGTAACATCTGCAAGGAAATGCAGGATGAAATACTGCACGAATAGAAAATGATGGGCACAAGTGTAAAACTTTGTACTGCAATACATTTATTTCTGTGCACTCTGTGTTCCTGAGGAAATGGACAAAAATGAAAGATGCGAGCATTAGATGTGAGTCTTCAAAGAAGCTGCACCTTAAAAGGATTGACAGACCAGCAGATGATTGATTATTGCATTTTGCCTTAAATTTGTTTTAAATTGCAAGTGAAGAAAATTTTGATCCAAGTGTTTCCTTCTTCTTGTAGTTTATTATATCAACTCACAGTATGTGCAAAGCAGCGCTAGGCTGACTGCTACTTAAACATAAAGTCGGGACATTCCTGCCACAGTAGGTTTAGTCATTTATGTTATAACAGCTGAAGCATTAGTGATTCTGAACTTCCTTGTGTGTTGAGTGAAGGGAAGTGTAATGCAAAGTTGTCTGTATAGTAGGTGCATTTGATAAAGTTGTTAATGATTTTATTGCAAAAATTGTTAAAATTATGGTGTTCCTGTTATGAACAATGTAGAACTGGGTTAAAGCTGTCTATGACACAGCTATATAGTGAAGAATGTCAGAGAACCAAAACATGATTATTTATGTATTAAAAGACAAAATAGCTTGTAACGCTACAGTCATTGGTGATTTAAGTTAAAAAAATGCTGTTTGATGCAGGCTTAAAGATGTTTGGTGCTCTTGTATGTTTAGGCCAAAAGAAGAATATGACCTTAGCTCTATAATAGGGTTATATCATAACGGTATGCTAGGTCTGCTGAGTGCTGTTGGTAAGTTGAGAAGTCAACATAACAGAATAATGAGAAGTCAGATGAGATGGAAGTGAAAATAATGTTATTTAATGTGCCGTATTAATGAGTGTCATATATACATGCAGAGGACTGCTTGTGCTACTTCTGACACGGTTATTTATTGAAGGCATGAATAGGTATACCTGGCTTGTTTATTTAAACAGGAAAAGAAGAAATAACTAATCATTGTAAAGCTGCTTATGATTTACGTAAAGAACATTAATTTGAAGTTTCATCCTGGTAGTTCCTATAAAGAGTATATGCAAAGCAGAGTCCAGACTGACTATGCTATTGTTACCTACTAATATTATACTAGGTGTACTGAATGTGCTATGGTTAATTATTTGATGTATGCTAACTGTACTGACTGATAGTGCCATTGTTAATTATTAATGGTATGCTAGATGTATTGATTGTGCCACTGATAGTTATTAAGGGTATGCTAGGCATAGCGACTGATTGTGGCTTTGTTAGTTATTAATGATATGTTAGGTGTAATGACTGATTCTGCCATTGTTAATTATTAATGGTATGTTAGGTGTACGGATTGTGCCATTGATAGTTATTAAGGTTATGCTAACTGTACTGGCTGATTGTGCCATAGTTAATTATTAAAGGAATGTTAGGTGTGCTGACTGAATGTGTGACTGTTAGTTATTAAGGGTATGCTAGATGTACTGAATGAGAGAGCCACTGCTAACTATTAATAGTATGCTAAGTGTAAAGACTGACTGTGCTACAGTTAATTGTTAATGAAACTCTAGGTGTACTGACTGACTGAGCCATACTGAATTATTAATGGTATGCTAGATGTATGGACTGGTTGTGCCATATTTAATTATTATCGGTATGCTAAGTGTATTAATGATTGTGCCATATTTAATTATTAATGATATGCTAGGTGTACTGACTGATTGTGCCATTGTTAATTATTAAAGGTACTCTGGGTTTCATAGATGTAATTATTTAATTTGTAGAAGGATACATGAGTGAAAAACTGAGCATGTAAATACATAAATACAATTAAGGCTAATTTATTAGTGTTGTATGCTGTCTCAAATGTGATTGTATGCTAGACATGGTGCATGTCGTCTGCAATAAATCAGTCATTAAAGCAAATTTACAAATTCAAACATTATTGTTTAAAAACTGCTGATGACAGAGTTTAAAATACATTAACGTTCTTTAATTCAGTTTGATGTTGTTCTGTTGTACCACAGTTGTAAAACATAGCACAGGTCGTCTGTGATGCAATTATTAAGGAGGCGCATGATAAGGATATGAGGGTTTGCTTGTTTACATAGTTATAAGGACAAAAAGCCTTAGTCAGAGTCTGCTGTCAATACAGTTTTTTTTTTAAGTTTGATATCTTAATGATGTTGTTAAAAAACTGTTATTGTAAACCATATAGCCATCTTAAGACTAGGCTCACAAGAAAGAAACAGCATGGTAGGGAATGAAACCCTTGGAAACTGTCAAAAGCAAAATAATTATACATATTATTAGCATGACGTAAACTGATGTTTTTTTAATATTATACTATACAAATAGTGTAGAATAGGGACCATAATTAGATATTCAGCCTAACTGCTGAATTAGCAGCTGCTGACAGAGATCAAGGAACTGCAAAATAGAATAAAACATTGTCTGTCAATGTTTATTTGCATGTCTTATGTTAAACATGCCATGTTTGTAACATAAGGCTTTCACTTAGTTTTTACACAGAAAGCAGTGTACTCATACCTTGTTTGAGCAGGCATCTTTTAAATGAGACAGAGATAATGAAGTTAACACTACGCATATCTGCTGGACAACCAGTCTGAATAAAATGTCTTTTATTTAGTGATGTATCTTCAAGTTGTATGCATGCAAAATATTATTAATAGTATTACAATTCAGGGAACCTATGACAAAGGCGCTGTTCACATAAGTTCTTGTTGATCTGTCAAAGGTTTTTTTGTTCAAATACAAGTTGCATGAATCAAACTCACTGAGCACTTCCGAAGAAAGAAGCTTACCTGCACCACATATGTAGAGTACAGTGAGACCTCCACACAGCTCAACTGTTCAGTCAAGCAACAGTGAAAAAATCCATTACCTCAACAACCTCTGAAAGTTATTTTCAATGAATTTGATTTGTTTGAATGGTATTTGTACATAAGACATTTACCAGCTCAACGGACTCAGTGTTCAAACAAGTCTACTTACTCATAAATTGTAGCACACAAGGAAGGAAGTCACTGGTTACGACTTAATTTATAATGGTGACAAAAAAAGGTGTGTGTCTGTTTATCTAGGTAAATAAGATATAGCAGGCAGCATATGGGCAGGGTTTGTTTAACTGGTGCTTCATGCTAATGACAGGGTGAGATATCAAAAATGGTAAGTTATGATCTTTGCCATGCTGATACATGGTTAACTGCAATGAGAGAAAAATCCAGCTTTAGACAGAAATACCATTTTCTTAAAGAAATTAGTCAAATTGTTACTGGCAAGTATTAATGGAACTAAAAATGTAACTGGTTTTGTAGTCATGGTGCAGGACATTAACAATAAGTCAAGTATTTCAGAAAGCAAAGGGGTGCAATGCTAAAATCAGAAGGGTGCATAGAGAAACTATTGAGTCTGAACTGAGAGAGTTGGAGAGTAGTAACTTTTGATTTCTGTGGCCAGCTAGAGGACAAGGAAAGTACAGAAAATATAGATGACAAACTTATGGAAAGGGCCTGCTTAATAATCAGCCCACTCAGTTTGTTCCTTATGAAAAAGATAAATATTTTCTCAGGCTGTCTTTGTTTTATTACTGTACAATGACAGCTTTGCCTGCAAGTTTCCATATTTCACAAAATTCCCTCACATTTATGTTGTGTTTTGGAGTAAAAGACATGGTAACTATTTGCATAATTTATCCATCAGGAGGCTTTTCATTGCAAAGGACTTTCTCAGGACATTTAAACTTCAAAGCCTGAAATTAAATATTTATACCTGAAATTACCGACTTTATGTGCAGAAAATAAACAGTATGTTTTGTAAGACATTTTGGATTGCCCTGCAATAACATTCATTGCAGCAAAAAAGGAACTGTATATGAAACAGAACTATCCATTAAGAAACTGTATCTTAGTTAGAGCAGGTGGGGCTACAATCATAAGGAAATTGAAAAAAAAAAAAAACTTCTCAAAGGATAAAAAGAGGGATCTTTTTTTTTTTTTTAATGTCTTTGTAAAATATGTGGAGGTTTGCTGCAGATCTCTTTGCAAAAAAAATGGTTATTGGCAGTAGAAGCAAAAATGAATGACTTTACAAATCATTCAATTATGCTGTTGAGTTGTCTTTGAAAAGAAAACATGAAACAAAATATTTTGAAGCATATTAATCTAAAAACATGAAAGTTGATGATACAGAGAACACACAATTAAACATCTGAATAACAGAGTCATCTAAGGTAAAAGGTTAGCCAATAGATTCATATTTGTATACCATAACATTCTGCTACTGACAGAATCATGGGGAACAGCCTCACTGATTGCAGTAAATAGCAATTAAAGCAAAACACTTTTATGCAGATCATGTTACTTTTGTTTCGTCCAAGAGATTGAAGCCTTAATTCTTCCTACTTTTATGTCAGTAATAAAAGCATGTTATTTCATCTGTTTATATACCCAAAAAGCTTTCTAGCCAGAACAACTGCATAAAAAAACAGTATATTAATAGTACTGATTAAAATGGAAGCTATGAAACCCATCGTGTTTATGAGATTTAGTAATTGGGCTACATATTGTCACAGTATTCAAAACTACAATTACTTCAACTAAACATCATTGTAAATAGTTGAAATGTATTCTTGACTCAAACACTCATGACTTGCTATTGGAATCTGTCAATGGATATCTATATGTCTGTTTATCTAAATATCTTTATATTTTCAAGACAAGGCCTGTTTAGGCCTGTATGACTAAGAGTCTGGCTCTTAATAAGTTGTGAGATAAAACAGTATGCTAATAATGTAATTTAAATGTGCAAGTTTAATAAACAGATACTTTTAGTCATATATTCCAAATCAAAGTTATCACCATAAGGGATTCAACATTTTGCCTGTTACATTTTCAAAATGAATAAACGGGGTAACAGTTATAATTATTACAACAATGTGAAGAAGGATGCTTTGTCTTTCTCATATTATTAGATTATTGTCATTTCTTTTTAGCCTCTGACTTATTTGTGAGTGCAGGATGATTTCTGCCTTTAAATCTTTTACTTCACAAATAAAGATTTCTGTCACATTGATACTTCGGGCTTCCCTTGATATGCTTTTGCTGGTGCAATGTTGTCATCTTATAAACTATTCATGGCATGTCTCATAAGCAATTTTTCATTCTTGTCTTCATTGTACCATTCAGTACTAACTGTAGAAGGTAATGCATATCTGAAATTAGCAGAGAAAAAAATGTTTTCTGTAAAATATGGTCATACATATTATAAACTCCATTGGAAAGCACAGGCAGACATAGATCTACAAGCTGAAAACAGAAAGTCCATAATTCTTCTGTTAAACTCTTCTTTATCAGTATTTGTGGGGTGTAGTATTTCTTGAAGTCTTGCTTCAAGATCTTCTATGCCAGGTGTTGAATATAATTATAGTTTGTTGAGTTTTCTCTGAGTTCATGAACAGATAAGTAGATGATGATACTTTGTTCAGTTATCAGTAACAATATTGGGTTTTAAAGTACTTATTACACATACAAACATATAATATAGTCTTGTATGTTTTAATTGCTCATTATGGTAAATAATGTGTGTTACCAAGCTAAGAACATAAACTATTATTACTTTTTTTTTATTCTTACCAGTTCTTCTTGCTGTCTAAATATGTCACCCTGGACTATTGACATGTACTGCATTTGCTTATAACTCTCTGTCTTTACTATGCCTTCTTTGTAAAAGTCCTTTCAGCATCTCCTGATTAATGTTTAACTTGCATTGATTTTCTGCCAGGTCAAGTATTAGATAACCTGGTTCTAGCAGGAGCCACCCTGGATGTCTTTGCCTCTCCACAGTTCTATTCTGTTGCAAGAGGTTCAGCAATAACTAAGCATCTTCAGTAACAACACTCCAATGGCATATTTTTCCTAATGTACCTTTCTAGCTAAGATTATCAGATGTATCTAGTTTAAATTTTTGTTCATTTCATTTTTACCCAGTATTGAACAGAAGATGATCCATATGTTCTAATGCTGTACCATTTCTCATCAAACCAATGCAATGTGCAAAAAGGCTTTCACACACTGTCACATATCTCTAAGAGCTCAAGGAGCAGAAATTATCTATTGTTTGTTTTATCTGTTATGTGAAACTTGGGATACAATGTTGCGATCCTTTGCAACATGTGTGCTGTTCAAATTTTTAATATACTTTACTGATAAGAGAATCTCTAATTCACTGATATCAAAGCTAGCAGATGTGTTTAAACAGATAATGAGATCTAGGGCCGTGGTGCCTCCCATCAAATGAACATCACCATGAATAAGAAATATGTCCTGGCTAAACATGCAACAGACTGTCTCCTCTTAAAATAAGAGGCTATTTAAAGCATTAAGTCACTATAAACCCTAATGGCATTAATACATTTCCCTGACATCTGAAATTGACCAAGACAGTTTTTCAACAGCAGCACAGAAGTTACATATCCCATGAACGAGTTGGTAAAGAGGCAATGGCTACCTATTAACGGAAATGCAATGCAAAGCCATGAATTTTTAATGGACAGAAAAAAGTCAGACTAACAAGCATACCTATTGGCAGATGAGTATTTCATTTCAAGGAGGCAGGCTACAAAAATACCATAATCAGTACAGCATTATACAAGAAATTATGTTTCATTACTGTGTCTGTAATTATACAGCAATGAACTGAATGATATCAACACATGCTTTAAGAAATCGCACTGCTGTTCACTTAATGGGCAGTTGGCATGTTGAAATGCTACATTTAAAAGTACATTTATTACAAAAGCCTGAGGTCGACATACATAATCAAGACACATTCTTTTACAGAACAAAAAGAAAAAACCCATGCAGAGTATTGTGTCTGGCAGACAAATAAAACATAGTTAATAACAAATGGCCATCAGTCATTATTGATCAGATATACTAAAAAAAAAGTGTATAACAGGAGGACTAGCCTAGCTAGATGTGCATTACTTCAACTATGTTGTATGTCCTATTAAAAAGACTCTAGAAACTTCAGAAACAAAATGCACCACAAATAAAACTGTCATTTCAGACAAGGTGAAAATGTTCAAAATAAGCTCTCTTTGGAATATGAAAATGGTGTTTCTTTTTTCTTTCATAATGTGTTTATTATGTTTTTCAGAACTGTAGTGGAATCCAGTCATGGGAAACTGTCATCAATCTTTTTTTTTCTTATCTTAAAAGTGGTACAGAGCATGTTTTGTACATCATAAACATCATGCCAAATACATTACATTTTCACAGGCATTAAACCATTAAACAAATATCTGGTTTGAGAAGCTGGGCTGGACTCTACCCTTAAATATGCTACATATTCACAATTTACTAACTGATGGTCTCCAACAAAGGTAGAAAACAGCACAGCTGTTTGCCCACCACATGTGCTCATATAAATGAATGGCTTTTCTGTTTGTCAAAACATAAACCAATATTGTTTATTGGGCGTTGTCTAGTATGATAGCTAGCCTTGCCCATTATCAAGTACAGATCCATAATTTGTGCTGCCAGTAGGTAAAATAACCATCAGTTCACAAAGCAACACTTCCATTCAGCAACAAAGACAAAAACAGTGTCGGTATGCTTGCATATGTCAGACATCACATCTCTGAAGGATTTTCTAGGCTGAAGGTACATAAGATACATCATAACCGACTAACTTCAGTTTAAGAGTAAAACGTATTTGGGCCACATAATTTTTCTTGCAATATCCAATCTACTATAAGTCAATAGCTAAGCCTTTCATGGAAAAATGGACACAGATACTCAAATGCTCAGGAAATGAAAAAGTAAAGATGACTCAGCAGCTACCATTGCAGTGAATGATGCCTTGAAGTGAGGAAAACAGTATCTTTATTTATTTACTTCTAGTTTTAATGGACATACATAAATGCCAACAAAAAGGAAAACATGAGGAACCTCATGCACTAGTGCAGCAAAAAGTGTGATTTTGTTTTGCCAAGGATATTTGATTTCACAGCACTTCAGGAGGTGAACAAAATGCAGAGAAGAATGTAATCTTACCATAAATGCTCATTAAATAAATAATATGTATGAATGAACTACTATGGCAGGGTTAGCCACCCAGCTGTGTAAACCTTGGCTTGAGATGATTGTCACTGTTGTAGTGACACTCTGACCCCATGTGCAAAATGGGAAAAAGGGGTTGAGGATGGATGGATGAATAGATTCTTGTCATTTAAATAAATAATATGTAGTATTATGTAACAGCAGACCTCCTTAGCTGAAATAAAAATCTTAGAAATGTGTTAACTGTGTAGAAAGGCTGACATTCAACAGCTCAAATAGCTATTTCAGGTTGTAAAGAGAAAAATGTGATGTCACAGCCATTTGAGTTAAGACAATCAGCAATTTTAATGCTCATTGCATACAATTAGCATATGTAAACATGAATAATCAATGTAATAAAAAGAATCCTGCATGTGCTCATTAAAAATAAACTGCCAGTCATACTTGGAGATGGATGTAAGCAGTCCCATTGTTTTTCATGAAAAGAGATCAGGAACATTATTCTGGTGCCAGGGTCAAATTTCCCCTAGCCTATATAAATATCACCTTCAGCTATCACCATCATAAGAGCAAAGACTAAATGGTAGCAACCTAGTAACACAATTTAAGTGCTACTTTACATGGTATGGTTCTCACTTGTATTCATAAAACAGGTCACATAGGATGGTGCAAACCATTATTTACATGGCTGTGGCAGAGATGAGAAATGATATAAAGTGAAGTAAGATAAGGCTTGTCAGATGTATCTCTGACTTCATTGACTATTTTTCATTATCTATAATGTTCATGATGTTGTGTAACCATAAGTGATGAAAATCTGCAATAATCCAAATAAAGTCTCACAGACATGTACACACACACACACACACACACACACACACACACACACACACACACATAGCCTTTATCATATACTAATATTATTTCATGGTACTACATGGCAGGCTGATCCGCTGAATTTCTATAAATCTGAAGTAGCTAAAAATGTATGCAATACAATATTTTGAACTCCTTTAACACAAAGGTTATCATATTTTACTTCTGCATTACTTCTCTGGTATACCTTTTGGAATGTATTGCGTGTGTGTGATCAGTTGTTTACTCTGCTGCTAGGTAAACTAATATTATCTTTTCTGTCTGTACTTATCCTCAGATCACAGTCCTACATCAGCAAACATCTAAAATGTGCTGCATACTCCTGACAAAGCATGCAGTCTAATGCTTTACATGCACTGAGTTGCAATAATGTTTAAGACAGAGACTTTCATTTGCAGCCTACATTTCTCTCTGTGGACCAAGATGAACATAAGATATGAGGACTATGAGACACATTTTCCCCAAAAAAATAACTTCTCATAACAGAAAAAAGAGAAAGACTGCAAGAAGCTTTGCTCAAATCATTTGCATAAATGGTAATGAAATGTATAAAAAAAGATTTAGTATGACTCATGAATTCTATATTCTACCAATTTTAGCTATTTATTCATCTGTACCACACAAAGTTACAATTTAGACTAGCAAGATATATACATGTCTTGAAAATGATTGTTCAGCCTGATGTATTTAGTTATATTTTAGCTGGTGCCAAATAATGGTAAACAAATAAATATAGTACTCAGATTTTGCTGTTGTCTGTTTAGATTTTAATTTAAAGAAATTAAACTCAATGTCTATACATATTTCACATTTTCAGCATAATCAATTTTAAGAATTATTACAAACATCTCATCAGCTCATTTTCAATTGCTTGTAATATTCAACAGGCTGACTCTGATTATTTTTTCCAGGATGGAAACAAAGCCCATTTCTTCTCCTCATCTCTCTCTTTTTAAGATCTTGTTCTTTGATTTGCTAGATCTCATTCACATCTTTGATGACTTCATTTTGCTAGTTATTTTTCATACTTTAATAAAAACTTTGTAATTCTTTTGTATAAAATAAAAATAAAATAAATGGTGAGTAGCCAAAAACGACCACGTTTATATTGTAAAGACTTCCGTTTTATTTTACTGTTTGTATTCTTTATGTTATGGAAGCCATTCTTTTTAATAAATAGCTATTTTATTTAGTTAATTTTTTAGTTGTGTTTGTTGTTATTTTATTGATTTTAAATGTTTTAGACATCTGTGTTGTTAAGCACGACAACCTGCATATATACTTTTTAATCTTAACCAAGTCATATGTAAACTCCATTGTATGTTCTTTGTTTGTCCTTAAACTGCATGGTATAATGTGAAAATCTATATATGCACAAAGATTAGTAGTCATCCAAAAAATTGTTTCATTTACTTTAATCATATATATATATGAAGACCAGAGCATGACCCAAACACTAGCTCAGAATTGCAAAAGCCCATTTCATATACTGGTACAATAAAAAATGTACTTTTGACTTACAGTTTTGTATATGCATTCTGGAGTCTTGCAGATCCAATTTGTTTATATATCCATATTTTCTGTGTGGCACAAATCCAACCATTCTTCAAAAATTTCAGATGACTCCTTAAAATCTCTAAAAATTGAGCTCAGCAGCAAATTCATCTGAAATTAGACAAAATAAATGACAACATATTATATCACTAGAAATTTTTTTTTTCTTTTTTTTAGCAAAAGTATAGTAAATGATAATTTATATATATATATATATATATATATATATATATATATATATATATATATATATGTACACACATAATTACATATATTTTTAAGCTTCTGTTGAAACATTGATTGCTCACTCTGTGCTATATACCACAGCGTAACAAATAAAAAGCACAGTACATGATAAAGAAATGGGTACACAGTTAATGTAACAGCTGAATAATAAAAAAAAATAAGCAAATATAAAGAAACATTTCAATAAGCACTTCTGGATTCTCCCAAAGGAAAAAAAAATCAAAACTGCAGGTTGCAATCAAAATAACAGCCAGGATTATTACTTGGTCTCTGACCATAACCGAGCTCATGACATGTTTGAGATATGGATGCCAAGAAATTAACCTCAAGAGTGAAAATCAACAGGTGAATTTAGGCATTCATAGCCAGCACACATTATGAGACTAAATCATAATTATTTGCAGTGCATGGATATTTATCTGCTCCATGTACAAATATTTGAAGAAAATAAAACATGTATGAACAAAAAGTTTTTTTTGTTGACTGGCTTTCCAAGCCTTTGGAAAGCTGGTACAGCACTTAGTGCTATCAAATAGACAACAGGAAGAAACAAGGCCTTTATATAAATAACAGCTTTAAAAGTCATTAGATACTTCAGTCTGCCATACTCACTGTCTATCAGTGTGGCAGACTGAAGTACTAACAGATTTTAAAAGCTTGTTTTCCCTTTGTCTGCTGCTGGTTTTTGCTAGACAGTACTGCTCACTGTCAGTTCATAACATGAGACCAGATCTTAGCAGTGTCTAGTTTTATTTATTTATTTGACATTTGTATACCAGGATGGTCTGTCTGGGTATGTACCCATTTTCAACAGAGGCCAGGGGGAGGGGGGGGGGTGCTCCAGAGACAATCACAATTTTACATAACATACCATGTAAAAATTATACATTTGTAAGACTAAATACATAAAAATACATATGTGATAGTAAATACATTGAGACACATGTTTACAAGGTTTGAATGGCATAACAGTAGTTGTGACTGAAAGTTATTTACATAGACGTATGAGCATAGAGTAGACATGATTACGTCCAGTATACTAGTTATGACAAGCACTGTCCACAGATATTTGAGAAATAGTGGTACTGAAACAAGTTAAACAATAAGACTGTACATGATAAAGTGGGGTTAGTTGTGTGGAGGAGACAGGCAGAAGGTAGAAAATGCAGTTTCTACAGTAAGTAATGACAGAAAGAGGAAAGATGTTAAAGTATGTATTTACTGGAGAATGAAGTGAAGGCTCAAGAATGAAAGGCGACTGTTAAGATTCTGTAAGAGTTATAAAATACATTTTTCAACACAGGTAAGAAAGAGACAAAGAAGGTAGATTTGTACTCAAACACCAAGTACATTTGTTAAAAAAAATAAATAAATAAATAATGAAACAATACACACACACACACACAAATATATATATATATATATATATATATATGTGTGTGTGTGTGTGTGTGTGTGTGTGTGTGTGTGTGTGTGTGTGTGTGTGTGTGTGTGTGTGTGTATTTGTGTGCGTGCATGGGCCCCCTTCACAATATCGAAATTTCAAAACATCAAATCACTGGTCTGTGAAGACCAGATGATCAAAGTTTTGAAATATCGAATCTTGTCAATGGAGATCGCCATAGAGTGGAAAATGGGAACTTTACAATTGTCTTCACTGTAGTGCATTCTTGGAGTTAATATATTTAAGTAGCGGGGGGGGTGCAGGGGGGCTTGTCCCCCTGAAGAAATGTGAAAGAAGAAGTTTTATAAAATTTTAGGAGTTTTTTTGTAAGCTTCAATATTTTAGAACTTCAGTCCTCTGGTCTTCGATGATCAGAGGTTCGATGTTCTGAAATTTTAAACCTTTGAAGTAGACCCATATGCATATATGTGTGTGTGTCTATATATATATATATATATATATATATATATATATATATATATATATATATATATATATATATATATATATATATATATATATATATATCTGTGTGTGTGTGTGTGTGTGTGTGTGAAAATATCTACACCCTGACAGCACAGTATAGAAACATCATGGCAAGCAGGCTGGAGGGTGCGATGGCTCTGGAAATTTGTAATTTAACAATCCAATTGTATTCTTTCATCTCTAAATCATTAAGAATACAACTGGATTGTAAATTACAAGCTGATAGTGCCTCTCGTATTAATTCTACATTATCTATTAAACCTATCTTAAAGCGCAAACAATTATGCCTTAAGAAATCATTTATGTCATGTTTTAATAACAAGTTTTCTTGCAGAATATTTTATCCCTTTAAATCAGATCCTATTATTTAACTTGATTATTCTCTTGTATTCCGGTTGGCTGTTTTACTCATTATGTATTCATCAATTTTAATTAAATAATAATGTGTTTAATTGTTTTTTTATCACACTGAGGAAGGAGTAATCCGAATGATTTGTGGTTTTGAACTGCGTTGTTACTTAGAACTGTTTTTACTGAATTTCAAAATAAACCTTTTGGATATAACTTGGCCATTCTTCATTTGTTTGCATTAGATCCCAAGGAAAAGCCAACTGTTTCCTAGGTGGGTAGGCATGTAGCCCCTTTTCAAGAACTTAAGCATTTTACTTGGGCAGTGTTAGAAATGGGGAATGTAAGAGTAGATAGAAATGGCTGACAAATATACCTTGATAGACGTGTTTGACAAGCCATTGGACAGTAAATCACATAAATAATTGAGAACCAGAGGCATCTGATCATACCGAAGATACTGCTTCCTTGAGTGGCACCAGCTACAAAATTTTTTCCACTCACCGATATGTGATTTCATAGCTGCACGTTCTCTAACATCTTTCAGTATGATGTATTGTTGCTGTACAATAGCAAATGTCTTGGGGACGAGACTTGACTCAAGGCCTTCAAAGCACTGAAAACAGACATCATGCCGATATTTTTTATGCTAAGTACACCTCTAGACTGGTTTGTCAAACAGTATGACTCTCTTGAGCTACTCCATGTCCAATTAACTATAGGCAAAGTCCCCCACCATGTCATAGCTAGCTTTAGGTCCCCCACCACAAAACAGGAAAAGCATACCGCATACCTGGACTTACTTAAGTCACTTGCCATACAGCCCAACACATTACTCATGGGGGATTTTAATTATCCTACCATCGAATGGGAAACAAGCACAACTACAAACATGCTGTCTCAGAGGTTCTTGGACTTTGTCAATGCAAATGCTCTAGAACAGTTTGTCAGCACACCCACAAGAGGCTCAAATGTCCTGAACATAGTTCTCACTAACATGGGCTGCAAGCCCCCTCCCCATGTGTTGTCTTCCTGGGTATGATCAGATCATAAATCAGTCTTATTTGATGTAATTATAAGACCAGATACCCCATCAAGTTCAAAAGAGCTTGAAAATTTTTCAAAGACAAATTACCTCCTACTAAGTGCTTTTATAAGAAGTTTCAAAGCCCCCTTGAACACAAATAAAGTACAGTTTTGTACCTACCATAAATGTAGATGTCCGATAGATATGCAACTGCAGTCATAACATATGGGTTGTCCTGCCTCAGGCAGCCCTCGGTCGGCCGGATTCCAAAGTCTGGGTCTGGCGTCAGCTGGTGTCACCTCCTCTCCGACGTCAGAACGGCTGGAGTATAAAGGCATCGGCCAACGCCACCTTCTTCAGTGTTTCTTGCCCCAGATGCCAGGTGCCCTCCAAGGAAGGCTAAATTTGGTGAATGGATAAACAATTCCAGATATGCACAACAGTAATAAACAGATACACCATAAAAGATACCCCCAGCTAATAGGAATAGGGGTAGTGGACCCAAAAAGAGAGTTGCAGAGGGGTAGGAGGGAGGGAAAATCCGACTGCAGTTGCATATCTATCGGACATCTACATTTATGGTAGGTACAAAACTGTACTATGTCCTTCAAGAATGCAACTGCAGTCATAACATATGGGTTGAATACCATAGCCAAGGTGGGGGTGGTAGGAACTAATAAAGGGATGGTGCAGCTAAAATGCCCTGCTCGGGATCTGGAGTATAAAGGCAGGTTGTAGTGCTTGGTAAATGTATGCACGGAGCTCCATGTAGCAGCCTCTAGAATGTCCTTTGTAGCCACTCCTCTTAGGAAAGCTGTGGATGTGGCTATAGCTCTGGTGGAGTGTGGCCTAATGTTGGCTGGCACACTTTTTCCATGAAATGAATAGCAGAATCTAATGCAGTGCCCAATCCATTTTTAAATAGTTTGTTTGGAGATTGCTTTTCCTTGAACTCCAGCAGCATAGGCTACGAGCAGTTGGTCAGACTTTCTGGTGGTCTTTGTTCTGTCCAAGTAGTAGCGTAGTTGTCTGTGTATGTCCAAAGTATGCAGCAGCTTTTCCCCCTTGTTTTGAGGATTGGGGAAGAATGTGGGCAGGTGAATGGCTTGATTTAGAGACACCCTGGATATTACTTTTGGCATGAAAGAAGGATTGGTCCTTAGAGAGACTCTGTCCTGATGAAAAATGAGAAATGGAGGTACTGCCATGAGTGCCTGTATCTCTGAGACTCTTCTTGCTGATGTTACTGCCAATAGGAAAAACGTTTTCCAGGAGAGAAATTGCATTTCTGAAGATGCTGCTGGTTCAAAGGGAGGAAGAGTTAATTTTTCCAAGACGAAATTGAGGTCCCATGCAGGTACTGGTGGTTTTCTGGGAGGTTTGATATTCTTTATCCCTCTTAGAAACTGTCTTAGCAAGGGATGCGAAAACACAGGTAGGTCACAGTTGTATTTTGCTGAGATTGCTGAAGCGTGATTTTTTATGGAAGAATAGGAGAGGCCACTATGAAACATTTCTGCCAAGTATTCTAATATCTGTGGTATGCTCATTACTGATGCATCCTGACCCTTGTTGGCATTCCAGATGATGAATCTCTTCCACTTGGCTTAATAGGTTTTTCTGGTGGAAGGTCTGCATGCTTCCAGTAAAATCTCTTGAACTTCTTTGGAAAGAGAGATATTGGAAGGGGTCATGGTAACCTCCAGGCTGTCAGATGCAATGTTTGCAGGTTTTGATGAACAGTCCTGTAATTGTGCTGGGTTAGAAGCTGAGGCCATAGAGGCAGAGGTCACGGTTTGGTCCGAGATATGCTCAACAGCAATGGGTACCAGTGCTGCCTTGGCCAGTCTGGAGCTATCAAAATGCCTGTTGGTTGTTCTAGCTTTGATCTTCAGTATCACCTTGATCAGCAGTGGTAGAGGAGGGAATGCATAAATTGTTAGGGAATTCCAGCTGAAGGAGAGAGCATCCGTTTTCCAGGCTAGAGGATGGTGAGTTCTTGTACAAAACTTTTCCAGGTGATGGTTTAGGTGAGAAGCGAAGAGATCTATGTCCGGTCTTCCCCATGCCCTTGTTATTTGTGAGAAAATGTGAGGATGCAGCATCCATTCGTGCGGATCCCAGAAATTTCTGCTCAGTTTGTCCGCCAGAACATTGTACTTGCCTGACACAAACTGGGATTGCAAGTGGATCTTCAGACTCAGGGACTTTTCCCAAAGAATCATTGTTAATCTGCAGAGGGGATAAGAATGAATGCCTCCCTGCTTGTTTATATACCACATAACAGTGGTGTTGTCTGTCCTTATTAGCAAATGTCCTTGTTGAAGTGATTTTTCGAAAGTCTCGATTGCACGTATCACTGCCAACATCTCTTTTAGATTTATGTGCAGATGCCTTTCCCTTGGGTTCCATTGCCCTTGAATGCATCTGTCCTCCATGTGCACCCCCCCATCCATGATCCGAGGCGTCTGTTGTAATGATTTGACCTGCTTGAGGTTTGTTGACAGACATGCTTTTGTTTAACTGACTTGCTTGAGCCCACCACAAAAATTCTCTTTGCAGACATGGAATAAGTGGGATTACGTCCTCTAGGCTTTGGCTGTGTTGTGACCATGAGCTTTTTAAGTACCATTGCAGCTGTAGCTTTCTCATATGAAGTCTTGCCAAAGGTATCAGAAGAATGCAAGATGCCATGAACCCCAGGGCCTGCAGGATTTTCCTTGCAGTCAGCTGGGAGAGCTTTGCTAGGCCTTTGAAGTACTGTGGTAACTGCTCTTGTTTTTCTTCTGTGAGAAAGGCCATTTGTGTTTTTGTGTCCAGTTTGGCTCCTAGGAAAATAATCTGTTGGGATGGCAGTAGTCTTGATTTTTGAATGTTGACTGTGTATCCCAAGGCCTGTAGTAATTGAATGACATAGTCCAAGTTTGTTATCAAGGTTTGTTTGTTGTCTGCTTGTATCAGGCAGTCGTCCAGGTAGGGGTATATTTGAATCCCCTGGAGTCTGCAGTGTGCCACTACTGATGCCAAGCATTTCGTGAACACTCTGGGCGCAGTAGATAAGCCAAACGGCAATGCTGAGAATTGATAATGCTCTGTCCCTGCAAGAAATCTGAGGTATCTTCTGCAACTGTGTCTGATTGGGACATGCAGGTATGCCTCCTTGAGGTCCAGAGTGACCAGCCAAGACCCCTTGCCCAGCATGGGAAGGAGTTGCTGTAACGTCAGCATTTTGAACTTTGGCACAATGAGAAAAGTATTTAGAGTAGACAAGTCCAGTATAGGCCTCCATTTGTTTTCTTTTCTTGGAACAAGGAACAGTCTTGAATAAAATCCCTGGCCTTGTTCCTGAGGAGGGACCTTTTCTATTGCTTTTATTCTTAGCAGCTTGTAAACTAGAATGAGTGCCTCTGCCCTTTGATGATGTGGCAGGTTTGGCATGCCTTGTCTTATTGGTAAAGTATGGAAGTGGAATCTGTAACCTTTGTCTATTAAATCCAGAATCCAGTTGTCCTTGGTTAAGATATGCCAGTTCTTTGAGAATAAGGATAATTTTCCGCCTAAAGGTACTTCTCTTTGAGCTTTGGTAGGCGGCATGAAAGTCAAGTCATTGTGATTGTCCTTGTGGTGCAGCTGGACTGCCTGCGCCACTTCTTTGATTTGGTGGTTGCCATTGGCGGCCCCTGTAGGAGCCTCGGTATTGCCCTCTACCTCGAGCACGCCTGTTTTTTCCCCTTTTAAACTTGTCAGTGTCTGGAAAGGACCAATTCTTTGAAGGCCAATTCCTGCTGAATCTGGGTTGCTGAACCTGGAGGAAATCTTTGACTGTCTGAACTGATTTAGCCTTTTCCTCAATGGACTTCAACACATCTTGTGCATTAGCACCAAAAAGCTTCTGTTTTTCCAGAGGTGCATCGAGTAACTTTACTTTAACATGGTCTGGCAGTGGCTGTTCTTTTAACCAAGCATGTCTACGTATAACAGCCCCTGTCATAGCTGCCCTACATGAAGCCTCCAATGCATCATAACCACACTGAAGAAAATGATTGCTAACCTGCTGAGAGTTATGGACCAGATCCTGCAATGTCTTTCTATCAATAGATTCAGGAGAGGCTAGCTTTTTCTGTAAATCATCCAGTAAATAATCCTGGTACTGAAACATAAGAAAAAGGCAGATAAGTGACCTCATGGCAAGGGTGGAAGAGGTATAAACTTTTTTACCCCATCTCTCCAGGGACCTTGCTTCCCTATCCGCTGGCAGTGGATTCTTGGCTGAGGAAGTAGCCACTCCTTTGGGGCCCTGTGAAATAGTTTCAAGATCCACAGAGTGGGCCTTAAAGAGATGCTTGTGAGTGTCAGGGACCCTGTAATATCTGTCAGACTTGACAGGAGCAGGAGGGAGAGAATCAGGGTTAGCACTGGAGTCGGAGAAAACATCATCCAAGACATTCATAACTGGAGGAATAGCTAAAGGTCTGTGCTGAGGTAACTTGAGGAAAGTACGCAGCCTTTTCCTAGAATCAGAAAATTCCTGACCCTGCCACTTAAAATGCTCCCTCATAGAGTGGAGGACTTCACCAAATGAAAAATCCTCTGGAGGAGAGGCAGAGGGAATTGACTCCTCAGCATCAGAGTCCTCATAGGCCTGGAAGGATTCTTCTTGGGTATCTGAATGCTCAGAATCTCCAGAGGCTTCATCTGAAGACAGGTTGTCAGCCTGCTCAGTTCTAGGCCTTTTCTCTGCAGGCGGCTGAGAACCTCTGTCTGGGTGAGGCTGAGACCCCCTGATAAGAGAGATAAGATCTGCAGCAAGAGACATAATCTGTTTATCAGAAGAAGGGGCCTGGGCAGTAGGTTTAGGATGGGCCTTGGCCTGGCTGGTGGCCTTAGCACGTGCAAAGGCCTTGATGGACATGGATACAGGAGGCCTAGCTGCCCCACGTGCAGGAGTAACCTTGTCCACGGGAATGGTGTCGGGTAGATCCAAAACTTCGGTTTCTGGAGGAAAATCAATAACCGGCACCGGTGTAGCCTCCGGGACCGAAGGACGCGTTACCGCTGTGTCGTTGGCCTGGAGCGGTTGAATTACCGCTTCCAAAGGGACTGAAGCACTCGCGGAGGGCTTAGGAGAAATATCGGTAGAGGACACGGGCCGTGGATGTCTGTCCCGGTCCTTTAGTTTTTTGGTAATTTGTGCTGTCGGTTGTTCCGACGGCATGATATAAGCAAAGGATTTGCCGAAAAAGTCTTGGGCAAATTCTGCCAGGCGCCTGAGAGTGCACTTATTAAAGCAAGCACAGGCAGCACAGGCCGAGACATCGTGGTCTGGGCCCAGGCAAGGAAGGCAGTGAGAATGGAAGTCCTTATGAGGTATTTATTTACCACAAGACAAACAATTATTAACTTTCTCAATTTGTTCTGACATCGGCTGAGGCAAGAAAAAATGTTCCCCAACGGGGTACTTAGCTTTTAGATGACTTCGGTAAATGAAAACACAGGAGCTGACCAACTGGCACTTGTGAACTGCTTTTGCATCGGGCACTGCGTGGCAAGAAAGACTGAAGAAGATGGCGTCGGCCGATGCCTTTATACTCCAGCCGTTCTGACATCGGAGAGGAGGTGACACCGGCCGACGCCGGACCCAGACTTTGGAATCCGGCCGACTGAGGGCTGCCTGAGGCAGGACAACCCATATGTTATGACTGCAGTTGCATTCTTGAAGGACATCACAGACTCTTATGCAGAGGTGTACACCAATGCCCTGTGTAATGACTTAAGCAGTTCTATAGAATCAGCTGCATCTGACCAGATTAAAACCATACTGGAAAGGTAGATACATCTCCCAGAGACTGCCACTTCTCTGGAATAATTTTCCAGTTCACGTAAAACAGAGCCCCTCCCTGACCCTTTTCAGATGCATCCTAGATCAATGAATGTGTGACAACAAATTTACTCCTGGGGCAGTTCCCATGTCCCTCCTGGACAGAAGTTGGTATTAATTACCATAGATCCTTACCTTTATGAACTTCAGAAATCTAACCACTTGCAACTGGGGCAACTCTGGATAAATATGGCTAGGCTTGTAAGGGCACTAGAGCTGTTATCCTAGTAACCTTCAGTGAACCTATGGACCTATGGATAGCATGCAGACGTGTCTACTCTCTAACCAGTTTTCCTCTTCACAAATCCTAAAATAGGAATCTGAAAGTCAAAGGGTGTAAATGCTGGGTCCTGACTGATCTGAACTACCATTGTATTTTGTAGTCTGGCAAAGGGAAGCATAAGTATCATCAATGTCATGCATCCCACAATCAAGGGAGGGGGGGCATCTGTATTGATGAATGGTTTATGCTGGGGAATTTCAGGAAAATGTTCTACTTTGCTTAAGGGGAACAGCCTCTAGTAAAGGTTGAGTCCAGCCAGCAGCATCCCAGGAAAACTGTTCTGTGTCACAGGATGAGAAAACACTTCTGCAAAGTATCTCTCTCTCTCTCTCTCTCTCTCACACACACACACACACACACACACACACACACACACACACACACATATATATATTTATATATGTGTGTGTGTGTGTGTGTGTGTGTGTGTGTGTGTGTGTGTGTGTGTGAATATATATACACATATATGTATGTACATATATAGATACACAGCTATAGCTATAGATATAGATATATGGATTCACTTCAGAAGCTCAAAATACTGAAATCTCGAATTTCAATATCTCGAGCCCAAGAAGTTGAATCCACAAAACAACGAAAACTGAAAACCATGAAATTCAAAACCTCGAATACTGGAGGTTTTGAATTTTGCGGTTTTACGACATACACACACACACCATCCACCACACAAACACACAATCACTCTACTACATGAAAGCAGGGGGAAACCCCCCTGCACCCCCCATGTGGGGGGCTGTGCCCCACACCCCCCCCTACTTAAATATTCTCACTCCGAGGTCGCACTACATACAAACACACAAAACACCACCACACAAGCTACTTTCTCTTCGCACAAACACATCACAGCAACAAAACACACTGACAAACACCACAGCCCCTACCCAAACCCATTAACACACACACACACACTTACCTGAATACATGACCATAACGGAACTTTAGAAGCATGAAATTCAAAACCTCCGGTATTCGAGGTTTTGAATTTCACACTTCTAAACTTTCGCTATTATTTGGATTCGGTTTCTTGGGCTCGAGATACTGAAATTCGAGATTTCAGTATTTTGAGCTTCTGAAATGAACCCAAATACAGATATGTGTGTCTATGTTAGAAATAGTTATGCATAGAGATACAGCTATAGACAGATCCCCTATACTAAACCGACACACCACAAACTCAACAGCCAAAACGCTGACACCAAAACACCAAAAACACACAAAACCGATAGTCCACATTACCTAACACCATAAAACCGACTCACAACACACACACAACACAAGCACACCAAAAAACTTACAAACCTACACTAAACCTTACATACACAACTATCTATGCACTAACCTTAACCTAAACCCTAACCCTAAGGTCTGTCACTATCGCACATTTACCTTACCCACACCCTAACCCAAAAGTCCATCACTATTGCACACTTACCTTACCCGCACCCTAACCCTAAAGTCCATCACTATCACACAATTACCTTACCCACACCCTAACGTCCATCACTATTGCATATTTACACAGTAGTGCTCGTTTCACATGTTGGTGTTTTCAGCGTCGGGATTTCAAACTGTTGGTTATTTCCGTTGTCGGTCTTCTGGTGTCGGTGTTCTCATCATCGGCATTTCAAACTGTCGGTGTTCTCAGGTAGACCCCTATAGACATAAATATAGCTATATATATATATATATATATATATATATATATATATATATATATATATATATATATCAACAGCATGACCACATAAACTTAATAAACAGGAAATATCCTTTAAATTATTTAATTAATGCTGTAGAAAAAACAGCAATGACTTTTTATCTCCATAGAAATAAAATATACAAATGACAAATTACCTCTTTCTAACCCTGTTACACTCACTCTGTATAAATCAAAAGACGGTTTTCAAATTCCTTGCAAAACACCACATATACCCTGACCCCTCACCTGTGGGCCATAACACATTTCCACAAATTACCTGTCAGCATTCCTTATCATGAAGCAAAAAATGCAAACATGCAGAAAACTTGCTTCAGGTGACCAATAAATACAATAAATGTTGTTGTTGTGCCTTTCGGCTTTTCCCGGTTAGGGGTCGCCACAGCGGATCTCTGGTCCGCTAATGGTTGGCAGTAGATTTTTATGTGCCGAGTTGCCAGCTCTGATGCACAACCTTCAACGAAGATATGCCCATTCATGCATGTCTCCACACAGAAGACGCTCTAGCTGAGAATCGAACAGGACTACGTCTTACTGTGAGGCGACAATGCTACCGCAGCACCACCACCGCAGTATAAATACAATAAATAGGTTCATAGGTAGATACTAGGCTATCTGCCCTAGGGCATTTATAAGCTTAGCCAGAGTGTATTTGGCTTCCACCTCCCTATTAGATTAGCCTACTGTGCCTCTGTAAAGTAGGTCACAGAAGGTACCCTTTAAGATTAGTTTACTGTGCTTCTAAATAAACAAATTCAGCCCTTAGGCTTCAAATTAAAAAAAAAAAACTTCTCTAGCTGTGTGTCTCATACAAACTAGTTTTCAGCATGGACCAAACATTCCAAAGATGTTCAAGCTGATTTTATAAGGGTCAGCAGTGGCATCAGATAATAAACCTCTAACATCTGCTTAATAAATCAGAAAATATGGTAGCTCCTGAAAAGAAATATTTACTTCTGTTTAACTACCTGTTTTAAATTCGTTGACTGTATGAACCACAATAAACTATGATGAAGTCTTATTGAAATGAGAAGAATGCTGTGTCACCTTATTTGCCTCCTGAGCAATATTTATGCATTGCAAAACCAATGGTAGACCTACATGCGATATAACTGAATGGGGCAAAATTGTCAAAGGTGTAAAATAAGCTGTATATTGTCAACTTACGAACTTAATATATATCGTGAATATATCATATGAAATGTTGGGCTATATCACTTGATCAAAACACCAATTCAGAGAATACCTATTCATCATTCCCTATTGAGCAAACTACCCTTTTATTGAACAATCAAATCAACAAATGTTTTCCCAGGACACTAATTTAATAAGCCAGCATACCGAGTGATACTGCAGTATAATAACCCCCCACCCCCGCAATTATATGCTAACTCCGAGATCACACTACAGTGGGGAAAAGGGCAAATTTTCACATTAGCCAACTAACCCAGTGCCCTGAGCAAAAAGTTCACTGATTTGTTTATTCGCTAAAAGAACATTTGCTAAAGAGGGGTCGACAAACAAGTATTCACTGAACTTGCGTTTTGATCAAGTGATGTACACCCATATGAAATGGATGCTTTAATCAACATGTCTGGAAGAAGTATTGATAGCAACCAACAAAAGAACAGTACTGCTTTTTCTTCATCTTTTTCATCAAAAAACACTCTGAATGTAGAAAATGTGTGGCAGAGGCAAGAGGACTGGATCACATGTAGTCCCATCTATAATGTAAGTTCTTTTCCTTTAACTAATGATCACCCTGCAGTGTTGACTGAAGGCTTTTCTTTTATACTAGCATCTAGAGATAATTTAGTTCAAGTTGAATTGATTTTAAACTTATTTGTAAGGACGTTGAATTTACAATTCATTTCACATAATGTAAAGCAATTTAACCAATGTCATGTTGCCTGTAAGAGAAGCATGCACAATCCTGTGTTGCATAAAACATTATCTGCATTTCATAATACTTGTGACATGTGGAACTTAAAAAGTTATTAATCAGTAAGTCCATCTTTAAAAGATTTAATTTAACAACTAAAGAAAAACAAACATTAAGGGCGTTATAAAATAATAACGATGTTAAAATAATGAAAGTTGATAAAGGGAACAATATTGTTTTAATGGATAGTCATGTTTATAACAATTGTATGCTCAAATTGTTGTCTGATGAAACTTTTAGTTATGTACTTACCATAACTTTGGATGCATGGGATCCATCTCGCCTACATTCATAACAGATGGGTTCGGAGCCGATCCGTCGGCTCCAACTCGGCCACTATACACTAGAACGAAGTCTCTCATTGGCTGGGCTACCCCTTATCCCATAATGCACCACGCCTGCTTCCCCAGATCTTGTTTGTTCACTTTCATACATTCATACAGGTACAGAAAACACATACCAATAACTTTAACCAACTAGAGCCCTTCCAGAGGAGAGCTTAGCAAGATCTATATTTCCTCCAAATCCAAAAGGTAGGGGGAAGGAGGGTGGGTATGTATGAATGTAGGCGAGATGGATCCCATACATCCAAAGTTATGGTAAGTACATAACTAAAAGATGTAATGGGTTCCTATCTCGCCTACATTCATAACAGATGGGACAGCGTCCCTAGCACCTAAAACCCCGGGTGGCTCACTGGAACACACTCCTGAGAACTGCGGAACCAAAAGAAGCTCTGCCTCAGGAAGCCACATCAACCTTGTAATGAGAAATGAAGGTGTGCAGAGAAGACCATGTAGCAGCTGCACAAATATCATCTATTGAAACTTTGGAGTGAAAAGCTACCGAGGTGGCCATAGCCCTGGTAGAATGAGCTTTGAGTGGGAAAGGCAACTCTCTGCCTGACTGGGAATAAATGAAAGAGATGCAATCCTTAATCCATTTGGCAATGGTGGTTTTGGCAACTGGTAGATCTAACCTATTCTCCGCAAAAGACACAAACAGTTGGTCAGATTTTCGTGTCTGAGTGGTCCTATCTAAGTAAAAATGCAGTTGCCTGTGAACATCCAACTGGTGGAAGGTATATTCTGCTCTATTAGAAAAATTTGGAAAGAAAACTGGGAGCTCCATTGATTGCTGAATGCATAAAGGGGATGCTACCTTAGGCAAAAAGGATGGATTCAATCTAAGGGAAACTTTGTCTTTGTGAAAGATCAGATAAGGAGGTGAAGAACAGAGAGCCTGAAGCTCTGAAACATGCTTAGCAGAAGTTATTGCCACCAGAAAGGCAGTTTTCCACGACAGGAATTTTATATCACAAGTGGCTGCCAGCTCAAAGGGATGGGCAGTTAAGGAGGCCAGAACCAAATTTAAGTCCCAAGGGAGCACGGGATGAGCCATAGGAGGCCTGAGGAGCCAGGCTCCCTTAAGAAAGGACTTGCAAAGTTTGTTAGCCATTAAAGAAGGCTCTATAGCAACATGAAAATTAGATATAGCCGCCAGTTGAACTTTAAGTGTGGAGACTGAAGAGCCTGAATGAAACAATGAAGCTAGAAATTCCAAGACCTGTGGAACTGGGGCCGTAAGAGGATCAATGCCTCGCTGCTGGGCCCAACAAACAAACCTTTTCCATTTGCTGGAATACAGCTTAACGGTAGATGGCTTGTGGGAAGAAGACAAGATGTGCATCACTTCCGAAGACAGAGAAAGATCTCTAATTAAGGATGGAAGTGGAGTAACCAAGCAGCCAGTTGCAACGACTGGAGGGACGGATGAGAGTGTCCCGACTGATTGGACAACAGATCCAGCACTGGGTCCAGAAACCAGGGGCCCTGTACCGCATACTTCTGAAGGAATGGGAACCAAACCTGACGGGGCCAATGTGGGGCAACCAAAATCATGTGGCAGCCGACATGAAGAGCCTTCTGAATCACCCTCGGGAGAAGGGGAATCGGGGGGAAGGCATAAAGGAGACCCGGGGGCCAATTGTGGGCTAGAGCGTCCCTGGGAGACTGCCCCTGAGAGGGAGTCAGAGTAAAGAACTCTCTGCACTTCGCATTGTTGGGGCTGGCGAACAAGTCGCAACAAGGGAGACCCCATTTGGCGAAGATCTGCGCAGCCACTCTGTTGTTGAGGGACCACTCGTGGGGCAACAGGAGAGTCCTGCTGAGCCTGTCAGCAATCACATTGGCTTTTCCCGGAATGTGCGTGGCTACTAAGAAACGTCGAGAGGCTATGGCCCAGCGCCATACTCTCATGGCCTCCCTGCAAAGGGGGTAGGACCAGGTTCCGCCCTGCTTGTTTATGTGCCAAACTACCGACATGTTGTCAGATAGAATCGCAATAGTACCTTGGGGGAGAGCATGATGAAGTGCTTGTAAGACCAGAAGCACCGCTCTCATTTCCAGGATATTGATGTGAAGGTGCGCTTCGCAATCCTGCCAAGTGCCTTGGACAGACCTGTCCCGATAATGACTCCCCCACCCTATCTGGGAGGCATCCGTGGTCACTGTGGCAACAGGGGGCTGAAGGGCGAAAGGACGCCCCCGGTCCAGGTTGGACCAACATAGCCACCAACGGAGGTCCCGACGACAACTGTCCGTAATCAGAACTGGGTGGTTCAGGGGAAGTTCTTGGTATGACCATTGAACCGATAATAGCCATTGCAGCACTCGCATGTGCAGCCTGGCTAACGGTACTAGGAGGATAGTTGCAGCCATCGAGCCCAACAACTGAAGAATCTGTCTGGCAGGAACTCGAGATTTGGGTAACAAATTTAGAACCTGTGATTGTAGAACTTGAATTCTCTCTGATGGCAAAAATGCCCGCATCCTTTTTGTGTCTAACTCTGCACCTATAAAGGTGATACGCTGAGATGGCCACAGCACAGAATTTTTCCAGTTGAAAGTGATTCCTAGCGAGAGACCCAAGGTTACTGTGGCCATCAACGCTCGAATCAGTAGATGCTTGGAGGTGGCAGTGAGGAGCCAGTCGTCGAGATAGGGAAACACTTGGAATCCGAGACTTCTCAAGTGAGCTGTCACCACTGCCAGACATTTGGTAAACACCCTGGGAGCTGTGATGAGACCAAAGGGCAGTGCACGAAACTGGAAATGACTGGTTCCTAGGTGGAAGCGTAAATGACTCCTGGACTCCTGACATATCAATATGTGATAGTAAGCGTCCTTGAGGTCTATGGAGCACATCCAGACATCCTTCTCCAATAACGGGAGAATGGACTGAAGGGTGACCATCCGGAACTTGGACTTCTTCACAAAACGATTCAAAAGGCTGAGGTCCAAAATGGGCCTTACGTCCCCTGTCTTTTTTGGCACCAAAATAATCTTGAGTAAGTTCCTGATCCGATCTGGTCAGCGGGGACGGGCTGGATGACCCCTTTGCTTAGCAGCTTTGAAACTTCTACGGCTGCCAGATCCCATTGACTGGGTGGCACATCCGGGCTTCTCCTTGTAGGAGGAGGGGGCTTGAAAAAGGGGATGAGGTAACCTCCGGTTACAATGCGAAGCATCCACTGATCCTTGGTTATCGATTCCCAAGCCTGTGGGTGTTTCGCAAAACGACCCCCGACCGGCTCCGGAGAAGCACAGTCGGGCCACATCCTAGGGACGTTGAGGGTAGGAGGAACCACGAAAGGATTCGCGGTCTCCAGAGTTACGGGGGCCTCTGCCACCTCTAGGGCGGAGTCTTCCTGAATTCCACCCCCCTGCCTCTGGAGGGGGGATCACTCGGTGGAGTAGAGAAGAACTTTTGGGATTTCCGGAACCACATTTTCCCTCCTCTCTGGGGCTTGGGATAAGGTCTAGAGGGAGCGGAAAAATGGGCCCCAACGGCAGTCAAGGTCTTTCCCTCCTGTTCGCACCGAGTAAGTGTGTCCTTCACCTTGAGTCCAACCAAGGAAGACCCATCAAAGGGGGCGTCGGCGAAGGAAGACTTAAAGGCCTCTGCGAATGGACACAAGCATAACCAGGCCTGTCTCCTAAGAGCCACTCCTGTGCCCGTTGCTCTACTCGCCCCTTCGGCTGTATAGGAGATGAGCCTCATGGACGAGTTGCCAATGGAGGTTACGGTAGACATCTGGCCTCCCACAGTCTGTGCTAACGCCTCAGGAAGGTTACCCACAAGGGACTCTCCTAACTCCTTGAGGAGGTCCCTTTGGAGCCTCGTAAAATGACAAAGATAGTTCAGCGACCGCATGGTAAAGGTCGCTGAAGAAAGGGTATACTTCCCGTACCTATCCATGCTCCTAGAATCCTTATTAGGAGGATGAATAGACGTTGAAGCCTCTGCCACGTCCTGCTGAGTGGCAGATGCCACCACCATAGCATCAACTGCAACGCCCTTGGTGAGGAATTCTTTCTGGGGAGGAGCTGAAATAAATTTATTGGGCCTGGCAGGGACCGGTTCCGCCGTGTCAGGATGTTCCCACACCCTTCGAGAGATTAGGTCCAATAACTCATCGAAGGGTGGAGACACCCAGGAGGAGGAGGGCTGGGCCCCGAAGGCCTTGAGGAAAACTGACTCCTCAGCGGAAGGGGCTTTGGATTGCCAATCACCTCTCTGTCTCAAGATCTTAAAGATATCCGAGAAAGAGACGTCATCTGAGGACGATTTAGGGGACCCTTCCGCATCCTCGAGGTCAGTATCTGAAGTGACGGATTCATCCTGGGAATCAACGTGCTTCCTCTTACACAGTTTCTTCCTTGGGGGTTCATCCGAAGTAGATTCAGAAGGACCCCCCTGAAGAAGGGAACCCCCCAAGGGGGTATCCTCAGGCCCCAGGGCCCCGCTGTTGCAGGAAAGAATGTCTCCAGAGGCACCAGTATCCAGAACTTGGGATGGAGAGGTAGAAACCTGCTGAACCGGCAAGGTCATGGCCAGTACACTCCTCATGGCCTCAAAAGCAGGACCTCCAGACTCTGCAGAGGGCACTTGCTGAGAGACCACGGCGGTACTGGGAATGCCTGCGGCTCCGAGGGGAAGACTGGGCATTGAAGAGGCGAGCTCCACAATGTTGCCCTCGGCCCCCGCCGAGGAAGACCCGGTACCAAACCCTGACACCGAGGACAGGGTATGAATGAAAGTCGTAGCAGAAGAACTCCGAGGGGGTCCCTGCTCCGACTGGACGGTTCCGCTCCATTCTACCTGCACCAACTCCAATGGCTCCAAGGGGGTTGGAGGAGGAATCAAATGTATGGGCTGTGGAGTCGGCTCTGAAGCCGCGAGGGCTGGAGCCGAGATCATTTTAGTAAAAGCTGGGGACTGGAATAGTCTCTGGATAACCCTATCCAAATCCGAATCAGATAACCTAGAGGATTTGGAGGAAACAGATTGGGGCCGAGAAGACTTCTGCCTCGGCTCCGATAAAGCAGGGGACCAGCTCCGAAAAGGTTCCAGCACTATCGGAGCTGAGATTGGTACTGGCTGCAACAGTGTCGGTGCCGAAGGAGGCTCTGGAGCCGAGGGGGAAGAGTCTGAGCTGCACACCTCCAATGGCTCCGAGATCAATGGAGCCGAGGTAGGTGATTGGCCTCTCGATGCACTCCCCTGCGGCTCCGATACCAATAGAGCCGAGTAGAGAAGCACCGAGGCAGACCCTTCAGCCATCGGCTCCGAAGCCATTGGAGCCGAGGAAGAAGAAGTCGACCCTGGTTTCTTAGTTGTCGGATCTGACGGACTGGTCGGAGCCGATGACCTAGGTTTCTTGGCCGTCAGGCCCGACGGACTGGTCGGAGCCGATGATCTCTTCTTTTTGGAAGCTGGAGAAGAAGCCAAAGCCTCTTCAAAAGAAGGCTTAATCAGACCCCTAAGTATCAATTTATTTTTTCTCTCCTGGAGAACCCTGGAGGAGAACGCATGGCATACACTACAAGTATCCTGTAAATGTTTAGGGCCTAAGCAATACACGCAGATAGCATGGCTGTCTGTAATAGACATTTTATAATTACACTTTGCACATTTCTTAAAACCTGACTTTTGCTCCTTAGACATATTGTCTAACAATAATAGAACAGACAGTAACAGAAATATGGGCTAAAGCCCTCTAACTTAAACGGGCTTAGCCCGACACAACAGGTGAACAATACCGAAAAGGGGACTACATGGGCTAAAGCCCTCTAACTTAAACGGGCTTAGCTCGAACTAACTCAGTCACACAACAGACAGAAAAAGGGTATACAATAAGGGCAAAAACCCTCTAACTTAAGCGGGCCTTGCCCAGTCCACAACAGCGTGAAAAAAGTAAAAATGAATTTTTTTACCAAACAACACACAAACTCTCACAAAGCTGTTAAAACAGCTGTTTGATCAAATTCTGACAGAAACCCTATGGAAAAAAGACCAAAAGGCCAAGAAAAAACACTTAGCTCCAGCCAAGTCGAGACTACGTCCGTCTTGAAAAGCGGCAAACGAGATCTGGGGAAGCAGGCGTGGTGCATTATGGGATAAGGGGTAGCCCAGCCAATGAGAGGCTTCGTTCTAGTGTATAGTGGCCGAGTCGGAGCCGACGGATCGGCTCTGAACCCATCTGTTATGAATGTAGGCGAGATAGGATCCCATTACATCCTGTTACAATGAAGTTGATGAACACGTCATGGTTGGATGTTTGAGAAAGGTTGATGATGGTTTACTTGATCTACTCAGCCAAGGTTATGCAGATTTCACTCTGTTTTATACAGCCACAGTTTAGACCTATAGTGGCTGTACATTGCACCAAAACTGAATCCATTGCAGTATACCTTGAAACTATTTTAAATCCAGTGCCTTCAAATGTCCCAGTTTTAATTACAAGATTCCTGATGTTGCTTGGATTTATTAAACAGTATGAATATCTAGGTTGTGAAATGATACAGGTTACAAGGAATGTCATTTCTTTGTGCATATCAATCACATAAGATACTGGTAATGAATATCTTAGGTGTTGTTTGGGTAAAACTGATTTTGATATGCTGTAGATTAATACTATTTGCATATTACTAAGTTTAATTTTACAGAATTTGTTTTTATGCTTTCAGACAATATTTATCACCAGCTCAAGTGAGTTGGAATGGGAGATAGATTTGGCTCAGTTTTTGTAAACTTGGCCATGGGCTGGTGGGAGCATCAGTTTTTTTTTTTCATCACATCCATTATTTAGATTTTTCAGCTTTTATAGGAGATGCATAGATGACTTAATTTTTATATAGAATAGAGCAAAATAAAAATGTATTATTACTGTTGGAAGATTTGAACAACAGTACTGATTCTTTTATTTACATCTTAGGTGATGGTAGTATTTTTGTTTGATTTTAGATCTTTGCATCACTATTGATGTTGACAATAAGTGTTTTCATAGTAGCATTTATAAAAAGAAAACATGTTAACAGTTATTTGCATTACAACAGTCAACACCCTTCTTACATGAAATGTAATATTGTGAGAGGGCAGTTTATTACACTCAGTCAGTTTGTCAGTGGTGCTATAGATTTTCTTCAACAGTTGTCTTTATTAAAGAACATGTTTTCCCCTTAGGAGATATTTTTCTGACAGACTGGACAGTATTGTAAATGAAGTTGTTTCTGGTAGACAGATTACATTTTAGCCTATTTTAATAGGTTGCTGTAATTTTTGAAAGTAAAAAATATGCTAAATGAAGAAAAATAAAACAAAACCTCAGGCATCAGAAGGCGAAAGTTCAATGTACATGAATAAACACACTGGTTGAAATTCTTGCCTGGCGCATGGTGGATTTGTTACAGTTTTTCCTTTTGGATTTGTTTTACTGTAATTTTTGAAAGTCTCAGGAAAGCAGATTTAGCACTAATTATGCTTACTCTTTTTCAGTACCAATAAGCCTTGATATGATTGGCATAAAAAGTATTTTAGTTGATAACAGGAAAAATATTACTGCTAATCAGGATTTACCAAGTGTGTTAGGTACCAGATTTATTTTTGTACATGTAAATGATATAACAGTTTAAAAAGTCTGTCTGAAAGATGAGTACCTTTGTATAATGGGCAAGTGAACACTCATCATGGGCAGAAATGTTCATGTTTTTCATGTAAATAATGTTGGTATATTTTATATAGTAAGAATTTTTTGAACAGTTTGAATTGCTTTACTGCAACTAAGGGGAGGTTCACTTAGCCAGAGGCAGTAGTGTATCTGGCTACATGTAATTCCTGTCAGAGCTTTTATGTCGGTAAAATAAAAATAAGGCTCTCACAGAGAATCTATGACCATGTACTAGCTATCAAAAATAAGGCTGTCAATAATGCTTTGGCAAAGACACACCATAAAGTATGCCTCCTTTAAGAAGTTTTTCTTTTTTGTTTCAGACCAATTTGATAATATTCATTTTGGGGGTGACACAAAAACTCTTATAATGTAATGAAGTCCGATGGCAAATCTTATTGCAAAAGGTTGAAAAGCTGATAAACCACATGGGCTTAATGAAATAATTAACATCAAATGTTTTCTTAAATTATTATAGATATAAAGATGGATTTTCATTTTGCGTATATGCTGGTTTCATTATTGTTATAATTCAGTAATATACTGATTTTAATAAGTATTTATTCATGATTCACTCATTACTTATTTTTAATTGTAATTGGTCAGATCATATCATGTGATTGATTGCTTCTAATGTTTAAAAAGAGATTCATTTGCAAAT
The DNA here is from genome assembly GCF_019279795.1 of Protopterus annectens. Taxonomy (NCBI): domain Eukaryota; kingdom Metazoa; phylum Chordata; order Ceratodontiformes; family Protopteridae; genus Protopterus; species Protopterus annectens. Next base: position 353,112,870 of record NC_056750.1, on the reverse strand, counting down.
GTTTTTTCTGATGAAGTTCTAAAGTAAATTAAAGTCAAAACCCATAAACTAACATTCGTGTGATTAGTCATATTGTTGATTTAGTGACATTTTGAGTTTTATCTATTTATAGATATCCTTGAAGTTTTCTACACATAAAAAGCAGAACAAAAACAAGTAAGAAGGTAAATTACCCTAGTACTTAAACAAGTCATTAGGTGTCAGATATTAAATTTCCTATTGACTTTCATTGTTTCAGAGTACTTACTTTGGTTTACATGAACACAAAGTCGGCATTTCCCACAAGAGTAGGAACCCACAAGTGGATTCCTTGTTAAATTAGTGGGAAATTAATGTAACACACACACACACACACACACACACACACACACACACACACACACACACAAGTCTGCATAATGCTTTATTTTTAAATAAATAAATATCCTTGAAGAACTGAAAAATCACAGAAGCTAAAAAACATTTAATCTGCAACAAGGTGAAGGAACATCCTTAACATTTAAAAATGCTATTGATGGCAGCAGTTTAATAGTCTGAGAGTCTATGGAAGAGCAGTCTATAGTAACCAAAACAAATCTCTGAGCACTGTGTTAAACTATAATTGAAAATAAAATAGTCAGTGTTTAGGCAAAGCAGAAAAATATATTCCAATGTATACTTTTAATTACAGCAGTTTCAAAACCAGAATAAAAAAAACTTTACCATTGTAGCGAAATGTTAATATTCAGCTATCTCACCAATCCAAAACATTTTACTTAAAATATTTTCATACCGGATCATATATACAATGCACACTTTTAACTAATCAAGTCAGTTGCAGGAAGCGATGAATACGTTAAACTTATTGACAAATGTTATCGCATATTAAGAAAAATTCTATCAACCATTCTCATGTTACATTTTGGTATATCTGCCAGATTTGTCACAGTAGGAATAACATGCAGATTTTGCAAAGCTGATATCACTTACAGTGTGGAACATAAACATATCACTCCTCAAATGCCAGTAAAGAAATAATGTATTTAAGTAATAGCTCCAGTAGCTTAATTTTTAATCTGTGAATTCCTTGACTTTGACGATGTAAACCCTTTGTCTTATGTTCATCTTGGATGTCATTTCCACAAAATCATCAATACAGATTCCTTCAAAATAATATGTGACAATCTGACATGGGACATCCTAACCACTCTTTACTCAATTTTCCATCTTATCCAAGATAACATATTTCATCAACAAACACCAATTTGGGGAATCCAATTCTTCATTCCCAGATATAAGTAAATGGCACATCCCAAACTCAGCATTTCTCCAACAATTTAAATTTTAATTCCTTTGCTGTTTACCATTAACTCATTTCTCCAAATATTTATTTATTTAACATTTTTTTAGTGAGAAAGTTCAACTGGGACAGAGCCCATTTTCAGTGGAGGCCCAGGAAGAAATGCTCCACGCACATGTCTTTGTAATGTGGGAGGAAACCGGAGCACTTGGTGGAAATCCACGTGAATGCAGGAAGGACATGCAGACTCCACACAGAAGACACCCTAGCTGAGAATCAACCTGGAGAACCTCTTGCTGTGAGGTAACAATGCTAATTGCTGCACCACTGTGCCACCCAAGTTATAGAGCAAACCATCTGCTATAAGCATGTATTTTATACTACAACCAAAACCAAGTATACCAGGTACTAAATGATGGACATCAATTAGTCAAATGTCATCATAAGCAAGAGATATCAATGCATTCACATCAGGATTTATCCACTGAGTTAAACTCTGTTCTTTCATAGCTGCCCACAATGCATAAACATCCTCTTCCCATACATCTAATTGTGAAACATCGTGGTTTCAGAAATGAGCTATATAAGTCTGGTGATTAGACTTTAAGTATCAAAACCCATGATTCAACCAAGATGCAAACTACATTGTGTGAACCCCATAACAGATTCAATGTAAGCAACAAACAAACACACACCAGCAAGATCAAGAACAAACACTTTTTGGTCAGTTTTATTAGACGTCATATAGAATATTCAGATGTGTGTTTTGCAGCTTGCTTTCATCCTACGATGGGTTTATGTTCTAGGTGAATTTCTAAAATTATCTTAAATATTCTGTTGAAGTATAATATTACTAGCAAATTAACTACTATGCATTCTTTCAACCCTTTTGCAGTTCTTCATTTTGTTAAAAAATGCCTAGATTCATTTTCTCATTCCATTTTCCATTTCTACAGATTTTTTTTTTTTTTTTTTTCATTTGAAATTCTTAAAAACTAGTTTAAAATTTGTGGTCTATACCAGGCTGACATAGGCTTTACTACTTCTATCAAATTTCTTCTTAGTATGGCATGCAATATCACAAATCAATAATAATTTAGTTATCTTTTTACACAGAATGCATGTGATGTCACAGCAGCAGTTTTAGTAAATGTTAATAAGAGACACGTGCACTACAGTGTTAAGAATATTTCCTTTGATACATATAATAAATGCTAGAAATGATGAAAATAACTCAAAGTCAAAGAAAATTTATTGTCATTCAGAACTACACATTAGTGTAGCTAAATAAAATTATGATGCTTCTTTCCCATTACAAAAACTTACATACAGAGAAGAATTAGAAAATAACACAATAAAAATAAAAGTAAAAATAGAATAAACTAATAACATAATGACCAGACACGCTTTACATATCAATAGAATAGAACTGAGTAACAACATGCACTAAACTACATCTGGGTAGGATGGCATACTTATCCCAAAAGCATTTTCAAAACATGATCGTTTAAGAATAAACTGAAAATGAAATGGTTTCAGTCAATGCCGATGCTGTCACTGAGGTTTATCAAGGATGACTAGATATAATTGTTGGGAAATTCATAACACAAAGGCATGATCATCTCTTTTAACAGATATAGGTAATATGAAACACAACTACTGAGTATGTGTCAACTAAATAGCTAACATCTTTAGCTCATAATGTGATATCTTTAAAAAAGATAGAAAAGGTACTTTATTTTGAGCACATATTAGCAATGTTTGACTACAGCTAGATTTTCTTATTGAGGATCCTTTCCAATTTAAAAGAAACTAAACTTTTGTCCAAACAAAAAGCATGCTTTTTTTGCAGATTCACTTTAGCTCTCTGTTAGGCTACTAAGTAATTTATCTGAATAGCTGTGTGGTATTTCTAAATGCATCCTTCAACATCTGGAAATTAAGCCATTGCAAGTAGCTGCTGTTTTAAGTAGCATATACACATATGAATAGCTATAATTAAAACTACTCATATTTAACATTTTCTAAGCTGAGCTAGCATAGTGATTTGTTGCTATTCTTACCTTGATGGTTGCTTTATTTGTATAATACCTCCTTCTCTGGTTTTGCAATAACTGTTTCATAATTTGCAATCATTTCTACTTTTTCCAATTATTTTATTATTTGTGCAGTACTCTGCTTTCATGTGATTCTCTGTGGAGCAACCCCTGACATTTAATGTCAAGCAAAGGCTTGCACTAAGGCTATCAGTTCAGAAGCAATGACGTCTAAGTTGTTGGTTTGATTTCTGAAGGTGGAATTGTAAATCATTACAAGGATGACCCATTTTTGAGTTCAGCAGGAAGTTCAGATGACAGAGATGTTGTTGAGGCTGTATGGCCCCCTCCATAACACAGTGAAAGGCACTTGGGAAATCATGAATTGTGTGAGTTCTGCTAGTATATAATACTTTTCCTTTGCTGCTGATTACTAAATATAAATATATATACAAATATATTATATTATACTATTATATATTATATAGTATATATATATATATATATATATATATATATATATATAAATAATATATATATATATATATATATATATATATATATATATAAATAATATATTTTATATATATATATATATATATATATATATATATATATACGTAAATAATATATTATATATATATATATATATATATATAGAGAGAGAGAGAGAGATATAACTATATATAAACATATACTTTAAACTTGTGACTGCATTACTTCTATTTTGTGATCACATTTACTGTTATCACTGTTTTTGTTAATGTTTTGAGAGGCAGCAGTACATGCTTTTGTTTGTTATGTGGGGGAGGAAGTCAGTGAATGGTATGGATTTGTATGAAAACTAGCCATGAATATAAAATTTGAAATGAGCACTGCAATGATCCTCACAGAAGCTGTGTCACACATTGTTTTGCAAACACACACACACACACACACACACACACACACACACACACACACACACACGCACAGAGTTGCCCTTGACAAGAGAGTAAAATCAACATTAGTTGAATTCTTCGGTACGTAATGCAAAGTTTTTTTTGTTTGTTTTTAAAGATGAAGTATGAAACTGCAGGATGGTTATGTATTACAGTTTACAAGAGAACAAAGGTTTAAAAGAAGATGATTGAAAGAGGGTCGGCTAATGATAATGCTGGGAATAGATCATGGAGGTAGACTGCGCTGTGCATATGGGAGCCTTAAATGATGTATGCAGCAGTATTGTGTTACATTTCAATGTATGTGTGTAAAAACCCAGTCAAAAACATTCTAAAATATCCTGGCTAGTTGAGAAATAGGTACAGTGCTAATCACAGAATATCTTCTCTTGGACACCTGAAAACAATAATGTTAATGTAACTATTTGCACTGAAACAGAATACTGTCTTCCATTCTTAAATATAAGCTACAACAAGAATATGGCTAACAGCAGTATAAATCATCGATTCAACCAATTTCATCATTCCACAAACTCAATGTTAACGTTTTGAAAAGTAGTACCTTATAAAATAGTAATACATTCAGTGTGACACTGATTAGATTACAAAACTGAATGTGAATGCATTTACATGGTTTTAATCTTGTCACAGTAGAAGCCAGGAAAGAATATGAGCAAGACCCTAGAACTAGCCAGAGTCCTCACTATGAGGAATTACGTCTTGTATCATATCCTTTCTATTATTGGAGCATCTTGCACCAACCCATGCTTATCTCTATCATTAGATCAGACAATAAAGCAGTCTCCTTCTGAGTAAAATTGAAACCAGAAACCCCAACCACCCAAGGTAGCTTTAGAAATTCCTTTAAGACAAAATACCTACTCCTAAGTGACACATTGGAAAGCTTCAAATCCCTACCAAACCCAGTTAACTCCTCTGAATATGCAGAAATATAAACCACCACACTATAACAGCACGTGAACAGCTGCATGGATGCAATGGTACCCTGTGGGAAAAATGTAGAGCAAACCTCAGAAACAAACCTTCATGGTGGTACCATAATATCAGCAAGATTTACAAGTAAAGGAAAATAATTTTGACCGATAGTATGAAGACTAATTCCCATAATGTTACAGCCCTTGTCGCACTGAAATAAACACATAACTCAGGAGCTTAATAGAATTCCTCAAAGCCAAGACTGAGGCTAAAATAGCTACCCAAGCCAAAGACAATCACAAGGCATTTTAGTTATGTTTGTAATCTTAAAAACACAATGCAGCAATGCACTGAGATGATTGTGAATGTTGTTACCTACATTGATGCTGAAGATATAATGAACTTACTGGCTTTTTTAATGTAGCTGTAACTTTACCCATTTTCCCCTACATCTGGCCCTTAAGATATTCCCAAAACTGGCTTACCCCCTGCTATCACACAAAACCAAGTCCTAAAAAGTGCTATCAAAACCTAAAAATATTGCATCAATGGGGCAAATATCCCTAGATACATCTTAAATAGCATGAAGCATGATTTAACCACAGCCCTAACAACACTGTTCAATCTCAGCCTCCATACAGATTTTTTGTACAAAGTAAATGGAGAACAGCCGGACTAATTCCCCTTCATAAGCGAGGATCTTACACAAATCAGCCAATTAAATTCCAATAAGCCTAACCAGCCTCATATGTAAATCCACAGAAAGGCTTATCATGGAACTAATCAGTCAGTTTATAGGGAGCTTCCAAACACTGGACCTGTCTCACTTTGAATTCATCAACCTGCTGAATGTTTTTGAAAAGGTCACAAAAACAGTGGATGAAGGCAAAATGGTACTGACCACATATCGCAACCTGGCCAAAGCTTTTGACACAATTCCCCTCTCAGGCATAGTAGAAAAGCTAAATAAACTGGAGTTAAACCACTATTTCACCCACTGATTTACCAGGTTTCACAGTACACCCCTAAGAGTTGGCCCAGTTGGTTGGGATTTGAGAACTTATGTGGACAGTGACCTAAGTTTTGACCAACAATATATCCATTGTTGTAAGAAAAGACCTTCTATATTCCACAGCTTATAAACTAAGAGATTGTGTTTAAATCTAGTGGTGTCATGGTCCTCCTTTACTCATCCCTCATTAGGCCAATCATTGAATCTAATGCACCCTTTGGCATGTATCTGTCCAGACACAGGCAACAACTGGAGCAACCACAGAGGTATCTTGCTAAAAGGAGACAATGCCTAAACAGCATGATGTACCTAGACCAACTCAAAGCCCTGTCATATACTTGGTATCTTACAGACTGCTAAGACATGACCTGTGTGTGGCATAAAAGGTATCCTCTGACTCATTACTGATGGATTTACTGCACGTCAGCAAGTCATATGGCACCAAGTATACTTACTCTAGGGATCTAAACCTCTTCTGCAACATTGACAGAACAGTTTGGAGTGGAAAGTTATATCTCACAGAGGATACCGCTGCTCTGCAATGACTCTCCACATAAAACAAAGTAAATCCTTGTCTATATTCATGTGTAACTTGGATCTATGGATAAGAAACAGTAAATCTACCCCAGGACTGCCCACTGTATTATTAATGGACAAAGGCAGCTCCTAAATATTTTTTCCCATTCATTAGTCCCCCTCTAATTATCAGTGGTATAATTCCAGTTACTCTATTGACCATGGGACAGGTAAGTAAATAGGGTAGGTTAATTCAAGCACATACAGGGAAAATGGCTAGGCTAAATATGGCCCACAAAGAAAGTTAGTGTAGTACTTACCTATGAACCAGTGGGGAAAAATGTCATACTTCAATATTTTCATATACTCTAGCACTATTTACCAAACCTGACAATGTGCTCTAGGGTCTGAGTTTCACAGAAAAATCATTTTCAGAAGGGCTTTCTTGAACAGTTCAGATAGAAAATAAAGAATTCCACTGAAGAAAATATTCATAACAATTAGTAAGCAATATTGCTAACACATTGAAAACAAATCAGGAATACATAAAACAGTGTGGGAAATCACTTTAAGTTTTCTTATGAGCTGTTAATTTGAAAATAATTTGGTTAACAAAAAAAAAAAAAACAGTCCTATCCATCACCCATTTAGATTTTTGCTATCCTCCACTGTTGAAAATAGCCTTTGTTACTTTAGTCATAAGGTAAAGATGAGACTCATGGAAGTTGGGAGTTTGGCTGCCCCCAGTCAGCATGTTAATCCCACTGTCAGATGTCTAAGAATATGAAAAGTTTTTAGTATTAAGGTATCTGCATCTTTAAGGGGAATACTCTTGCTTTAATTGACGTGTCCTTTGTGTTCTGAATCAGTATTGTGATGTTAACATCTATGTCTATGTTTCTTAATTGTTCATGCTGACTATGTGCACACTTTAAAGATACGTACACTAAGTGTACATAATCTGCATTCAAGAATATTCCTACCATTCCTACCACGTTTTCTGCACTTTCTAGTCACTCAGAAAGATTATACTTAGTGTACATGTAGTCTACATTTTGTGGTAATCTTTATGAACCCCTCTCAGTATTTAAGACTGCTAGAAAATCAATATGAAAACTAAAATTAGGAAGAAGAAGGTGTCTGTTCACTGAGAACAGTGTATACTTAGTGTAAGTGTGAAATAATCCATCATTATCATCATCATCTTTTGGAATGTACCTCACAAGACATCTGCAGCAGCTGGAAAGGCCACAGATGTACCTCAAAAAGAGGATTACTGGCCTCAAACAAATGCCCTACACTGACCGCCTCAAACAAATCCAGCTTTACTCTGTAGCATATCGCCTACTCTGAGGTGATCTTTGCCTAACATATAAAGCTTTGTCAAACCCAGAACTGTTGGACATACTACACCTAAGGAAATCCCAGTCCCTCCGAGCTACATGCTCTAGGGACCTAAACCTTGTCACCACAATAAAAAGGACATGCTGGAGGGATAGATTCCTGTCCCAGAGACTTCCCATACTCTGGAACAGGCTACCCATCTATGTCAAGCAAAGTTCTTCATTAGCACTCTTCAAGAAAAAATCTTGATGAGTGGATGGGAAATAGGAAATACACCCCGGGGATCACTTCTGTGTCTCTGCTCGACAGTGGCACAGGAAAATAACTTTCTTGAGTGGCATAAACCAGGGAACCTTGTTGACTAGGCTTACTTAGGCCCTTGGGCTGATAGCCTAGTACCTACCTATGAACCTATTAGACTACATTGTATCAGAATTAAATTTAATTTACAACATGAACTGAATTTTTATCATTCTGATCTATATTTTGATGTGTTCATTTAATTATTATTTTTTTTTTGCATATTTGCTTTTCATCAAGAAAGCGTCCACACTATTAACATCTACATGTAACAGAAGTCAAATATGAATTTCTTATTTTCCAGTGTAAAAGCATATATGTAGTCTTATTTTCTCAGTCATGTAATTTAATATTAAAATGGCATTGTTTACAGGCCAGAGACCTGCCTCTTGCTACTGAGTGCATTATTTCATGCTTCACAGACACAGATATATTTTCATCTATATTTCTTCAATTTTTGTTTAGGATTTCTTTACTGTGGCCATTAATACATTTAAAGCTTCATGGAAACTTGTCAGGAAACAGAAAGTTTAGTATGCAAAGATTTGAGCCATATCTACTTTTCTTTGCTGAAAAACTGTAAAATACGGTGCACAATGTTATTTTATGTTTAAGGTGAGGAAGCAGTTAAAGTATTTAACATTTTTAGTCTTCGGGATAAAGACATAGACAATATTTTGTCTTTATACACGATTTTCAAACATAGTCTGAGATAAAAACAACATGTAGATCATTCATTTTGTATTTGAAATCAAGATGCAGTCACATGATACATATGTAATTAAAATGAAGTATAGTGCAGAGGATCATACATTTGAGAACTTTTGTTTGTTCATTAGTTAGAGGAAGAATTGTGTCTGGAATCAAAAAATAAGCATGACAAAGGCAAACTATTAAACTGGTTCGACACTACATAAATCAACTGATATCACCTACAAGTAAGTGATCTTTTAGGCACCAGTTATAAAGCATGACTGGGGAGTTAATAGAGCAAAGTCTACAAGTAATAATGACGGCAAAATCAAGCTAATACTACTACTGTAAATAATAATCATTATTATAATTATTATTATTATTATAATTGGATGACACAGTGCTGTAGCAGTTAGCACTGTCACCTTACAGCAAGAGGTTCTCCAGTTCAATTCTTGACTGGGGTGTCTCCTGTGTGGAGTCTGCATGTCCTCCGTGCGTTCATGTGGGTTTCCTCCAGGTGCTACAGTTTCCTCACACATTCCAAAGACATGCAGTGGGTGGATTATACACTCTAAATTGTCCCTAAGTGTGAGTGTGTGCAAGTGAATGTGTGGTGCACCCTCTGTAGAGGATTGGGCATCGGGCTAACACCCCAATCCCGTAAAACCTGTACTTCCTACAGAACCGACAAGTCCTGAAGGGCAAGATGTGCTGAATGCATGGGAGTGGATCCAGGAATAACAATAATAATATTAACAAAAAATGTTGGCAACTACATTATATCCAAGATAACATCTGTTAATAAATATGCAGGATGGAACTACACACAATGTAAGTAATATGGCAATATGCATGAATAAGCACAATAAGGGAAATTAACAGAATCTGTAGGCTTTGTATCATATGTGCAGTCACATCCATTTTGCAAGAGTCTGCAAAAGTCAGTTGCTGCACTATGATTTGTATGTATTAGGCATCAAATAAGACCATTTTAGAAATAGTATTGCCACTGTTGAACTATGTTCAGCAAGTGTGATGGTGCATCCTGTCAACAAAGATACAGATATTGTTACGGCTGGCATTAAAACATGTCATCTAAAAGAACATGATGATTAAAGTAATGAAAGAAACATGATGCACAATGAGGGTGACGGCTGCAAACCTTCTTCTCTTAGCCCCCCTCCCATCCTTTTCATCTGTTTCACTAGTGATACATTTTGCTTAACTTATCTGTTTTGTTATGTGAAGGTATTCTGCTCCTCTCAATAGAGTCATAGCCTTCAGGCCTTCAATCCTTACCCCTTAATACTTTTTCTTCACTAATTGAAAGCCAACAAAAGTGCAATGTGTCAAGCTACTTTTATCTTTAGCTACATAGTGTGCAGCAAACAAAGAGTAAAGGGGAATACAAATGTAACAAAAGAATAAAAGCCACCATTGTAGACTAGTAAACAACATAAAACCTCTACCTGTTGTTTTTCTTAAGAGAAACCTTCCAATCCTTGAATAGAGTGTAAGCCTGCTTCATTTTCCCTCACTCTGCTCCCCTACCCTACCTCCATTCCCACCCATTTTCCTTCAATTTATACTCTCTACCCGAATACAAAACTGAACCCACCTCATCCAGTTACCCTATCTCTGCTGCCTAACCTCACACAGCCCTACCCTTTCCCTTTACACTACATATGTTTTTACCTGCACCCTTTATCAGTTAATATACACAATGACTAACATTGTCTATCAACTTATCTTCACTCTCTCCTTAAGTATTCCTCTTTCTATACTAACCCATGCAACCTCTCTCCACACCATGTGATTCTATCTATTTTCAAGAATAGTCACATTAACTACTAAACCACAGTCTAATTTCAAATGCTTTTCTAATATCTTATCATCCTTATTTAATATTAGCAATTTACTCAGCCCAAAATTCAGAATACACCCCATCAGCAATATACCAAAAATGTTTCCTTACACATTATTTCTGCTGTCTTCTAAAAACAACTTATTCACCTATCTTGCAAGTCATCTACTATTACTATTTCAAAGTGGTGACATACACCCTAATCCCGGCACATGTCGCACTCATTGCAACAGAATTACTGAATTCCATGCATGGCTGTCACAACATACCCTGACATTGTAACTATTACAGTAACTTGGCTAAAGCCACATATATCCGATACTGAAACAGTTCCAACTGGTTATAGTATCCTATGTAAACTTAGACATTTAAAGAAAGGGGGGGTGTAGCTTTAATCTATTGCAACTCTCTAACCATTTCAACTTTCCCCAAATCATCCCAACTTTCGATAACATACTAGCATCACTACACATTAACAATAGTAAACACCTGTGTATAGCAGTGCAATATAGTCCACCAGGCCAACACATCTCTATGCTTGAAAACTTTCTGTCTTGGACCACTCATAATATATCCTGTGAAACTATCATTTTAGGTGATACTAACATTAATTGACAAAAGTTAGTCTTAAAATCCCCAGATAATTGCATTAATTTCCATGGGTATACACAACTTGTTTCTGGCCCCACACAAATCCCAAATAAACAACCAGAGACCACTCTAGACTGGATTCTTGTATCAGACACACACAAATACTCAAATACTGGTACTCTCGCTGATGTCCTAAGTGACCATTTACCAGCCTATACACTTAGAACCCATACTCAAATACCCAAACCCACACATATAGATTAGCTATAAATCTAACTAACTTCAACCAAATAACTTTCAACAAGTCCCTAAAAGCTCAGAATTGGACCTTACTAAAACCATTAACATTAGAAGAAGCTGTATTCTATTTTAATAAGACCTTCCTTGACACACTAAATACTTTAGCTCCTATCAGGTTCAAAAGAATAAAACTCAATCATGATCCTTGGCTCACAAAACCTGTAAAACAAATTCTTCTCTCCAGAGACCGGGCCTAGAAACAATGGTATAACAAAACCCAAGCAAATGAAATCTGCTTCAATTATCTGCACAATAAAGCTAAGGCATTAGTAAAAAATGACATACAAAATTATTTTACGCAACTATCTAATCAGAAAAACAACCCCCAAAATTTTTGGAAATCAGTCAACTTGCTCCTTAATCCTGGAACAAAACCCATCAGCATATCCTGACAAAGACCCAGAACAAATAGACTCTATTTTTAATACCCACTTTATAGAGACCATTCCCAAAGTTGTCAACAGACCTTCACCAATAACAAGCAACCCCCTAACAATTTGACAAGTAATTCAAACTTACATCCCTCATTTCACAAAGAAAGCACTAGCAATAGTCAGGAAACTCCAAAGTTCTCCCTAAAACTGGTACCTACCTCTCTAATATTCAAATCACTATCTAAACTTAGACCATGCTCCCTATCTGCTAATAACCTCTCCTCTCAATACCTGAAACTTGGTACAAATGTGTTAGCCTAGCCCATCAGTATTCTAATTAATAGAGCCATTTGGATGGTGCAGTGGTGCAGTGGTAGCATTGTCACCTCATAGCAAGAGGTTCTCCGATTCGATTCTTGGCTGGAGTGCCTTCGGTGTGGAGCCTGCATTTATCTGGATTTTCTCCGGGTACTCTGGTTTCCTTCCACATACAAAGATGTTCTCCCCAGGCATCAGCTGAAAATTGGTTTTGTTCCAAGTTGGACTTTCCCAGTTAACAAATGTTAAATACAAATAAAGAAAATCTCTGAATTCATAGTCCCTCAAATCTGGAAGAAATCTATCATAACTCTACTGTATAAGGGTGGAAATTCTAAAGATTTAACCAACTACTAACCCATTTCCATTCTCTCATAATTATCTAAAATACTAGAAAAGTGTATACATACCCAACCATTAAAACGTCTCACAGACAACAATCTCTTAGCCCAAACCCAGCATGGTTTCCACCCCACACATAGTACTATTACAGCCTTACTTTCTTTCAACAATACACTGAACAAAGCTTTGGACTCTGATCTACTGACATCAGTAGTTTTATTAGATCTATCCAAAGCTTTTGACTTTGTATCTCATATCAAAATAATCCAACAATTAGAAACATTGTAATGTACTGAACATGCCATTACCTAGTTTACTAGCTAGCTGAAATATAGACAACAATCTGTCAGATGGCAAAACAATCAATCTAGTTATCTGGTTAATAAAGTAGGTGTCTGTGTCCCCCAGGGCTCTATTCTTGGACTGTTACTTTTTAATGTATTTATAAATAATCTCATTACTGTCTCACTACATAGTTCCCTCATTCAGTTGCTGATGATTCTGCCATTATATCCTTGGCCAGCAACTTCCCATATCTCCTTAAAAATAACACAAAACATCCTATCAAACATAGAAACATGGCTAAACAAAAAAAAGTTTAATTACTACTTAATTCCAAAAAATCCAAATTACTAATATTCTGTTCCAAACCACCCCCACAATAGTTCAAAATCTACTCCCTAAATAATACAGAAATAGAAGTAGTGAAAACAGCTAAACTTATTGGCATCACTATAGATGATAAACTATCATTCAAACAACACATTCTTAACACAATCAAAAAAAGACACTCAAAACTAGGTAAACTATATATATATAAATAAACTGTATATAGATAAGCCCACAATAATAAAATTGGCACATTCCGTCCAACTTCCCTCACTCCTCTATGGTTCCTCCATCTTTACCAACCTTCACGAATCCTTAAGGAAAACTCTATAATCATGCTATTATAAAACCGACAAATTTGCTTCTGGACTATAAAATCGCACTCACCACTGTCACACCATTAAATAATTAAAATGGTCAGAATCCCCACATTCCCTCCAATACACTCAGCTAACTCTTTCTCATAAATTGATATACAATCCAAATAACTACCCAACACCACATTCTATTGTACAATACTACATCCCAACCCAAAATCTTTGTTCTACTAATAAACATCTTCTTACCATGTACAAACCAAATTAGAGAACTGGACAAAGCTTATACTCTTACTCCATAGCAAAGCTATGGAATGCCCTACCCCCTTCCATAACACAAACTGAGTCTATAATAATCTTCAAAGTCACCCTAAAAAATCGCTTTCTTAATAATCACATCTGTCCTTGTGATCAGAACTTCATACCACCTAAACGAACATCAATAGGTTTACTGACTAGAATACCCCTTTTTTAGATCAGCTGAAATACTAATAAACTAAATGCACTTCTGTGACTTTCTCTTAAACAAAGTATACCTATTAATATTTAATCCTTAAGAAACTTCCACAAGACAAAAGTATAATCTCCTTCATATTGTACAGAATATACTGTGTGTCATGATTGTTTATAACAAATGTCCTCAACAAGTTATCTGTTTATATACCGTGCGAGTTCTACCATCATTTATTTTCACTGCATAATGACATTGTACTCTGCATATTTCTATCACAAAGAAATGTTATTAATATCTTTATGGTTTCTTATTACTATAAATCATATCCTGTTGTATAATAATGTTTGTTTAGTTGTTTGCTATAATAGTTTTTAATTTGTTACTGGAGCTTTGCTCCCCGGGCCTGCACTGAAAAGGGGTTATTCTGATGCAATGGACATTCCTGGCCAAATAATGTCAATAAATAAATAAGTATACACATTATCTTCTATGTGCAGACCACATCTCAAAAATTCCATTTTCTGTTCACCTGCAAGATAGCTCAAGTCAAAGTGGGCTGTAGCACTGAAGTCTACCTTTATCAGACGTAGAATGCCTGATCAAGACAAATTGGAAAATGATACTCAGTTTGTAAGTTTAGAGTTTTCAGCTCTGTCAAGCTAAATTGATTCAAACATATCATTTTTTTTTTATTTTAGTCATTTTATGTATCACTTGCTAATAGGATTAGTCCCACTATGCTAGTAGCTGATTATGTTTGAGAAACAAGGGGTTATTTATACTACTAGTGGAAATTTGCTCATGGCATTAGAGAACTTCCCCAACTCTTTTCAACAGGTGCTATGGGATCTTTCACAACACCAGAGCTGCCAACAATGTAAGCAGATAGGGTCTCAGTTTAACATCTCATCTGAAGGATGACACACTTGGGGGTGCAGCTGTCCCTATGCTGTACTACAGTGTCAAGAATCCATTCAC
Organism: Protopterus annectens; assembly: GCF_019279795.1. Classification (NCBI taxonomy): domain Eukaryota; kingdom Metazoa; phylum Chordata; order Ceratodontiformes; family Protopteridae; genus Protopterus; species Protopterus annectens. The sequence continues at coordinate 353,097,663 of NC_056750.1, read as the reverse complement.
CTGGTATAGGAATAGAACCCACAACCTTCTGCACCAAAGGCAGATATGCTACCTGTTGTGCCTTTGACACTAACACTACCTCAAGTCCAAGTCATTCTCAGAACAATTGGAAAGTGGAATGAATGATCAAGACAAGGAAAATTTACATAAGAAAATATGAAAAATGTATCTAAATGATTACTGTTTTTAAGAAGGATTTTAATTAATGGCTGTCTATTGTGGTCTGTGATCCTACTTTAATTGGAGGCAAACTCTTTGAAGGACTTTTATATGTGCTGAGTTTGTATACTATACACATTGAACATTGAACTGATATTTATCTAAACTCAAATTTAAAAATGTACAGCTGCAGTCTATACATCTATCTACAGTATGTCTGCTGATGGGCAGATGTCATAGTTTAGTTTGATTTTTCCTAAGATTACCTGACAATAAAGACTAGTACTGCACAATTGTAGGGAAAGCAATATTAGCATTCTTTCTCCCAAATCATCCATTCATGATTCATATCTACAGAATAAGGAAAATGTGGATGGATTTTTATTCTGGTCTCTCACAGAGAAAATCAATTCAATACACAGTAAATGTCTGTACAGAGCATAGTGGACAGCATCTAATACGTAATCCTGACATGCAACGGTACTTCAGTACAAGAAATGCATGACTAAGTTACCAGATTTGGTTGATAATTAGTTATTTATGAGTCAATATAAAGTGAATTCAGGTGCACTACAACTTTTTAAACTATCACTGCCTTCTCAGAATAAAAATGTATTTGTGGGTGATAATTCAATCCAAACAAAATATTCTTTGTGACTGTCATCCTCATCCCAATAATAACAAAATGCAAACAGATCATCAAACTACTCAAAGAGACAATTCAAACTTATTTCCCATACATAAAAATTCTTGGTGTGGAAGACTGATTAAAATTTAATTTCATAATAGTTCAGTATTTTTTTTTTAACATTTGTTTACCGGGTAAATCTGACTAGGACAGCCAGTTTTCAGCGGAGGCCCAGAGAGAAATATTCCAGACACATGTCTTTGGAATAAGAATATTGGAGTATAAAGGTCATTTTCCATAAATAATATCAATTATTTTTTGTTTCAGATTGTATCTATTTATAAACCATGATAAGCATAAGATAGTTATAGTGGAGTATAAACTAAACTAATGTATGCAAAGTATGTAGTATTCACTATTCTTTTAAAGCCATTTGTGAATTATCTATATTATAGCATCTGTGTCTGTAATGGAGGTATTGTTATTTTTGATTGTAGTTTCATGAAATATTTGCAGTTTAAGACAGCATGAAACAAAGCTTTGTGCTGTTAACATTGGTCACGATGCTTCTTATTGATTTGGCTTTACAATATGTTCCACTGTACATATATAAAACAACTATACAATACTAGTGGACAGCAATACATAAAAATTCACAGTTTAGATAAAGACATTTCCAGTTCCAGACCTGGAAGGTGTAAGAAATGGTGTAATGCTATAAATGAAAAGGTTGACATAAAGGTATGCATTGAATTTCCCAATTATATGATAGGAAGAAGAAAAATTTGATGAAAAATGATGCCAGTGTGTGGTGTATTAGTCTTAGGTATTTGTCTTAAAAGTGTTTGCATAGTTTCTTCTTCTTAACAGCCTTAATTATATTTTAGTGGCAGTGTACTTGTAGGATGCATGGAAGAAAAGGAGAGTAGAATGCATAGTTCTTCAGGCTATTAGATTGCTCTTCACTATATTTAATTTGCCAACAATCTCCCTCATAGGACCCACCATTGTCATAGCTTAAAGCAATTAAACTAGCTTGAACTGCGCAACGACCTAACATATTCATATCTAACTACAGCACACAAACTCATTCATCATCCATAAACAAAAATCAGATTCAACTAATAAAAACTAAACCAACAGCTCCAAGCACAGTCCAAGTTTAATAAAATGAGACAAAATCCAAGGTAAACGCTTTCGGCTGTGACACTAGCCTTCATCAGACAAAGTAACATCACAGTACTTACACACATTCCCTTATATACACACCCACATTGTTAATTAATTAATTACATTATCAATCCAAATAAAAATTGCATAGTTAAAATTATTTATCTATTATATGACTTAATTTTTAAAACACCAGCAAAAGAAATTGTTTCATTTAACCCAGGGCGTTTCCCAGCATTGAAGTAGTTTTGCCAGCAGTATTGTCTTTTTTTCTAATGGGATTTTGCATGGGCCTCCCCAGGACCTACTTTTACGTGTACTAAAACTACAAAACCAAAGCTATGACCTTATTTTTTTTTCTATGTGTTTATAAAGTGCATTAGTGTTCTTTAGTTTACCAGTATCATAAAGGTGTTCATATAAACGTTTAATTTTACTTTCAGATTTTCATATGTAGTAAGAAGAACAGTTTAAGCACTTGGCTGAATATACAACTCCCTTGCTATTACAATTAAAATAACCTGAAATACAAGTAGTCATCCCACCCAACATAATTTCAACACATTCAAGAATATTAGCAAACCGACTACACATTTTGCACTTCCTCATTTTCCCTTTTATCTTGTTAGGAGGATGAGAGTTAATATTGCACCAATCTTTTAGATTATTATCTCTCTTATACACTACATTAGGATGACCACCCATGACAGTATTTAATTCCTTGTCACCAATAATAAGGGACGATTTTTTACACATTATATGAAAAATATTGTCACTATCATTGGTATAAGTTGTAATAAAACTTAATCTCTCCCTTGAACCACTAAACAGGTCCATATTGGTGTTATAAAATGTCACATTATTATTAATATTCAAGTTCAAAGGGGTCACAGTATCACTAATACTTCCCCCTCCCTCATAGTCATATACTTCATCTATGCCATATCTCATTAAAGGCATATATACACCACACAGTCTTTTATCAACCACCACTTTAGTTATTTTATCAATAAACTGCCCTGGATAATCTCTATGTTGAAACATTCTTCCAATAAAATTACATTATTCCTTGAAATCCTCCATATCTGTTACCATCCTGGTTGCTAGTACCAGCTGGCCCTTTATGACTGCTTTTTTTACATGATGTGGATGATTACTGAAAAAATGCAAGAACTTATTAGAATATGTTTTCTTCCTAAATATTTTAGATTTTAAGCATCTCCACTCATGATCCTTACAAATTAACACATCTAAGTAAGAAATTTGCTCAATTCCAATTTCATGTAAAAAGACCAAAAAATCAGTACTCTGATTAATATACTGTATAAATTCTGTTATTTTCTTTATTGATCCATTCAATATAAAAAAATAAATCGTCCAAAAAACATGTGTATAACTTGACATAAGCCATATATTCAGAGGGCAACAAATATTTCTCTTCCCATACAGCCATAACTACATTAGTGTACAAGGGGCCCACTGGGGACCCCATTGCCACTCCTTTATTTGTTTAAAGTAATGGCTGTCATGGAATATGTAATTGTTAGTTAACACAATTTCCAACAAATGTGACAAAGTATTAATACTATGTTGACCTACTGGGACCAGATCAGTGAAGAATTCCGTAAACCATTCTATGCCTAGTTGTTGTGGGATAAATGTAAGTAAATCTTTGACATCTACCGTGATGAATACTATATCATCAATTCCTATCATAGATGCCCCCACATTATTAACTTTTGTTAGAAAATCCCAAGAATCATTACATAAATAATTTAAGCTAAATACTTTTTCCTTCAATTCTGCATCAAAATATTTAGCTATAAAATATGTCTTGGAACAACCTGCATTCACTATAGGACGCAGTGGGGGATTATTTAAATCCTTGTGTATTTTTGGTGTTCCAAATATTGCCACCACCTTAAGATTTTCTACATACATACATTTGTAAACTTCACTAGTTATTTGGCCCTGGGTCAACATATCTTCAAAAAAATAATCTATTCTGGAATATGAGGCCTTTATCTCATTTAATGAGGCTTCCACATATGCATCTTTATATAGAACTTGTAACATCAATTGATTATAATCAATAGCATTCATCACAACTAAGCCTCCAAACTTATCAGGCTGCATAAAACGGAGGTCACCGCTACTTCCTAAATCATCTAACAATTGCTTTTGTGTTACATCTAAATTATCATTTTCCCATGTTGTCTTTTGTTGTAATAAGTGCCTAAAATCAAGTTCACACATTTCTTCAAATACCCTTAACACTGGATGTAAAATGGGGTTAAAAGTACTTGATATGTAGTAAGGATAGATAGCAGGTATAAGTGCCCCCTGATAAAGCAAAGCCAAGTAAATTTACCTGGTATATAACTTTAAATCAGTTATTAAATCAGTAATTTTTGCTCGTCTGTTTGGCACAAATGTTAGACCTTTACAAAAAATATCTGCATATTCACAACCAAAATCAAATGAGCTATAATTATAAATTTTAAAGTCATTTGTAAATAGTTGGTAAGTTACATTATCAGTCTGTTCACCTACCAGCTCTAACGAAAGTTCCTCCGTGAATAAGAAGCTGTTCTCTGTTTGTTTCGGTTGAATGGAACCCCTGCTGCATTCTCCCATTTGAAATAGTTCATATTTTTGTTCCGAAGTCATTCTGATCTCCGCGATTGGCAGTCTTCTAAAGGGACAGACTGTTGATTTTCAGATATTGTATTTTCATTAGCAGCAGCATCTTCATTTCCACCATGGACTCCTTCAGTAGCTTCTTCCTCCCTGCTAGACTGATTACGTGATGGCTTAGGGTACGCTCTGCCATTGGAATAGTCCTACTGATCCCTTTGTAACTTAAGGTTTTTCTTTCTGGCACAATTTTGCTATAATTATCAGCTTGGATAAAAATGTCCTGATGCTGGGTTTGGCAAGCAGTAAATGCATTATTGTGCTTAATTTTATTGTCCAAAGCAATGATTTGTTGATTTAATTCTACCATTTTAAATGAATTATGTTTATTTAAAATGTCAAGGAGTTCACACCCCTGCTGGTCAAACATTTGGATTAGCTTTCTGTGTAATATACTGTTGTCCACTAACCCTGTCAGATACTTCCAATAATGCAAACCCTTCGGTATTTGCTTGCATTTTATACATTCATTGAAATAAACATTTTCATGCATTAGTTACCTATATTGCCATAAATCATGAAATTCATCCAGCATGTTACCAATGGTCGGTAATTTATTACCCAAATGTCTTAACCCACCATCAGTTTGATTCAGTCATTGTTGTAAGTCCAAATTAAAGTCTACAGTTCCAATATATAGGTTAGAAGCTACATTACCAGATAATTGTTGGTACTGCTCCTGTCCTGGTGGAATACCTTCCTGACTTTCATCACTGTCTGCCCTTTGCCTCACAGTTTGTTGAGTTAGCATCCCATTACCAACAACAGTATTTCTACTCAATTGTTGGATCAACTGGGTTAAGTTTATAACAGATTGTTGCAGTAAATCAAATTCCATCCTAGATACACCTAGAACCACATCCTTTGAGCTGCCAGTAGCCATACTATAAACAAAAATCAGATTCAACTAATAAAAACCAAACCAGCAGCTCCAAGCATGGCCCAAGTTTAATAAAAGGAGATAAAATCCAAGGTAAGCGCTTTCGGCTGTGACACCAAACTTCATCAGAAAAAGTAACATCACAGTACATTCCCTTATATACACACCCACATTGTTAATTAATTAATCAATTACATTATTAATCCAATTAAAAATCGCATAGTTAAAATCATTTATCTATTATATGACTTCATTTTTAAAACACTAGCAATAGAAATTGTTTCATTTAACCCAGGGAGTTTCCCAGCATTTAAATAGGTTTGCCACCAGTATTCTCTCGTTTCTAATGTGATTTTCCATGGGCCTCCCCTAGGACCTACTTTTACTTGTTCTAAAACTACAAAACCAAAGCTATGACCTTGTTTTTTTATTATGGGGGACAAGGAATTAAATACTGTCTTGGGTGGTCATCCTAATGTAGTGTATAAGAGAGATAATAATCTAAAAGATTGGTGTAATATTAGCTCTCATCCTCCTAACAAGATAAAAAGGAAAATGAGGAAGTGCAATATGTGTAGACGGTGTGCTAATATTATTGAATGTGGTGAAATTATGTTGGGTGGGATGACTATTTGTATTCCAGGTTATTTTAATTGTAATACCAAGGGAGTTGTATATGCAGCCAAGTGTTTAGATTGTTCTTCTTACTACAAACACTATGTTATTGGGTGACTTCAACTACCCAAACATTGACTGGGAAAACTACTCAAGCCCAAACACCCTCACCCAATGATTCCTTGAATGTATAAACTCTAACGCAATGGAACAACTGGTCACCACTCCCACAAGAGGGAACGACATATTGGACCTGGTCATCACCAACATGGGGACTCTATGTTCCACCCCAGAGGTAAACCCCTCATTGGTAAGATCAGACCATAAACAAATTTCCCTGGACATCCATATCCGGTCAAGACTGAGGTGGAATCCTTCAAAGCCCCTGGGCCAGAGCATAATACAGCCCAATCCGCAGAATCCTTTACAAATGCATTCTATGAGCACCTGCAGGAATGCATGGATCGTGCTATCCCAAATAAAACCAAGACTCACTCCTCCAAAAACAGGAGACAGGTCTGGTGGACCCCAGCCATAAATAAGCTATTCAACAGAAGGAGGAAGCTACTACATGACAGAGCAAAATCCCAAAAAGGGAAGGCATCTCTGATCAGTATTAGCAAGAAACTTCGATCCCTCATAAAATCATCAAAGGCCAGTTTCAAAAGAAAAATTGCCCTAGACACTAAAGATAATCACAAGGCCTTCTTTAATTATGTCAGGAACATGGGTGGAAACTCCCAGATATGCTCTAAATTGTTGCATAACAGTACAAAATATACCGAACCTACAGACATAGCCAACATCCTGGCAGACAGATTCAGCGCAAACTTCTCCCCCCTTCCCCCCAATGGAGCAAACGCCTATACCAACTGAATGTAACCTCCCTGACATCACAGATGCACAGGTGAAAGCTGCCCTCTCCAAAGCAAAAAACACAGCATCTATGGGACCGGACGGTGTCCCAGGCTGTGTCTTACATGAGCTCCAAGAAGAACTGAACCCTCACATTAAGTCACTGTTCAAACTTAGCCTTACTACAGGATATGTACCCAAAGAATGGCGTACAGCTACAGTGGTCCCACTCCACAAAAGTGGTGCCACAACGGACCCCGGAAACTATCGCCCCATAAGCCTGACTAGTCTGGTCTGTAAAGCTATGGAGCATATTATCATGGAACTCATAAACAAAGACATTGGGAGCCTCCAGACACTGGACCCTACCCAATTCGGCTTTGGTAAGGGCAGATCTTGCCTCTTAAACCTAGTTGATTTCTTTGAAACAGTTACCAAAGCCATAGATGAGGGCAAGGTAGTCCACACAGCCTACCTGGACCTCGCAAAAGCCTTCGACACAATGCCACACTCAGGCATCATAAATAAGCTTACCAGCTTAAATGTCAACCCCTATATCACAAGATGGGTTGCAAACTGGCTCAGAGATAGAAACCACATGGTCAGAATCACAGGTGCCATGTCCGAATCCAAACCAGTTACAAGTGGCGTCCCACAGGGCTCAGTTCTGGGACCTCTCTTGTTTGGTATATACTTCTCTGAGGTTCAGGCTAACACGGGGGGATTATGGCTGACAAAGTTCGCAGATGACTGCAAACTGGGGGCCATAATTGAATCTCCAACTGACACAAACATCCTCCAAAAGGGTCTCACAGAGACGGATGCTTGGTGCCAGAGCCACGGCCTCAAGCTAAATGCTAAAAAGTGCATAGTCATCCCCTTTGGGACAAACAAGGTGCCCACAAATTACCACATAGGTGGTAATCCATTAAGTACGGAAGAAGTAATTAGAGATTTGGGGACCAACATAGATAGTAATCTCTCCTTTGATAATCACGTTGCCAAAGTGGTTAGAAAGATCTTCTATATAGCCCACCTTATCACGAAAGGGTTTGCATCTAGATCAAGAGAGGTCATTGTGCCCCTCTACTCATCACTCATCAGGCCCATAATTGAATACAATGCCCCTTTTGGGATGTACCTTACCCAACACCTGCAGCAACTGGAGAGACCCCAAAAGTACCTCACCAAGAGGATCATGGGCTAAAAACAGATGTCCTATGCAGCTCAACTAAAGAAACTCCAGCTCTACTCAGTTGCTTACCGCCTACTCAGAGATAATCTATGCCTGACGTACAAAGCCATGTCAAACCCAGAATTAATGGACATGCTCCACCTCAAAAAATCCAAGTCGCTTAGAGCTACACGCTCTAGGGACCTAAACCTCAGGACAAAAATAAATAGGACATGCTGGTGGGACAAATTCATTTCCCAGAGGCTCCCCTCACTCTGAAATAGAATCCCAATTCATGTTAGACATAGCCCCTTGCTGACCCTCTTCAAGCGAAATTTGGACGCGTGGATGGGAAATCGCAAATTCACCCCTGGGATCTCTCCTGTGTCCCTGCTAGACAGAGGCACAGTAAACTAATCTTAAAAGGGTACCTTCTGTGACCTGCTTTACAGAGGTACAGTAGGCTAATCTAATAGGGAGGTGGAAGCCAAATACACTCTGGCTAGGCTTATAAATGCCTTATGGCAGATAGCCTAGTATCTACCTATGAACCTATGAACATAGGAAAACCTGAACGTAAAATTAAACAACGTATATATGAACACCATTACGATATTGGTAAATTAAAGAGCACTAATGCACTTTACAAAGACATAGAAAAAAAACAAGGTCATAAGTTTGGTTTTGTAGTTTTAGTACAAGTACATGTAGGTCCTGGGGAGGTCCATGGAAAATCCCATTAGAAAAAAGAGAATACTGGTGGCAAACCTACTTCAGTGCTGGGAAACTCCCGGGGTTAAATGAAGCAATTTTTATTGCTAGTGTTTAAAAATGAAGTTGTGTAATACATAAATGATTTTAACTATGCAACTTTTAATTGGATTAATAATGTAATTGATTAATTAATTAACAATGTGGGTGTGTATATAGGGGAATGTGATGTTGCTTTGTCTGATGGAGGCTGGTGTCACAGCCGAAAGCGCTTACCGTGGAGTTATCTCATTTTATGAAACTTGGACCGTGCTTGGAGCTATTGGTTTGTTTTTTATCATTCATCATCCAGAAAAATGCCCTGCAATTAAAAGCATGGTACTCCTCTACTGTCCAGCAAGGGACTGTTCTAGTAACAAATTCTTACAACTCAGAAATTAGTCAAATAATGTTGCAAGAGACTCGCTTATCTCCCAGTACATTGCTAAACTCTGGAATAGTACCCCTACACAAATAAAACTCTCCAACAAACTCAGTAGTTTTAAACCACTGCTTAAACAACATCCTGACCAATCCTGGTCTTACACAGGCTCATCACTAGGCTAAGACTTCATGTTCACCATACAATACTCTCTAAATACCCCTTAAACAGAATACTCTCAACCTCTCACTGAAATGACAAAAAAAATTTTATACATAACTGTTGCCTGTACAATTTATTAAGTTGCATGTCGGCTTTCTCTTTAGTAACTTCTACCTCTGTAAAATCGTAAACTATATAAATGTAACTACTGTATGTGTATAAACATAAATAGAAAGGTAACTACTCTGTGTTTACCTGGGACTAAGTATTACACAATGTAAACAAATGGAACTTTTCTCCCTGGGCAACTCCTGAAAATGGGTATTACCCAGTTGGACTTTCAAAGTAAACAAAAATAAATAAATGATCTGTTTTATTATAGTGGTATTCCAATGCAGTATTTCATTACTTGGCATTACTTAAGAGCTGAATAAGTTTAGGTTACCTACTTTACTCAGTACATGATAATGGCAAAAGCTATGAACAGGTAATGACATGATTAAAGCATTAATACAGCAGGCAGTCATAGTTTTTTAAGGCTCTTCTGATATAGACTTGTTTCAGGAGAATTTTTTTTCTACACTAGTATGTATAAGATATTTTTATGTAACTACTAATCGACTACTATACCTCCCACTCATTTAACTATACCTATCTGCAATACTTTGTCTCTTTTATCGCAACTTGATCTTTGGCACTACTCCAAAAGTACACAGTTTTATTAATAACAAATATATACTACTGTCTTGTGACATAACTTATGTTTACCTAATGTATGTCAATGTAGGATAATCACAATATTACAAGATCTGAATTATATTCATTTTGATTAAAGTTGTTTAACCCTCTATCTTTGTACTGCAGTTGTAACCCTATGCAACTTTTATTTTTTGTATTAATGCTGCGGTGGTGGTGCTGTGGTAGCATTGTCGCCTCACAGTAAGACGTTGTCCTGTTCGATTCTCATCTAAAGTGTCTTCTGTGTGGAGACATGCGTGAATGGGCTTACCTTCGTTGAAGGCTGTACATCAGGGTTGGCAACTCGGTATGTAAAAATCTACTGCCAATCATTAGCGGACTGGAGTTCCACTGTGGCGAACCCTAACCGGGAAAAGCCAAAAGATACAACAACAACAACAACATTAATGCATCATCATCATCATCATCATAAACCTGCTTTTTCCATTTTTATTCCTGGGGCTGAGGTGTTGTGTCACTAGTGTCCATCTATCCCAGTTCAATGTCACTCTCCTACATACTTCGATGGTCATGACTAACTACCACAGGTCTTCCCTTACACAGTCCATCCAACTCTTTCACTGACACCCTCATTGCATTCCTCCTATCTGTCCCAAATCTTCATCTGATTTTCTTCTGCTTTCCTGTACATGTGCCAAAACCACAACACTCTGTTATCGTTGACCTTCTCTGCAACTGGAGATACTTACTCTACGGCTCTGATGTCATAAATTTTTCATCTGTCCCTCAGTGTGCTCCCCACCACCCACTACTGGCATTTCGTCTACCTCATCTGCTTTGCCTTCCCTTCCTAGATATCTGCACAATACAGTAGCACTGGTTGCATCAGTGTTTTGTACCCCTAACTTTTCAGCTTTTTAGATGTTTTGTACACCTTAATTTTCAACTTCTTTGGCATTCTTCTGTCACATGCTACCGGCATTCTATGCCAGTTGGAGGTATCTCCTCTGAATCTAGCATTAACCTCCTTATTCAAACCTCCATTCTTCTCAACTACCCCTCTCAGATACTTAAAACTGTTAACCTGTTGCACTACTTTCCCTTCTCTCTCAAATTCATCTTCTTCTATATTCTACCATTTGTTGCCATTACCACTGTATTATCAGTACTCCCTTTCATCCTGTGTACCTTCAGTTTTACTTTCTGATTCTCATATCCTTTCCTGAAGTTCTTGTTCAGATACTGCCTATAATGGTACACCATCTGAATCCAGCAGCTTTGTTGATCTGTCCCCTCTGACCTGTTTGCTAATGAAATCATGAATATGATCAGCAGTGGGCTCAGAGCTGAACTCTGATGCACACCCACTTCCACTGGAAACCTCTCTGTGACACAGAATACTGTCTATTCTTGAGACATCGGTTCCTTGTAGACAGCATGCACTAATTCTACCAATGTTTCTGAAACTTTGAGCCATTGCAGGGCTGCCTAATTCAGCTATTTTGGGACATTGTCATATGCTTTCTCAAAGTCTAGGACTGCTCAATCGGACTCTTTCCTCATCTCTAAGTTCATCACAGCTATCTGTCTCACTGCAGACTTTGGGATGCTTATGCTGTATCCTGATCTAAAGTCAAACTTCTCATCTCCTATCTCACATTCAGCTACTCTGTGTATTCCTTTATCATTCAGCCTCTCTCAAACTGTCATCCAGTGTGACAGGCGTTTGATTCCTCTATACTACCCACAGTTGTGGATGTCCAGTTTGTCGCTCTTGTACACTGGCATTAGACTAGTTACTCTCCAGACAACTAGGATATACATCTCTTTAGAAACTGCTATGAGTGCTATCTGGACACATTGCTCCACTAACACACCCAGTATCTGTATCATATCTGCTGTGACCTCATCTGAGCCTGCTGCTTTCCCTGACTTCAATTTCTTAGTGCTGTCCTTGCTTTTTCTAGTCCAGGCTCCTCTTTTTCTTTCATTGGAAACCGTGACTGAGGCAGTACATCTTCTATAAGGTTGTGTTAATTCAGAAGTTGATGTGTTCCTTCCATCTGTCTTTGATATCCTGTGGACTGGTTGAACAGGTTGCTGCTGGCATCCCGTATAACTGGTCTCTGATGACTAGCTTTATTATCTTTTTTGTCTTTGCCTTCCAGCCTGATAGAATTCCTTTGTGTCATCTGCTGAGCCACTTCCAGAAGCTGGTAGAGTGCCTCTGATACCCTGTTCTTTGCTATTACAACTGCTGTCTTAGTCTCATAGGATCATAGTAAGAGTTTTATGAGATGTTCATTGATATAAAATAGTCTCTCTGTCTGTGTGTGTGTGTCTGTGTGTGTGTGTGTGTGTGTGTGTGTGTGTGTGTGTATATATATATATATATATATATATATATATATATATATATAGTTGGAAACAGCACACTGCCATAAATGACTGGACATAACTCTGCAAACTCAGATTGTGTCACTCCTAGACATGCCATAGTGCTTTATAATACAAAATCCATTACAAAGAACATATAATGCATTACCATCTTTGCCTTTAAGCTTCAAACACACCGAACAGACATTTGAGAAGTAGTATTATTGCTTATTATATGGTAGGCTAATATATATTTACTTGCCACCTTTTTTTTGCAATTAATATCCTTAGCAATGACACCAGTGGCATTATACAAAGTATATATAATGAGCAGATGCATGCCAGTTAAAGCAGTAGGCGAATATTGATTTTTACTTACACAAAAAATAGAAAAAGTAGTAAACTCCTCATTTTTAAAAGTAAAGATATAGCTATCTGTGCTGACTGAACTACTGAAGTTGCCTGTTAAATATAAATGCCATCTGAACAGCTACAAAAGCAGTTATTTATTAGTTGTGACTCAATAGAGGTCAAATAATTAAACGCACATGCTTTCTATCTTTCTACTTTTCTGGTATGAACATTTTGCTTTCTCATGTGATTTGCTATTTGAATAGGTCTTGATCTGCCATTAATTCATAACAGATTAGACATGATTTGAGGAGAAAGCACCTGCCAGAAGGAATTGAAAATAGAGTGCTATAACCCTGCAAATCAGAGATGTTCACCTCTCAGTGCAGATGGAATATTTATGTGCAGGATGAGTTTACCTCTCAGAGAAGAACATTTGTATGCTACAGACATTAGCCATTCAGTGTGAGAAAAGGAGCTTCTCAGAAGAAGATTTTGCCTTTTAATATGGAAGGAATACTGCCTGAGAGAAGCATTTGCCTCTTGGAGTAGAAGAAGAATCCTTACTGTTGTTTGCAAGCTGGAGGAATTGATCTATATGAAAACATATATGAATAATGTTAAGATTTTTGTGTGTTCTGTTACCAGGTATAATGTTGCTTTAATTTGGTTTGGACTTATTACTGTGAATAAAATGCACAAAGACTGAGACTTCTGACTCCAGTGTATTTCATCCAGTACATTAAATGCATCCGCTTTTATTTTGTCAACAGCCGACCAGTCAAATAAAGCCTTATTGATTGCAACCTGTTGTCGAAATGGAACAACCAAACAGCAAGTTCAGATACCATATCTAGAGTTGTTTGATGAGTCATTGACAGGTTCTAAGTTTTTGAAAGAAATTGCATATTTGCAGAGGTCTCCTGCACCGCATGAATGACTGCATCCCCTAACAACTCCCTACTTATTAATGCACTATATTTGTGCTTGTATTATCATGTAGAACACAGAATATTCTAGTCTCTCCAGGTATGACTGCTCATTCTGCTCACTCCAGACATATTTGCTTATCAGATAAGAGGAACTAATAAAAAGATACACTCTGCATTATAACTATTAACAGTTTGCCGATAGAATAGATGGATGATGCCCAGGTCAGGCTTATTGTCAGTAGGACCGATACTATTCTTCAGTGTCCCCTAAGGGTAGTGAATATGAAAGTAGCAGAAGTGAAAAAATAACTGATTCCTGTTGCATTATTCTATCAAAATCACTGCAACTTTAACAGCAATAAATTATAGATTACTGTTGACAGGTATATGAGCTGCAAGAAAAACATAAATTACAATAACAGAAATAAATCAAAAATAAATAAATGCTCACGCTTAAACTACAAATTATTTGGTTTAAAGTAGTACCTGAGTTACTTTATCTGTTTTGCTGACTGAATATTATGTAGTTAGTTTAAGTGCTTCAAAAAACATCCTCTAATTAGACTTGAAATTAGACATGTTTTCAGAACATTACAGTTGTGCTGCTTAGTTCTTCATGCCATGCTGAGTTTATAGCATTTGCATAATTAATGAATGCACTTTATAAAAATTAATACAGCAGTGCAGCAGAGCAGGTTTATCCTTTACAACCAAAAAGCAATGTGTTGGTCTGTATTAGTGTTTTATTTTTCCCACAAATTCTGTGAATTAATGTTGCTTTCATGTATCTTGAGTTTTTGGAGTTACTACCAATGCTTCTATGTGGTCTCCCATCTGAACTTAGTTGAAAACCATGTGAGCAGACATAAACTTAATGAGGGAAAGACTGGTCAGTAGTAGTGACAGATCTATTTTTTTGTCACCAGAAACAGTAGTCCTTCACTTTTACTGACTCTTTGAGTGGTACTGTACTTTAAGTTCTTAAGGCATTATCATTTTGCCTCTTACTGTTCTCCTAAATTCAGACCTGTGACAAACAATATGGCTTCCCTTATAAGTATCTGATAGTTGACTTGATGAGGTCTCAACTCACTGAATTCAACTTGTCAAGAGCTCAAACACTAGATAAAAATTAAAGTGAGTATAGCAGTACATTAATATGGGGAGAAGCCCCCCAAAACACAAGACTACATATAACAACTCCACAACTGCAGAAACACTGGAACAAATATATACAATTCACAGTCACTGATGGCGAACACAAGATGTACAGGATATGATTCCCAGTAGGAAAAAAGCAATAAGGGACTATATCTCCAAGGATTTTGACTCACACTCACAGCACCTTATACATTTTTTACTTAATGAAGCAAACAGTAGTAAACACTTAGGAATAAAAGACTGATGCACAGTAAAAGTTGTCTCGTATTCTATCACCAGTGTATCATATACTAGGAAGAGACAAGTTAAAAACTACTACATATAAAGGTACACAGAAGCTTCATCACATTCAAACACACACACACACACACACACACACACACACACACACACACACACACGTACAGAGAACAGAGTATACACTTGTTAATGATAAAATCTTTAGTGCAAATAAAGATAAATCTGGATTTTGCATATAAAATGTAATATATCAGCAGTGTTATCCCTTACTGTACAAAACATGCACACTATATATTCATCAGCAGTTACCATAGGCTTTCTCTTTGTGTAACTATTAGCCTGATTCTTCCATGCATTTGGATGTGGATGTGAATGTGTTTATATCAATGAGAGTCAGTTAATGAAAACACAAAGGGAATGATTATAAAATCAGTAATCACCCTAGAAAAATGCTTTCAGCAAAGCTCATCACCTGTATTAAAATTCCATGGTAACCATTACTATTGTCGACTTTATAATTTATGTTTGGTATTCTAATTTTTTTTTTTCATTTTTATTATGCCAGAATTGCCATTTCCTGGCTTCTTTCAGTGAGTTTATTCTTCTGGCAAAATTTGCGATGTGGTTTGTTCCTACTCTTGCAAGGTCACGTGTTTTAAGATAGTTAGTTTCACTGACCTGGGATCATGTTTCTAGAGTTTTTTTATTACTGATTTTTTGCTGTTTGTCCTCCTTTCTCTCTTTGTAATGCATGAATATTCTATGCTTAAAATGCAGTGTTACTTTGTTCTTATCACCAAAGCAGAGCAACACATCTTGTGATATTTGCAAAACAGCATAACACAATTCTGATTTAATATATTCAACTTTCACAGCAAACATTTGCCATGAATTAAAAAATATATATTCAACACCTTTAGCTGAATAGAAAATGGAGATCAGAATATCTGTTGAGCAGCACGAATAATAATGAAAGTGAAAATATATCCTAATGGAATTAAATTGAACCGATCTTGTATAATCTTTATCTACAAATTTTAACAGAAACCCTTTTTTGATCAGAAAGTATCACCCAGTGTCATTTATTAAATTAAGTTTGTATGCTGCAATCCTAAATTAACACTTTAGGAGAGGGATTGTTGAAATTATTTCAACTGGGATACAACCAAGAGAAACAAACCAGAACGATAATGTTATGTTAGAATGACTTAGATGTCATAATAAAAGTGCTGATATGCTATTAGGTGTATTTTTTAGTCAACAGTAAGGCATTTAAACTGAGTACAACCAAAGAATATTCACAAAATGGTCCTTGAAAGCTGGCTCAGACTACCCAAATACTTAAGAAAATTTGATACACTGATCGGTTTCAAAGATACTTTCAAGGAGTTTCTGAAAAAAAAATGAAAACATGGGCATGGCCAAGCTATTCTATTTAGTAACATATGTATATATACTGTATATTTCTATTGAAAAATTAAATAATTACAACTCCTCTCAAGCATCATAAGACATTGTTTTATATGCTGACCTTTTGGTAATGGGTTCATAGGTTCATAGGTGTGTACTAGGTAATGGCCCTGGAGCCTTTACAAGCCTAGCCCATAGAAGTGCCTTGACATCGTGCCGCCCGACGTTAGTTCCCAGTGCCAAAATGTTACCTTGAGGCACATTATCAGAAAAGTCCTGCAATTTCTAAGTCATTAATAATGTACAGAAGAGTTCCAGGAGTCAGATGATTTAGCACAGTTTAAGATATATGTTATATAGGTTACAGACAGTGGCATTGACAAAAAGGCAGGAGTCAGAGCTTGACGTGGCAGAGTTGAAGATGTTAAGATTTGCACTGGGTGTGACGAGGATGGACAGGATTAGGAATAAGTATATTAGAGGGTCAGCCCAGGTTGGAAGGTTTGGAGACAAAGCCAGAGAGGCAAGATTACGTTGGTTTGGACATGTGCTGAGGAGGGATGCAGAGTATACTGGGAAAAAGATGTTAAGGATGAAGCTGCCAGGTAACAGGAAAAAAGGAAGGCCTAAGATAAGGTTTATGGATGTGGTGAGAGAGGATATACAGGTGGTTGGTGTGACGGAGCAAGATGCAGTGGACAGGAGGAAATGGAAACAGCTGATCTGCTGTGGTGACCCCTAACGGGAGCAGCCGAAAGAAGAAGAAGAAGATGTAGATGTTTGAATGGTAACAGAAAATAAAATATATGGAATAATCTGTATACCATTATGTGAGCAAATCCCAGGGCAGCTGAATCTTGTAGAAACTTCCTGCACATGGGCTCGGCTCTCTTCAGATTCACATGGGGTACCAGCAGAAATCACCTTGTTCTGGTTATATAATGTGCTACCCACTTCGTGCCTGGAACATACCACTTATGTATGCATAACAGCATACCAAGTTTCCCTTCTCAAGTTTGAATCACTAATTTGTGATTTGTTCTTAGGTTCATAGGTTCATAGAAGGTTCTAGGCTAACAACCCTAGAGCCCTTACAAGCCTAGTGATATTTATCCAGAGTTTACACAATTGTCAGTGCTTAGTTGAGTGAAGTTTACAGAATTAAGGGTCTATGGTAGTTAATACTAACTTCCTTTGTCCAGGAGGGACATGAGTGCCACCCCAGGAGTGAAAATGCAGTTATCCATCAATTGATCTAGGTTGCATTTGATGTATACTTATGCCTGATTTTTTTTTCTAATAGACTTTTTCTTGCTATGATATTATATTTCTTCTGTTTGGCTATTTATTTATGTTTTTGCTATGGAACATTCTGTATTTTTAATATTTTTAGTATTATTCACCTTAGTAAAAAAGTCTTATATTTATTGATTTTTATTATTTATATTTTAGTATTAATTATTTGTTTTGTTTTTAGTATTATGAAATACAAATGTTTTTAGGACATCTTTAATAACTTTTAATTCATAATTCTAGATGTGACCGAATTGCCTATAAGATGTTTTGTACCATTAATTGACTATAAATGTACAAAGATGCAATACTGAGCAGTTGCACACTGCGTTCTCAGAATGAATGCAAACTCTTCAATGAATGATTATTGTGGAATAACATAGACTCAAACTTGGTAATACATAATGTTATCATATTCATAGCAAGCAAACATGGGGGGCTTCTACTGATAGTGACAAAACAGGACAGTAACCTATATAAGCTCGACACTATCAAAAAATTAAACCAAAAGTAATAAATTGCCATTGTTTGTAGTGTAACAAAATCTAAAGTAGCCAGTATGTCATTCTGTATGCTTAACTGTATAAAGACTGATAGGGCTGTGGCGTCATCATAATGTTCTTCAAGTTTACAAATTAATTTCAGGATATTTTACTTCATGAAGTCTTCATTACAGATACCATAGGCATAAATGCAACTTCTTGTGTTGAAGTTTCAGAAATAAATAGCGCAAGGAGATGAGACATCTTTATAAATAACCCAGACTGATTCATTTCTTGTTTAATTTTCCATCATTTTCAGCTATATAATATCTTTATCAACAGATCCCATCTGTGCATTTCATTACCATATATATTTTTGACTTCTTTCATAATAATAGCAATTTAAAGTGTTAAAATTATTTCACAAACAGTAATGACTATTTTAGGAACAAGCAATTTTCCTAAGATATGTTCTTTTAATGATAACACTGTTTGAGGTATAAATTATGAATAATTACTTTATACTTGCCCATCTACATACTATGTCTGAGTTTAGTTCATCTATGAGGCTGAGTTCAGATTTTCTTCCTGGCACTGAGTGAGCACACTAGGCGAGGCACTAATGAGAGCCATATATGTATATGTATGTATATATATCTATATATCTACCTATTTTATATATATATATATATATATATATATATATATATATGTGTATATAACTATATATATATATATATATATATATATATATATATATAAACTGAAAATAAAACTACCAAGCAGCAGCAACCAGATAAAAAACGGCACGGACTGTTTATTTAAAGTAAGCGCTTTCGGCTGCAGTAATACACAGCCTTCCTCAGACAAAGTACAAAGGAATATATATATATATATATATATATATATATATATATATATATATATATATATAAATTCCTAATAAAGCAAAATTGCTTCGGTGGTACTGAGATATGGAAGAAATTAAAGCTGATGAATATTGTAAGGTTCACCAAGTGCTTTCAGCTTCTTTGGGCATGGTAGTGGAAGAGATAATGCGATGAGTGTTATCACACTGTTAACAGAATTTATAGATTGCGTTCAGTATTTCTCTGGTCCTGATTTCTGAAACAGAGCTCATACATCACCTTGGAGCCAGCAGTGGTACTCCGTGGAAGAGTAAAGAGAGTAAGAGATACGGATTCCTATTACAAGAACGAATGTTCACTACTTCAAACTTGTAATAGGAAGCTTCACGTCTGCGAAAGTTCACTTTAACGAAAGTGAACTTTTGCGTAAGTGCACTTCACCAAAAACACCGCAGCACATATAAAACAAGCTATGTCCTCCACTATGGTGCGATAGTCACAGACCTTAGGGTTAGGGCACGGGTTAGGGTAAGGGGATAGTTAGTAAAGCTATCCCCTTACCTTAACCCATGCCCTAACCCTAAAGTTCATGACTATCTCACCATAGTGGAGGACATTGCTATGTCTTTCACCACGCTGCAGTCGTCACGGACCTTAGGGTTAGGGCACGGGTCATGGTAAGGGACTAGCCCTATGGCCCATCCCCTTACTATGACCCGTGCCCTAACCCTAAGGTCCATGAGTACTGCACGGAAGTTCAGTACAACACCCGTTCATTGTACTGAACGTCGTGTAAGTGCACTTTCAATTAAGTGCACTTTCGCTACAGTGAGAATTCCATGCACTATTTCGAATATGGAACCCATATATATATATATATATATATATATATATATATATATATATATATATATATATATATATATATACATATAACATATTGATGAACATTAACTCCTACAATGTCATGTACAGTCAGTATAAATTCTAAGAGGAAAATTGTTTTCTCTGAGAGGGTGTTCAGAGGTCTTCTCTAAATAAATTCTTTTACAAAAATTACAGTTATTTCATAGATATTTTCCACTGTTCTGGGTGGTGTGTCTGCCATTTCACTGCCCACTGCTTTTGCACCTAAGCTGCAGGTATTTTGATACATTTGTTGTTTGATTAATACAGAGACCATTCATCCACTAGAGCAATTTAATTTTGAAGTTCAGAAAATGCTTTAATCCAGCATAATATTTGTTTCCGCCTTTGACTGCATTGTATGAGTGCAGGTGACAAGCAACAGATAAACTCATTTGGCACTTTTATTGTTTAAAACACATTGCAAGTTAGAGACATTACCCCCAGCCCCAGCAAGCCTGTTATCCGCTTAGTGTTTTTAAGAGAACCAGATGAGTCTTACAACTTTGCACCTTCTATTCCTTAAAAAGGTACCATAAATATATACATAATATAAATAAAGGGAATAAAATTTGGAACACAGAAGTGGTGTTTTAGGGATTTGTTAAGTGGGGAGACATTTGTCTTTTATTACCATTATATTCAAAGAAGAGCTAGGGCCTATCTAAGTTCTTTAGAGTTTATATTTAGAAAAAATAGTGGGTGAACTAAATGGGAACATGTATCAGCAATGAGCTAAAGTATTTATTGTTATCAAATTATGTCTAATTTGGTAAAATTATTTAAACTGTATTTGTTTTTTTTTGTATTATTTTTACAGACTGTAAAATTATTGTTCTTAAAATACTTTGGAGCTTTTTTCCTTGGGACTTCACTGAAAATAGCCTCCTACCCAGTCAGACTATCACAGTAACCAATTGTCAATAAATAAATAAATAAATAAATGATTGATGATAGTGGCAAGTTTTACTGGTAATGCCAAAAAAGGGTATTGGCATAAACAATGAAGCTAGCGTAAAGGGAGGCAATGTATGCATTTAGATTTATAAATGCAGTTAGATGTATTTTCAGATTTTCCCTCAAAACTCCAAGAGTATAGGCCCTTGTAAGCTAAGAACACAAAATGCAACTGAATACTATGTTTTTGAAGGGCTTGGGCTAGCCCTTATTGTGATTGTCGCATAAAAGGCATAGAAGCTGAATCCCCCCCCCATCAAATGCATGTTTGCCAAATTGAAAATCAGTTGTTCATTTTGAAAAAATTACATATTTGTTTACAAGACTGCATGCAAACCAGCAAGACTGCTAAATACTGGGATTAATTAAGTTTTCAATTTTCTCTGACGTGATGATTTAATAGTTGGTATATGTGAGGAATGCGGCCATTCATGTTGCTTTACCCAGAGCAAAGAATAGTTTTTTCATGTCTTTATACTTGCATCAATGATGCTGTTGTCATATCGCTGAAATTGACAAAAGAGCGCGCGTGTGTGTGTCTGTGTGTGTGTGTGTGTGTGTGTGTGTGTGTGTGTGTGTGTGTGTGTGTGTGTGTGTGTGTGTCTCCTTCTTTCTCTCCTTCCCTGTATATATATATATATATATATATATTTATATATATATATATATATATATATATATATATATATAGATAGGTAGATATAGATTATATATATATATAAAATATATTGCATATAAATATAGGTATAGATATGTGCGTGTGTTTGTATGACTATGGAGATATAGAATGTAAACCACAAGGGTGGTAAGCAGACTTTGCTTATGCACTACTTAAAATAACAGTTTTGGGAAAAAATACACAGGTATGTAAATAGTAATTATAAAATGATGAAAGAAAGAGATGTAAGATATATGGTAAATGAAGTAGGTTTCCCCTCTTTTCCCTTTTGTGGGAGCCATTCAAAGGTTGGATAATATTGTGCAAGAACACAGCATGACTGTTATGGGAAGTGTAGCAGAAAGCCTTAAAACAGGATCTAATCCACATACTCAAGTGTATGCATGTGTGTGTGTGTGTGTGTGTGTGTGTGTGTGTGTGTGTGTGTGTGTGGGTTGGGGGATTGAAGGCTTTGAGAGTTTGGGTGTGGGTGTGGTTTGGATGAATGTGTGGCTGTGTGTCTGGGTGAGTGCATGGATGTGTATGGAGGGGTAAAATACAGGAAGCAGACCTATTTTTGGCACTGCATCTTGGGCAAACCTAAGGGCATTCTGTGGTGAAAGGTGAAAGGTGACAGCACTCAGACATGCACAAAAATATTAAATAGTAACAAATATGATAACAGCTCTGGGAACACAGGAAAAGAAAGCAGATCAGTAGTCACAGGTTTTGTTAGTTCACAGGAAACCTTAATTAGAGTTTTAATACATACTGTACATACATACATACAAATATTTCAAGCACAGGCATTAATGCCCTTCTAGCTTTCCAGTTTACCAAAACACTTGTTCCCATAATAAGTGTCCAGGCTGTTCCTTGCTTTAATGTAATTTGCTAGTCTGTTCCATGAACCAGCTGCTCTCTCAAAGAACAGAATGCAAGGCTTAAGTGCCAGAGGCAAATAAAGTACAGCTTCATAATAGAGCAAATATTTACTTCACATTTGTTGGGTTCATTTCTAGTAATGTGCCATTAATTTTACTAGGTAGCAGTAGTACCAGCTATAACTATATACTGGGTTAAAGATTGCACTGCACATTTTAATAGTGAATGATGGTTCACAGATTTACAGTTTAGTACACAATAGAAGATGAGGATATTGCAGTATTTAAGGGGTTTGAGTTGGTTTTATTTTATGACAATAAAAATCAAAGGGAGAAAACAACCCTCTGGTATCAGGTGCAGGTAGAGAGTTATCAAGTGACTATACCAGGAAGACTTAGACAAGGAGTTACTCAGTATGAAAGAAGGTGGAGGTGATGCTTCACAGCTTAATGATTTTGGGATCTAACTCATTTTATTAACATCTTCCTGTTCCTCCTCCCAGCCTCATCATCGACCTCTCTTTTCCTATTTTTTTCCATCAGGTAGGGGTGTCATGTCAACTGTGAACATCTGGTTTGGTTCAATGTCACTCTTCTACCTTCTTCTCATAGGTTCATAGGTTCATACTTCTGGCTCGACTATCTGCCCGAAGGCATTTAATAGCCTATAGTTTGTGGGTTTACGCCACCCCCTTAGGTTGGGGGAACTATGCCCATTATTTTGTGCTCTGACTGCAAGCACACTGAGGTAATCCCCTAATCCCTGGGGCATCTGCGATCTCCCATCCATTGGTCAAGATTTCTCTTAAACAAAGCCAGCGAGGTGCTTTGCCTCACATATACCGGGATTTTCTATTGTCGTGCTTCATTTTTGCAGGTCTTCTGTAACACAATCCATCCGTCTCTTTGCTAGATGCCCTCATTTACTTTATGTTCTTCCTGTCAGTCCCATATATTCTTCACTAGATTGTCTTCTGCTTTACTACACATGTGGCCAAACCACTGTAATCTGCTCACTTTGACCTTCTCTGCAACTGGAGCTACTTTGGCTTTTGCTCTAATTTTCTCATTTCATCTTTCCCACAGTGTGCATCCTACTACCCATCTCAGATATTTTATCTCTGTCACCTTTAGCTTCCTTAACTGATCTGACGTTACTGCTCAGGTTTCTGTACCATACAATAGTACTGATTGTACTGGTGTTTTCTACACCTTACCTTTCAGATTCTTTGGCATTCTTCTGTCATACTCTTTCCCTGACACTCTGTGCCAATTGGCTTATTTGTTGCCATTACAGCTGCCTTATTTGTACTCAGTTTAATCGCATGTGCCTACAGTTTTGCATAAAGAATAGTTGTGTAAGACCTTACCATAACAATAGATGTCCTTTTCTTCTATGTTACAGTATTCATAACAGTAGGGAGTAGCTGTCTGCAGCACCACGGTCTGACCAATATACCAAAGTCTTTGTCATGGAGGGTACGTGTGACATCGGCTACGAGGGCCATAAACCAGCATTAGGTATAAAGGTGATGTCTGCACGTACCCTCCTCAGAATAGTATCTGCTGTATATACTAGTGCCCCTGCAGTTTTTCAGAAGGGTCCTAACTGAGATCTTAGACTTACATTTCTGCCAGAGCCAGGGCAGTCATAAGGCTATGTAGGTAGAGACTTGAGGAAGAAGAAGGCCACAGGTGTTCAGAACATACCTGCTATAGCAGAAGCAAGAAACAGGGGGTAGGAGGGTGGGACTGAATACTGCAACATAGAAGAGAAGGACATCTACGGTTATGGTAAGGTCTTACACAACTATTCTATGTCCTTCTATTCTGATGCTGCAATATTCATAACAGTAGAGAGAGTACCAGAGCTTTAAGTATGATCTTGGGAGGAGGAAGGGTTTCTATGGTCCAGGAGACCATGTAGGATAGTTCTGGCAAAAAAAAGGTTCTAGCACAGGATGCCATGTCCAGCTTGCTGTGTTTGGTGAAGGTGTGCACTGAGGTCCAAGTGGCTGCCTCTAAAATATAAGGGGAATCAATGCCTTTGAAAAAGGCAGATGAAGAGGCAGCTGCTCTGGTGGAATGTGGTTTTATACTGATCTGTAAGTTTTTCCCATGGTGGGAGTAGCAGAAGGAGATGGACTTGGAGATCCATGAGGCAATGGTTGGTTTAGAAACAGCTTTCCCTAGTGCTCTGGGATGGAAGAAAACAAATAACTGTTCTGATTTCCTGATGTCTTTGGTTTTGTCTAGGTAATATCTTAGTTGTCTGTGCACATCCAGAGAGTGAAGGGTCCTCTCTGAAGCATTTTGAGGATGGGGGAAGAAGACAAATAAGTTAGTGGTTTGATTCAACAAGAGATCATTAACTACCTTGGGCATGAAGGAGGGGTTGGTCCTGAGCACCACTATGTCCCTGTGAAAGATTAGGTAAGGGGATGTGGCCATCAGGGCTTGGATCTCCGAAACCCTCCTGGCAGATATGAGGGCAGCAAGCAGAACTGTTTTTAATGTACAAAATTTCAGAGAAGCAGATTGTGCAGGTTCAAAAGAAGATAGTGTTAACTTTTCTAATACAATGTTTAGATCCCACAGAGGAGGGATGGGTTAACATGGGGGTTTGATGTGGAGGACTCTTCTTAAAAAGAGTTTGACTTCCAGTCTGGATGCCAGGGTAGGGGAAATAGGCAGACAGACAGAGATGGCAGACAAGTGGACTTTGATCGAGGAATATGTCAGTCCTGTTTGGAGCAGCTCACACAAGTAGGACAGGACCTTAGGGATGGAGGTAGTGAGGGGGTCCTGTTTGTTCCTATGATACCAACTGGTAAATCTGAGCCATTTAGCCACGTAGTTTCTCCTAGTACTGGGTTTTCTGGCCCCCTGCAGAACATTAAATACATCCTATGTCTGTAAGGGAGCAGGATTATATTACCCATAAGGTCAGTTTTAGATGGTTCACCTGCGGTTGTAGCAGAGACCCATTGCTCTATGCGAGCACGTCTATCTGGTGGGGTAACCTGTGGTGACTGCCCTTGGATAGAGAAAAAAGGAGGGGAAACCAATGCTGTCCTGGCCAAAAGGGGGTCACCAGTAGGATTTTTGGTCTGTCCCTCTGAATTTTCAGGAGGACTTTCTGGATCAGAGTTAAAGGGGGGAAGGTGTACAGGAACACCCCACCCCCCATGAAAAGGAGAAGGTGTTCACCTTCCACGCTTGTGGGTGTGGGTTCCTTGGGCAGAAGTTTGGCATCTGCCTGTTGTCTGGGGAGGCAAAGAGGTCTGCTCGATTGGATGGGAGAAAGGAAATTCACCCGAGGGATCACGTCAGTCGCCCTGCTAGACAGGGGTCCAGGAAAGTAAATAATGTGGGAAGAAATATTCAGGGAATTGTTATGGCTAGGCTTGTATAGGCCCTAGGGCTGATAACCTAGTACTAACCTATGAACCTATGAACCTATGAACCTTGTGGAATTCGCCACCTGTGTATTAGATCTATGAAAACCTCCCTCTGTAGCATCCATTCGTGAGAGGAGGCTGAGTCTCTGCTGAGTGTGCCTGCCATCGCATTCTTTTTAGAGGGGATATACATGGCCAACAGGTGTACTCTGAGTGAGTCTGCAAAGTTCCAAATCTGAATGGCCAGTCTGCATAGAGAGTAAGACCTGGTCCCTCCTTGTTTGTTTATGTACCACAGAACTGTCATGTTGTCTGTGATTACCTTTAAGGTTCCTGGCAGGACAGAGGGTTGGAATGTTAGTAGGGCTAACAGCAAGTTTCTCATTTCCTTGACGTTGATGTGGTCTTTTACTATTAGAGTGATCCGTTTCGCTTGTACTGAGAGGTGGTGTTGATTTGTTTACAACACTGCCTCCATCCTAGGTCTGAGCCATCGGTGTAAAGGCATTGAAGTGGAACTGGGGTATGAAGGTGGAGCCCTGGTTTGGTCTGTACTGCAGATACCCACCATTGGATCTCCCTCTTTAAGCAAGGGAGGAGAGGAAGGGGCACATCCAAGGGTTGGGAATGTTGGTTCCATATATCTTTCAGTACCCACTGAATTTTGTGCATGTGTAGTCTTGCCAAAGGCAGCATGTGTGGAAAGGGATGCCATGTGGCCTAATAGTTTCAGAAATTCCTGAGCTGTCAGCACATTTTGGGAAAGGACCTGGCTGAAGTACAGTCAGAGTTCCTGAATGCTTTGGTCTGGTATGAAGGCTTTCATGCAGTCTGTGCATAATCTGCATCCCAGAAAAATCATGTCCGAAGAAGGAGTCAGGTGAGATTTTTCTACATTTATAGTAAATCCCAGAAGAGATAGGGTGTGTGACACCTGCTGCAAATGGAGGAGTAGAAGCTGGAGGTCTTGGTGCAAGATGAGGAAGTCATCTAGGTATTGCTATATTTGTACACCCTGTGTCCTGCAATGGGCAATGAAGGGGGCTAGACACTTGGTGAACACTCTGGGGGGTGTGGATAGACCAAAGGGCAAAGCAGAGAATTGAAAATGGCAGGAACGTATAAAAAATCTGAGGAATTTCCTGTAATCTGGATCAATGGGGATGTGCAGGTAGGCATCCTTGAGATCTAGAGCCACCATGAAGGCTTGGGGGGGGGGATTAGAGGCAGGAGGATAGATAAGGTTATCATTTTGAAGCTGGGTACGAGAAGGAAAAGATAGAGAAAGAAAAGATCTAGGATAGGTCTCAAGGGATCTTCTTTTCTTGTGACCAGGAACATTCAGGAGTAGAACCCTGAGTTCTTTTGAGGGGTGGAAATGGTTCTATGGTGCCTTGGTTTAGGAGTTGTTGAATAATGGGAGGGAATAGATGAATCTGTTTTTTTGGTGGTTGTAAAATGCCCTGAAAGGGTGGGAGCATCCACCAAGTCATGTAATATCCTCTCTGGATGATGGAGTGGACCCATCGTTCTTTTGTAAGTTTCCACCAGGAGGGGAGGGAGAGCGTGAGATGGAGGGATAGGGGAGTTTCTGGATGCAGGGTGGGTGAGTCACAGTGGAAGGAGCCTTGGGTGGTCAGGCTGTCTCTGAAAGGTAGGAGATCTTGAGGACAATCTTGGGGTAGAAGTCTTTCTCTGCTGTCTACGTCCCCTGGATTGTTGTGTTGAGGAAAAGGATTCCCTTTGTATAAAGGATGTTTTTTGAGGGTAGTTTCTGTGATATCTAGGAATGGGGGACACAAAAAGGTGTTTTAGATTTTGCAACTCTTTTCCCTTCTCTTAGAGGTATTTGAGGAGCTCAGCAGAGGCTTGTCCAAAAAGTGCCTTATTGTCTAGCAGAGCATCCAGAAGTTTGGTCTGAACATCCATGGGGAGGGGTTGTAGCCATACCCAGGAATAACGACGCAGCACTGATCCAGAAGCAGCAGCTTTGGAAGCAGCTTCCACAGCATCATAGCTGCACTTAATAGAGTGCCTGGTCACTTGTGATGCTATGGAGAGGAGAGAGCTGAGTTGTACTTTGGTGAGGGAGTCCTGGACCGCAGGAAGAAGGCTGGAGGCCTTTCAAATGTTATCAAGTACAAACCTTGCCATGTGGGCCCTAATGGCCAGAGTGGAAGATGTGTAGACCTTTTTTACCTGTCCTGTCCATAAATTTACTGTCTTTATCAGTTGGACAAAGAGCAGAGGAAGGAAGCTGTCTAGGGGTCTTGTCTGCAGAAACAGCTATAACAGCTGGGTGAGCAGGAGGGTTCTTATAAAGAAACTGGGTGTCCTGGGGGACCCTATAAAATCTGTCAGGTCATTTTGCTGCTGGAGGTTGGGAGTCAGGAGACTATGAAGCAGCTAAGAATGCATCTTGAAATGCAGGTAGTAAAGGGGCACAGCTGAGGGAGTAGGCTGCTCCATTTTCAGAAGGTCAAAGTATCTTTGCTTAGAATCTGAGACCTCAGAAGCCTGCCACTTGAAGTGTTCCCTCATGAGGGAGATAGTATCCCAAAACTAAATTCTTACCCTGGGGAATCTGGAGAAATAGCATCCTCTTCATCTGGAGTAATGAACTCCTTGGGGGATTCAATTTGAGTGTCATAAGAGAAGGATTCCTTAGAGGATGAATATTCTTCCTCAGACACATGGGTTGGTTGAGGAGTGAGAGAAGGTGGGAGTTGTTGGGACTGTAAGGCTTGAAAGGCCTTAAAGATGCTTTGGGAAAAGGACTCCCAGCCTGACATCTGAGGGGGTTTCAATTTGTTTGGACTTCTGTTTCCTTTTCAAGGATGTGGTAGACAAGGGAGAAGCAGATGTCAGCCTAGCAAGAGAAAGAGAAGCAGGGGCTTCCGAGAAGGTGAGCCGTGGTTCCTCTCCGCCATCAGACTTTGACGGCTGAAATACCTCAGTGGATGTACATTTGGTATCCCGCATCCTGGCTTCCATTGTGGTTCCTGGGCCTGCTTGGAAGACTGTCATCTGAATGGACTCTGGGTCTGCTATCGCCTCTAGAGCTGGTTTGGACGCCTGAGGTGCAGCCTGGGATTTGGGCCTATGTTTCTTCGCCTTCTTCCGAGGCAGCTAGTTGGATGGGCCTACTCCTCCCTCCATGCCTGTGTCTCTGATTCTCGAGGTAAAGATTTAAAGCCACTAGTCAGCTACAAAGAGTTTTGGGGATGAACGACTTACAGATATAACAGGATATATGGTCATGGGCCTCGCCTAGACAGAAAACACACTTATCGTGCGTGTCCTTGTGAGTAATCTGTCTCCCACAACAACACTTCTCTTTCCTAGCTGACATGTAAGTCTAAAAAAGCAAGCAAAATAAGTAAGAAAAAAACCCAGTGGGCACTTATTTGAACAGTCCAAATGGTCATCTGGTCTCAATACTTGAAACTGTAGTCGTCTGATAAAATATGAAGTAAGGTAGAACTGGCGAATGGGCATCCGATGATCACTGCGGCAGAAAAATTCTGAGGAGGGTACATGCAGACGTCACCTTTATACCTAACTCCAGTTTATGGCCCTCGTAGCTGACATCACATGTACCCTCCATGACAAAGACTTTGGTATACTGGCCGGACGGTGGCGCTGCAGGCAGCTACTCCCTACTGTTATGAATACTGCAACATCAGAATAGAAGGACATCTCTCCCTTATCCTTTGCTGAAGTTCTTGCTCAGAGTCTAACTGTAATGCTACATCATCTGCTTACAGCACCTTTACTGATCTATCTCCTCTAAACTCTTTGCTAATGCAGTCCATCATCTGTATGAAGAGCAGTGGCCTCAGAGCTGAACCCTAATGCACATCCATTCCCACTGGAAATCTATCTGGGAGAACAAACATTGTTCATACTTGAGTCATTGGGTCCATGCACATAGCTGCACTAATTCTATCAGTGTTTCTGGGACTTTGAACCACTACACGACTGCCCAAATTAGCTTTCTTGGGACCTTATCATATGCTTTCTCCAATTCTAGGAATGGGCAGTTGGTCTCTTTTTTTAATTTCTGGCTTCTTCTCAACTATCTGTCTTTCTGCAAGTATCAGGTCAGTTGTGCTGCATCCTGATCTGAATCAGAACTACTCATCTGCCATCTTATTTTCTTCCACTTTGCATATTATTTATCAAGCACTCTCTTCAGAACTTTCATGTAGTGTGACAGTAATACTGCCATATTGCCCACAGTTATGAATGTCCCTATTACTGTCACACACTGGCACTAGTATACTTATTCTCCAGTCATCTGCAATGTGCTTTCTCTCCATACTGCTATGAGTACCCTCAGTAGCCATTTCTCCCCTAACTCATGCAATTTCTTATCACTTCTGCTGAGAACTCATCTGAGCCTGCTGCTTTCCTTTCCCCAACTTCGATTTCCTTAGTGCGTTTCTTACTTTTTCTAGGGTGAGCTCCTCCTGTTCTTTCATCATAGGCTGCCTCAGGGGTAGTACAGCTTCTGTGCTGTTTTTCTCTTTCAGAAGTTGCTGAAAGTACTCCTTCCATATGCTTTAGTTTTCCTGTGAGCTAGTAAGAAGTTTCTTGCTGCCATCCCTTATGAAGGGTGTCTGATAAGAGTTTAATTTTGCCATCTACCACATCACTTTCCTGAAGATCATTGAGTGCCTCTGTTAACTTGTTCTTTGCTATTACAACTACTATATTAGATTCTTTGTTAACCAACCAGTATTCCTTCTTAGCTTGGTCTGTCTTTTCTATCTCCCACTTTTTCCTGCACTCTTTTTAATTTTGATGGCTTCCTAGACTTCTGCATGCCACCACCAGCTTTTCTTATGTATCTTATTTCCATATCTGGCTCAGCCTCATATCTGTTCTATAGTCTTCACACATGCTATATTGAGGCACTGCCATTCTTCTCCATCTCCACCTGTTTCCTCTTCTTGAGGTGCTAGAGCCCTGAGTAATTCCTTGATCTGTTGTGCTTTACCTCCACTCAGCTTCCAGGTCTTCAGCACAGTCTCTGTTGACCTTAAAGCCTTCTCTGACCACTGCTTGCAGCTGATTGTGGTAACCAGTGTTTTATGCTGTTTGCCAAATGTTTCACTGGGGACGACTTTGCATTACTAATTCTACTCCAGTGCTGTTCTCTTACTAAAAGGAAATCTACATGAGGTGCATGTTGGCCACTCTTGTATCTGATCTTTTGACTGTCTCTCTTGCTGAACAATGTGTTGGCCACTATTACGCCATTTGCCATAAAAAGTCTAGAATGGCCACTACTTCTTTATTCCTGTTGCCCACCAATGTGAATCCAGGCAGTCCTCATATCCTGTTCAGTCTGTCTGTTTTGATATGTACATTCAGGTCACTAATTATCAACAACAATTCATATCATCCTGCTTTAGCTATTAAGTCATGCTACTGCTGTCTGAATGGACTCTTTGCCTCCCTATCACAATCCTGCTGTGAGGCATAGACTGAGATTATTCATACTGCCCTATCTGGTGTAAGGATAGGGCACAGACTGAGATTATTAATACTGTCCTATCCTTACACTGGAGTTGATGGCTATGAGTCTGTCACTAATTCTGATTACATAGGTTCACAGGTGTGTACTAGGCTAATGGCCCTGGAGCCATTACAAGCCTAGCCCATAGAAGTACCCTGGCATCGTGCCAACTGACATTTGTTCCCAGTGCCTCTGTCGAGTAGAGCTACTGGAGTGATCTCCAGGGTGAATTTTCTATTTCCCATCCACTCATCAAGATTTCTCTTGAAGAAGGCCAGTGAGGTGCTCTGTTTGACATGCATGGGAAGCCTATTCTATAGCATGGGCAGTCTTTGGGTTATGAACCTGTCCCTCCAGCATGTTCTGTTGATTGTGGTAATGAGGTTGAGGTCTCTGGAGCGTGTGGTGCAGAGGGATTGGGATTTATTTAGATTAGCATTTCTAACAGAGCTGGGTCAGTCATGGCTTTGCAAGTCAAGCAGAGATCACCTCTAAGTAGGTGATATGAGACAGAGAATAGTTGGAGTTTTTTGAGTATGTCCATATAGGACAAGTGTTTAAGGCCTAGGATCCTCTTTGTGAGGTACTTTTGTGGCCTCTCCAGTTGTTGCAGGTGTCTAGTGATGTACATGCCAAATGGGGCATTGTACTTGATGATTGGCCTAATGGGGGAAGAGTAGAGGGAGCAAAACCCTTAGTAATAAGATGTCCCACATGGAAAGACTTTTTGACCATGGTGCCAACTTGGTGGTGAAAAGAGAGGTTGCTGTCAACCTGTGTTCCCAGATCTCTTATAACGCCTTCTGTGCTCAGTGGACTACCATCAATGTGATAATTAATGGGTACCAAGTTTTTCCCAAGCATCTCCCTCACCTCAATTCCCACAC
The DNA here is from genome assembly GCF_019279795.1 of Protopterus annectens. Classification (NCBI taxonomy): domain Eukaryota; kingdom Metazoa; phylum Chordata; order Ceratodontiformes; family Protopteridae; genus Protopterus; species Protopterus annectens. The sequence continues at coordinate 353,065,161 of NC_056750.1, read as the reverse complement.
TATTTCTAGTCTGTCTTCTTCCTGAGTAGTACACTCTGGATCCTAAGCCGAGTGGCTTTGCTGCACTGTCCTTCCATCTGGTGTTCTGGATCCATAGGATGTCCAACCTTCTGCTTGCCATCATGTTATCCACTTCCAAGCTGCAGTCTGTCGATGAACCTACACTGAGTGTAGCAATTCTTTGTTTATGTTTGGCAGGTTGATTAGTTTTATGTCCAGCTTTCAACAAATCTATCCAATGTAACCAAAGCTAAGCAAGTGGACACCTTGTGACCAGTAGCTTATTGACCCAGGGCTGTAGGGTTTTATGGTAGGCACTGTGGGCACATACACCCTTTCCACCATTAGCATGGATCCCTGGCATAGATTGGAGTAGGATGGGTCCTCAACCTACTTATCACTGGCAAATACCCGTGCCCATTTATTGACATTAGTCAAGACGATCCTATCACCTATATTCAATTTTACACTATTGAGTGGCTAGTCCTGACATGGTACACTGTCTGTAATGTGCATTCTCCTATCTTTAGGAAACTGCACAATGTAGTTCATGCCCAAATCAGTTGGCCTATGCTGGCTCTTGGCTTAACCCTGTTATGAGATCAGGCTAGTTAGATAAATAGTAAATATGTGGTGTACAGATTTGACCAAAAAAGAAAAAAAAGTACTTATGTAATCAGTCAGTGGTGTGTTCTCTCAATATATATAGGCTTTCAGTTCTGGATAGCTTTTCTAGAGTGTTGAGCTTGTTTATACTTTATAGCACACAGTTATTACTGCATTTCTTTTCTACTACTCGGGCAGCAGTCTCTGCCACTTTCAGCTATGCAGGTTTAACTCCTTGTCTCCTAAAGTAAAACTATGGCAAGTGATAATAGAGTAAGTGCCAGAGGCTGGTTATCACGAACAGGGATACTAGTTAGGCAACTGGGACTGCCGGTGTGGAAAAAAGGGCTGGTAAGATAGCAGGGGTTATCAGTGAGGCTGATTTTAAGATACTTAGCCATAGGGGACAGGATGAGGCAAAGGTTAATAGTGCAAGGTGCATTTCCGGCTGTGGGGTCACATTCCTTCTGCAGACACTAGATGGTATCAGCACCTCATACATCCACCACATAGACAGCTATTTAAACAAAAATACTTCTGGTGAGGTTGATACGTAGATTTGTTTTAGGAAAAAGGTAAGAGGTAATAAGTATGTAGATTTTAGTAGTATACATCAAATTCATTCTAGAGCAGCTGCAGTGGTGCAGCGGTAGCGTTGTTGCCTCACAGCAAGAGATTCTCCCGTTCGATTCTTGGCTGGAGTGCGGGGAGTGCCTTCTGTGTGGAGTCTGCATATCCTCCCTGCAGTTGGGTGGGCATTCAAAAGACATGCGTAAATGGGTGTGCCTTTGTTGAAGGTTGAACGTTAAGCTGGCACCTCAGCGTTCGTAAAAATCTACTGCCAATCATTAGCGGACCGGAGTTCCGCTGTGGGGACCCCTCACCAGGAAAAGTCGAAAGACAAGAACAACATCAAATTCATTCTGGAATGGGCATAGCATTTCTAGAATGACATCAAAAGAAGGCCAAAATCATGAATGCCCACACTAAGTGGACACTGTTCAAAGTGAACAGACAAAACAAACATAACTCATACTGTCTTCCTCCTAATTTTAGTTTTTCTACGGATTTTTTTGCAGCCGCAGATATCAAAGAGGATTCAAAAATGTTACCACAAAGTGTAGACTATATGTACACAGTGTAATCTTTCTGAGTGACTAGGCAACACAAGCAATGTACTAGGGAATGTTCTTGAATACAAAATGTGTACATTTAGTGTATAGTTACTGTAGGTTTTCATGAATCTGGTCTGAGTTCTTGCCTGAATTTCAAGAGATTGTAATTCTTTTTATTCATTACAAAATGAATATATCCATTAGAATTGCTCCATTAAGAAACAAAGAGTTGACATTTCAGCTGCCAATGAATCAGCGGCTCAGCAAGTCACACACATGCCTTTGGTACTGGAAGATCAAAAGTTTACAAGTTCTGTTTCTGCCCCTAGTGATTGCATAAATTTTTCTACACTTAACAGACTGGACAAGGAGGGACTGACAGGCATATTTCTCTCTCTCTCAGGTGCTAGAATTTGGGATGTTACACTGGCATTCAGAAACCTTCAGTATGTTAAATATGACTATGAGCTTGTAGTTGCTCATGTAGGAGTGAATGACCTTAGGTGGGCCAGTATAAGAAAATGCAGACAGGAACCACTGAGTTTTCCAGTGTCTGCAAGAGAAGAAAGACCCATCTGCTGGCTGGTATTCTATCATCATCAAGAACGATGCCTAAGGACATACATAAAATACTTGGTTTAAACAACTGACTACTTAACTAATATCATTCCATGGTATCCAGCAATGGTTTAGCTGAAATACTAAAGTTAACGGTCCCTCTTTCTTTGCCATGGATGGGTTGCACCTTTCATCGCTGGGCTTTCACTTAATTGCTAAAACTATTACTGTCTCTATAGTATCTTTTTTTGGTAATTTTCATCTCATGGGCATAGCCACTTAGAAAATTCAAATTTTGACAAAATCGAGATCCTATATTTCAACACTAGAAGCTTTAATAGCAAAATGTTTGAATTTGAGGCCATAATTTGCTTTAAAGATATATTTGTGTAGTTAAATAAATTTGGTTCTAATGCAAAACTAACCCTACCTCCTTGCCCGAGTTCCACACCTATCATGCCATCAGGGATTTGTGTGGGGCATATCAATATTTGTTAATGAGCCTTCATTTCTGGTACAAATTACGAATAGTAAAATACAGGGATCTATTGAGGTCTAGGGAACTCTTAGTAAAACTGCTTACCTTACCACTGCCAACTAGTGTCAAAGTTTATCTTCTAGATGGCACTTCCGGCATTAACATGGTATGCACCTTTTTTCGAAAAGGTTACTGTACATTTTGGCAGAATGGAGGATTACCTTGGAGATATGGCTTTGATTTGAACAGTTGTGGGAATACTAAGTAAGAAATACTGATGTGTTTATTTTTCAATGTATGTAACTGCAAAGAGCAAAATGATATTTGTTCAGTGCCTGTCACAGATTATTCATTTGCAGTATACAATGAGTTGTTCTTTTCCTGTCTGTGCATGATTTACTTGTGTTTTTATATTTTATTTCTTAAACAATTGTATTTTTATGTATTTTCAAGACTAATTGATTATCTTGTCTTCCATCGTATGACTTCATTAAAATTTCTTATTCATTATTATAGCCATTTTGCTTGATTTTCTACGGAATGTCATTTATTATTTAATGGTTTAAAATGAAATGCTGTAATGTAATTATTTTGTTTAAAATATTTTGAATTATTATTTGTAGTAGGAGATAGCATTTGCTCAATTCTTCAGCTTGACTCTAGTCTAGAAAAATATTTGTTGTAATCATGGTTTTGGTGTATGACCTAATACAATATAATGCTTTGTTGTAATTTTATTAAGGAACATAGTTGTTATTGTGTTTAGTTTACTATTCTACTGTGTTTACTGCATTGTGCTTACGGTAGTTTTCTTGGAATAGTTTGTAACTAGCTTAATTAATTAATTCCGATCTATCAATCCAAAAGACACATGCTAGGATTCAAAGACAAGAGCTGTTCATCTCCATGACAACAATATCCCAGCATGTTATGCAAAGAGCATTAGGCAGTTAATTACAGACATAGCAGGATGGTAATAGTGCTTACATGTTGAACAAGGTCTGTATAAGAGAACAGAGGTGCAGTGGAAATGGAAAAAACATTACAATGCTTCCCAATGGCAAGAGCATGCATGGCCAGCAAAGGAGCGAAGACAAGCTAGAATGCCAGGGTCATAGGTGAGTACTAGGCTAATGACACCATTGGCCTTTTCAAACTTAGCCATGCAGCCCAAAGTAAGAATCAAACTCTGTACTTTGTGTTTCTGAGGTAAATACCTTAACTGTTATACCAACCTCCAACCTTTACAAGTTCTACTTATATCAAGATTATATCTCCCCCGATGGGACTCGAACTGAGAATCCCTAGCATAAGAGGACAATGTCTTATCTATTAGGCCACCAAGGACTATATATCTGTCAGATGTGGGATTTGAACCCATAACTTTATCTGGTCCAGATTTTCCATGAACACTAGAAGGAGTTTAACCCTTGAATCTGTCATCTTAGACCACTTAGCCATCCTGACATGTAAGCATGCACTCCTATTGTGCGACGTTGCGCCATATAGCTGCAGCTAGCAGCTGGTTACCACAAGAATGACAGCACAGCTCAGTATATTAGCTAAAACATAGAAGCTGTTCACTCAAGTGTGAAATATGTTAGTCAACCTTGTTCGTCATATAGGTGAGGAAATGGATGTGAGGATAGAAACAGAATAACAACAAGCAAAGATGAGCACAAAAGGGTAACCTTAATATCAGTGCGGCTGGTGACTTCAAATCAAAGGGGGACTGTAGGAGACAGCTAAAAGGGTGGGGCCAACTGGAAGGAGTGTGATCAACTAGAAATATATTATACTATATTTATAATATTTATAATCATTATAATATTAATATATATACATTTTATATTTTTTATATACATGCACTGTCAATGACTTTTTTATCAGATTAAATTTAGAACATTGATTCACAAGTACTAGAACCAAAAATAAAACACATACACCTATTTTAAGATATATATAATATTTGTGATATAACTTATTCACTCATTAAGAATTTATGTGCCACATATACTCTTGTCTATTTTGAAAGCCAACTATCAGTTTACGGTATTATGCCTTCCGATAACAGCGACATGTAAGCAGTTTCAGTAGGATAGAAGACAGACTTTGAATACAATGAGTTTTAATCGTTGTGAATCACTTGATTTTACATCATCTTCAGACTTTTTATCTACACAGGCTTTAGATTACTTAGATTACTTAGACTTTTTTGAGATGAAATTATTATTTAGTTTAGGGATTAGTAGAGTGGTATAAGTTTTAATTGTCTTAAGCGTTATGCACTAAGAATTAACTACGCTAGAGAGCGTATGTTACAAGATATAATGTGTTTTTAGAAGTTTTCTTAATACGTTTTTAAATTATTTGCAATGCATAAAGTTGTCATGTATTTTGAGCCTTAGAAATGCTCTCATATACTGAATCAATTCATTCATCTATTCATTAACTAGGCACTGAATTTCACAGTTTGTTTAAGTTGATTGTTTGATTGTTTGATCATTCTATTAAAGAGGAATTTTTAGTATATATATGACACTCGTAAAATGCATTTTTATGGATCTGAAGAAGCGTGCTTCATGTACGCGAAAGCGCTTGTCCTTCATTAAATATTTTCCATTTATTGTGGTGGTCCGTCTCCAGTGTTTCTACATTATATTTCTACACTTGGTGTTTTGGAGCAGACCTTTAGGGAACAGCGTTACTGTGTTTTTACTACTTGTGCTGTTTAGCTTTGTTTCGCTGTTTCCACACGATGGATAATGCTGCGGTTGAGCTTGATTATGTTCCGGAGAGACCAGACCTGAAGAGGAGATGGAATTTACTTATGGAAAAGAAAGATAATCCTTTTTTGTCCATGGAACTTTCAGCGACAGGTATTGTTAATACCAATACTAATACTGACAATATACATGATTTCAATGTGGCACTCAAAGACTTAGAAAATACCTTATATAAGCTACAGAGATTCGTATGGCAGAGGCGGCACTTAGAAGCCTGTCTACACTTCAAAGTTGTGCCAAGAGGAATGAGAGTCCTCTGTATGCCATCATATGGCAACAGCCACCCTGACTTGTTAAAAAGGTGGCAACAACTAAACTTAGACTTGAGCTACAATTACATGAAGTTATTGATAGAATACCTCACACCTACAGAAAATGAACTGAGCAGCAAGGTAGAAACCTTGTATAATGATATTATTACTAAATTTAAAGGGGGCATGTTTGAACAACGGCTAGACAATGTATTACAACAGACATCCTCCTATGGAGAGAGATTACAACAAACAAAACTGCGTAAATTACAGAGAGACTATCATGATTTTGCAAATAGCCAAGTTTTTGTTTGGCCTAGATACCGGGACAATAGAGAAATTAACCAAATACCCCTTGCCATGGATTCAATAATACGCAGTGACACAACAGATGCACAGAGCTTTCCCCCTTTAAGCACACTAGCTGTTTTGAAGAATGCCCCTACGTCACAAATAGGAACTGTATTTTCCTCTACACAGGAAACAGACAACACACCGCCACCAAATCAGTTGGCTTTACAGCATTCTACTTTGCAGAGTTTGGGTGCTAAACCTAAAATAGCCCAAAGCAATATTGAGCGTTTTTTACCGCTCCCAGTCTACAATCAGAGTGTAATGAGAGGCAGGTCGAACAGCAGAGGAAGGTCGAAGAGGAAGTACTCAGGCGAGCAACAGGACCGCAGAGGTCGTATGAGGGATGGAGCGACTTAGTTGTTAACCTTTCCAACTATGAGTTATCAGAATCAGAGAAGAACCTACTGAATCGAGGACTTACATACATTCCTGCATAGGTTAGTAATATAGCTGAGGTACTTATAGACTTAAGGTTTTTTATTCGCGCCATTTCATTAAAACTGTTCTTTAACAAAAAGAACAGAATGAGTACTGAGACCAGCAACATGGACATTGCCAATTTTAAAAGAAAGAGCGTTTTTACGCCAGCACCTCCACCTGTGGCAGAATGTTACCTGAAAGCTTGTGAAAGTGAACTATATAAGTACTACTATGATTATAAGCATACTTCTATGTTCTTTAATATGTATACTAATGAATGGGAGAATATTTATACCTTGAAACGCACTAGTAATCTAAAGATAAAATCAGCTGATAAAGGAAGGGGCATTGTGTTACTGAATACTGACATGTATATTAACAGCATGCTAGAGTTATTAAGTCAAGCGGAAACTTATAAATTAATTAGTCAAGCTGATCTTGACAAAATTGTTTACACAGTACACCAAGAACGTTATGACTTTGTAATGTGCAGGCAGATAGACTATGAACTGTATCTGTATTTTTTCATAGAGAAACCGAAAGTACCTTACATCAAAGGCCTACCGAAAATATATAAGGGTATAATGCCACCTCCTATGAGACCCATAGTAGTAGGTAATGGCTGGGTCACTGAAACATTATCAGTTTATCTGGAGAAGAAACTCAGACCTTTAGTTACTGAAATCAGCTCTATACTAAAGGATACATATGAGCTACTAGACTCTCTGGATAACATTACTAATGGTCTAACTGAAGAATGCATTTTGGTTACATTAGATGTGAAGAATTTGTTTACTTCAATACCCAACACCTTTGGGCTAGAGGCCTTGAGGTCTATTTTAAATAGTAGTCATAAATTCACAACTGGCGAAGAGACTCTTTTATGTGCTATTATGGAGTTAGTTCTAACCAATAATGTTTTCATGTTTAAAGATAAGGTATATTTACAGCAGTGTGGGGTAGCTATGGGTACCCCCTGAGCAAATACCTATGCTAATTTGGTGATGTTGTACTGGGAAAAGACTCATCTTTTTAATCATGACAACTTCAAGAAGATCAGTCTTTATAAAAGATTTGTAGATGATGTACTGTTATTTTGGAATGGGACTGTAGATGAGCTTCTTACTTTTATTTGGCACTTAGAGTCAACTACCGATTTTTTGAGATTTACTGTCAACTACTCACACCATAGCATAGACTTCTTAGATATCACGATCATCAAGGATAAACAAAAGACTATTAATACCACCATTTTCAGGAAAGAATGTTGGAGAAACACATTACTTCACTGCAACAGTATGCATCCTAGATTCATTTTTGATAATATAGTCAGAAGTCAGTTCACCAGAGTTAAAAGACTACGTAAAACAGAGGATGAACTACACATACAAAGTGAATTTTTGGAAAAATGTTTCATTAATAGGGGGTATAACCCGGAGAAGGTACGCAGCATTAAGGAGAAATTTATTCCTAAGGAAGTTACAAAGAGTACTGGTACCTACATGCACAAACATTATAGATATACTAGGAAAACTTTTGACAAATCCATAGTGAAAATTAATATGAGATACACCAGTGATAATAAACATATCAGAAACATTTTAACCAAGAATTGGCATATTCTCTTGACTGATACAGAAATAGCAGGCTTAGTAGGCTCCACACCCTCTTTTACTTATCGGAATAGTAAGAATTTAAGTAGACTGTTGTGCATTGAACAGTTAAACATAAACAAGAGAGTCAGATCTAATATGTATAAGAGATTAGGCACATTTCCCTGCACTAAATGTAATATGTGTGCAATGATTACCATTAATCAATTTTTTCAGCACCCTACATTAGCTTTCAAGTTTGAACCACATTTTTTAGCAACTTGTGAAGACAAGAATTTGATATATATGGAGATTGCCAAATCTGCAGAGCTTTTTACATAGGCATGACCACTAGAACTTTGAAAGAGAGAATACAAGAACATGTCTATGATATCAAGAAATGTGACACAAAAAATGTGTTAGCTAAACATGTTATGAATAACGTAGGACATTCCTTTGCCTTTAGAGTATTACAAATTATTACAACTAGCGAAAGAAAGGGAGACACATTCAACGATCTAGAGAACAAGGAGCTATGTTGGATTCTCAAATTAAAGGCCCAATATTTTCCAGGTCTGAACCAATATGTGAGTGTAAGAGCTCCCTTAAAAGGACGTAGTGTCAAATGAACACATTTCACACAGGGTTCGATGTGACATGTTTCTTTATCCAAGATATTTCATAGCCCTTTAGCCAAGAATATATATATATTTTTTCTAGTTAATCATCAAGTTGCTTACTTATGGCTTAGATTTGATAAATTATTTTTTCCTTTTTCATATGCATTTACAACTTTTCATAAGCATCTTCATCTTACATATGATCACATTTTATCATATAAACATAGTTCATGTTTTTAACATATTCATCATATATTTTATTTATTTGTATTTATTCATATTTATGATATATATAATTATTCATCACATCATATTACATTATATTATACTATATTTATAATATTTATAATCATTATAATATTAATATATATACATTTTATATTTTTATATACATGCACTGTCAATGACTTTTTTATCAGATTAAATTTAGAACATTGATTCACAAGTACTAGAACCAAGAATAAAACACATACACCTATTTTAAGATATATATAATATTTGTGATATAACTTATTCACTCATTAAGAATTTATGTGCCACATATACTCTTGTCTATTTTGAAAGCCAACTATCAGTAACACTGTTTACGGTACTATGCCTTCCGATAACAGCGACATGTAAGCAGTTTCAGTAGGATAGAAGACAGACTTTGAATACAATGAGTTTTAATCGTTGTGAATCACTTGATTTTACATCATCTTCAGACTTTTTATCTACCCAGGCTTTAGATTACTTAGATTACTTAGACTTTTTTGAGATGAAATTATTATTTAGTTTAGGGATTAGTAGAGTGGTATAAGTTTTAATTGTCTTAAGCGTTATGCACTAAGAATTAACTACGCTAGAGAGCGTATGTTACAAGATATCATAATGTGTTTTTAGAAGTTTTCTTAATACGTTTTTAAATTATTTGCAATGCATAAAGTTGTCATGTTTTTGAGCCTTAGAAATGCTCTCATATACTGAATCAATTCATTCATCTATTCATTAACTAGGCACTGAATTTCACAGATTGTTTAAGTTGATTGTTTGATTGTTTTATCATTCTATTAAAGAGGAATTTTTAGTATATATATGACACCTGTAAAATGCATTTTTATGGATCTGAAGAAGCGTGCTTCATGTACGCGAAAGCACTTGTCCTTCATTAAATATTTTCCATTTATTGTGGTGGTCCGTCTCCAGTGTTTCTACATTATATTTCTACACTTGGTTTTTTGGAGCAGACCTTTAGGGAACAGCGTTACTGTGTTTTTACTATCAACCAGAAAGGGGTGGAGTTATGCTAAAAATGGCAAAAACTAAGACATTATTAATTGGAAACCCTCCATGTTTTCTTACAAATTTGCCATTTCGTGGAGGGATTATTAGAGGAAAAGCAACATTTTAGCCAAAATTGGGACAGTCGAGAGGATTGGCTATACCTAATTCTATAAAGTGATTTATTTGGGTGTGCCTCTCAACCTCTTAATGCAGGAAATCTGGACAAGGCCAAAATATATTGGAGGAACATACAAACAGTGCTAAAAATTGCTCTTGTATAAACTTAGACTGTTGACAGAACAGGTCTTGTTTTAACATGCATTTTTCTGAAGGGTATGAAGTTTGAAACTCAATACCTGTTATTATTTAGTGACTTCATTCCTAAATTATTTGCCAGAAAACCACAAATTTTATGAGGTACAAACCAAAAATAAAAAGCAAAAATCTATTCATTCTACAAAAATCTGGACAGTTGAGAGGTATAGTTCAGCCAGGGCTGTCTGAGTTTGCCACACTTCCCTTCCCCCTCACAAAATCATGGTTGAATGGGTCCTCCCCCCTGCAGCTATTCCAATGTCCCATTACTTGGCTATTTCACCCCATTTACCAAAAACACTGTAATGTGCATACTGCTTTAGTTCTACAATGATTTTGATTTCATTTAAAAGTTTATTTTACATTTTACAGCACAAACACTAACACTAATAGGCATCTGCTAAACAAAGCAACACATTCTCACAATGAAAACAGACTTAGTATTAAAACTTCTCTGCCCTTGAAACTCACATTCATTGAAACAGCATTGAAACCCACGTTCAAAGAAAATACATCTGGCCAGTGGCAGATAAAGATTTAACTATGGGCTGTTTTCAAATCATAGGCCCCTTGCACAGGAAACATGCATGTGTTCTTTGATATACCTTCCTGATTGTATTAAATTATATTCCTTCTATAATACAGTGCAGTCATTAGAGGGCATTTTAAATGGATTGTTTTTAACATTTTTCACTAAACAATGAAACAAAATGCATGCACCATTAATGACAAAACTGCCTAATTCAGAATATTTCCATCATAAAAGTATTTTCAAACTTCTACAGTCCACCAGTATCAGTAAATATGCACAATCTCTGCAGAAGTAAAAGTCATCTAAATAATTCCACATTAAAGACATCTGTAACTAAATGAAGAGGTTGCTGCTAGCAAACAACTTTATATTTCATTGTTTCATCTACAAATAAAGTGCCTGTTGCCCTTGAGGAATAAATTGCCTATGTTACAATAAAAAAATGATAAGCTAGTAATATTGCAATACAGAATGGATGGCAAACTGATAACAGGTTTATCGTTACTAGGTATCTCCACCAAAAAGGACATTCTCAGGACTGCAGCATCTACTCCCTTTAAAAGTACAACACAGTACAGTATTAGCAATACATCTATATACTGTGGGAGTAGAACCCACAGTCCTCTACATCAAAAGCAACTACACTACCTGTTGTGCTATTAACAATGCAAGCAGGCTCAGCATAAGCGGCACTAAACTTCTCTTTGAGCTCTCAGCTCCTTATAAAATCCACTCAGCACTCAGCTGTATCTGTCAACTTTGAAGAACAAGAAATCTGGAAAAAGCCAAAATTTATTGGAGGGTGGGGGGCAAAATCCCCAAAACAAGGGGCACATTTCAAACATTGCTTGTATAATCATGGAAAGTTCCTAGAATAAAAAGCTGCATTGCCACCATGCATTTCACTGACAAGCCTTGAACCCAGGACCCTGTGTACTACAGTCAAAGCAACATACCACTATACCAAATCAGCTATTTCTTGAAAGACAGAATGAAACTTAAGTGGCTATCATTTAATGAATTCAGTTCTCACCACAGCTCTCAATCTCTTAGCACAAAACAGCTAGACAAAGACAATAATGGGGGAATAGAGCCCCCAAACATATTCAGTGAATTCAGTTATCACCATAGCTCTCAACCTCTTAGCACAAAAAAACCTGGATAGAGCCACTATACAGCACCAAAAATAGGAACAATTTTCAAATATTGATCATATAAACAGAAAATTGCTAGAACAAAAGGATTTGTGTTATCATATACTTTCTGAAGAATATGAAGTCTGAAATTCAAATGTCTGTCATTATTTAGTAAATTCAAAATCCTGAAAAAAAACACAGACATTATGAGGAATAGAACAAAAATATGAGGCAAAAATTTCACAAGTGGCAATGGGTAGCGAAGCTAAGCTGTAGCTACCTGTTTCCCAAGAATCAGGGGTTGAGTCTAGATCCTGAGTTCACTTCTCTCTAAAAAAATAAAAAGGTGAGCCAAAATGCTAAAGTGGAGTTAACAAGCAAATATCCAAGTAGAAAAGAGAAAGCAAACTCCACAATGTTGTACAAACCTTTTTAATAACATAACAAAGCTTTCAGACCATGGGTTCTTCTTCAGTGTTAATAAAATTCATAGTAAAAGCTAACATTCTTTATACTAAAAAATTCAAATCACGTGACATAGGCCTAACCTATCAAGCACTAAGAGTTAATTTATCAACTAACAATTTTAAAAGGAACTTTTTAAAGCAATATTCCATACATTAAAGAACACATTACATCACATAAATTACTTCAATTTATACATAAATTCCTGTTGTTTAATGGATTTGCTGCTTGCTGTTCTTTTTAATATAGGTTTCAATGTAACCTGTTTATTCAAACCAGGGTAAAAGTCCGCTTTTAGATGGATAATCCACTCATATTCTTTGGTGTTTAATCTATCAGGTCACCACGTCTAATACTTGAAATTAAGACGTCTATTACACAAAACAGGAATTGATGTGAATCATCAGTCTCCTGTACATGTTGGGCTAAGGAGTAAGTAGCAACCTTCCTCCGTATCTCTGACCTATGCTTTTTCTTCTTCACTTTTCTCTAGCCACCAGCTGTATGTAACTGGGGTATCTCTCTCACACACACACACACACACACACACACACACACACACACACACACACACACACACACACACGCATGCCAACATACTGCTTACCTGTCACTGAGTTGTGAGAACATCCCTGATGTGTTTTCTTGTTTTTGTCTTTGCCTTCATATTTTACAGATCCTTACAGTCAGTCATTCCTGATATTAAAATTCCTTTGCTGCTCGTCTGTTTGTTCAAACGAACAAACTCTCATAAGCCCCCCAAAAAAAATCAAATACCGCAGACACAAGTTGTTTTTTTAGCAACAGAACAAAGCACCTTTCAGTACAGCAGCAAGTAATGAAAGCACTCAACTGTGCGATATGCGTGCTAGGTGCTGTGTACTACTGATTTTTTTCTCCATCTCTTTTTTGGGAAGAGAGCAAAAACCAATCAGTAGCCATCCAGCTGCCCACGTCACATAAGTGACTGCGGACGTGGCAGTCCGACCCCCTTCTAATTCACTGTGCGGTTAGCCACATAGTCTTCTGGGCATCACACTGATGCCTTTTTTCTCCTCAATATGGACTGATTTTACAACAGTCCAGATGCAGATTACAGTTGATAAAGAAAAAAAAAAACGGAACTCACTGAGCATGCCAGTTCACATTCTGAGATTTGCGAGTCAGTTGGACTAGCTTACAGCAATTAGCCAGTATTAAAATATTTAATCTTCTTTTTTTTCTAATTTATAAATATATATATTTTTTTATTTTAAAGTAAACATGTTCTTTTTTTTTCTTCCACAGCTGGTGGGTGGGTGGCTGCAGTCCTGCAGACTGATACCACAAGCCGCCACTGCTTAATATATGAATGGTGGAGGAGAAAGAATATTTTTAGAGTGATGTAATTTTTACAAAATAAGGGTTGGAGGGAAAGGTACTAAGAGAAGGTTGTTGGATGAATAATGGTATAAGGTCAGATATCAGGGGCAGGTATACCAAAACTGATACAGAGATACAGGCGGGGCAGTATACACACAAAAGTTGGTCAGGACAATGGATGGGCTCAATCCTTCAGAAGGTAGACAACAGTTGATGGGGAGGATCGAATGACAATCATGGAATTGGGAATAGCATATAAGGGAGAGAACACACTGGTTTGCAGTCTAGTCCAGAGCACAACATAGCCATTCATTACTTAATAGGTTGCTCATGTTATGATTCAGTTGATTCCCTGGGGTCCTAATGGACATCTCTACCAATTGCACCAGAAGGTGCTTCATATTTCCGAGGTGGATATCAAGTTTTCAGTCCAGTTCAGTAGCAAAAATCCTCCAAAAGCGATGTTGGGATACCACTGGAAATTACTACAGTTCAGACTCAGAAGATTATTCTTCATCCTACCTTCAGACAGGTAGACTTGCAAACTAAAAGTGATACCCACACCCCTGTGTCTCCTCATGCAGGGAACATTGTCAACCTCCTAGGAGGCAGACCAGTCAAACAATTGTGATCAGCACCAGATGCAGCCACTGTTTGAGATTGAGATAAGCATAGCCTGTGCTCACCTTCCCAAACTGAATGTGCATAAGGGTGATGCAATAGGAAAATGTTGTGATACACATCTATGATACAAACAGAAATGCAGATGAAATTGCCTGGCTTAATGTATGTGATTCATTCATGAAGCACAATTATTAAAACCTGCAACATATTGCACAAGAACATAAGGCAGCACAATACTGCACAGCATGACTTGCCAAGTGACTACTATAACTTGTTGTGACATGCTATACAGTGCATTGCTGCCTTAGACTGTAGTGTTCCGTTGTGTTGCTAGTCAACACAGAGCTACCTGCCAGCCCTGAGTAAAGTAGCACCTGTTGTTCAATAGAATACCTGATCCTTTAAATCCACCCATAAATGTGACAGTCATTAAGGAAGTGTTATTGTGAGAGGAGTATGCAAAGTGGTGCATAAGTTTCCAAACATAAAAACATAGGGTTTCCAAAATAAATAACAAAAACTCTATACACATATTCTACATGACAATTAAAGGATGTAGCCCATGGATGTGTGTGGAGTGGAGTTTGTGTAATTATCCAGGGATGTTGACTGATCCTAATTTGGATATTCCCAGGGTTTTTCGGGAGAACACAGCTTTGCAACAAGGTACTGTAGGGGCTGAAAGCTCTATGATTTATTCTGCTCAACAGAGAACTATTGAGCAGTTCTTTTCAGGTTCTAGACCTGCTGTAAATGTTTCTGCACATGTTCCTGTGGATGCACGTCAACCTGAAATGAGAGACTGTCAATTTTTTGATCAATTTTTGCAAGAAAGAAATAAAAGAGTGCTTGACCCTTTTGTTTCTGTGGGACATAAATTTCAAAGTGTGTCTCCAGAAATCAGAGAACTGTATCAAAAATATGACAGGTTGATTGAGAAAGAGACAAGGGTGCACTTTAACATTTTAGGTTTGCAAAAATATATTAGCTTGAATATTACACCTAGAGGTCTTAGATTAAGTAAAGAATCCTAGTACACCATTTGACTTGAATTGTGCTGCTGATAAGAAATTTAAGGAACGCTGGTTCATAGCAGCACACAAGTGTGTAATAGAGTGGCTTCACATTCTGTTGGAAAGGGACCAGCTCAAACATCAGTCTCTTAAACAGGAGCTGGTTTCCCTTTCACATAGTATTAGTTCATCTGTGAGTCTAGAAAATATTAAGTCTTTCATGGAGAAGACTAATGAGAGACTGAATAATCTAGAGAATGAACTTGTAAAACAAAAGAAAACAAAATTAATATGTGATATCAATGAATATGAAGCAGGGACTGCATTTTCTTACCCTCCTAATTGGACAGAACATAAGCGGAAACAACGTAGGAGGGTAAGATTCACTGATGCACCGTTGTCTTCTTCTTTTGCTTCTTCAGGGGAAGAGTTTAGGTCGGACATCAGTATGGAATTTCCGGAATTACCTAGACCAGCACAACCATGTAGGATGCAATAGGAGTTTAACAATGGAGGCTTGCAGCATCAGGAACGAACATTTCAACAGGGACAGAAACGCCTGAGAAGTTATGAGCAAGATGATGTCTCTGTTCAGAAATTCAATCAACCTGACAATTTTCGTCAGAATCGGAGGTATGGACAACAATATAACAACAAGAAATTTAAACAGTAATGACTTTAATGATAAAAGTATTGTTCTAAATTTATCTGGTTGTGATTTGACTACTATAACTTGTTGTGACAAGCTATACAGTGCATTGCTGCCTTAGACTGTAATGTTCTGTTGTGTTGCTAGGCAACACAGAGCTACCTGCCAGCCCTGAGTAAAGTAGCACCTGTTGTTCGATAGAATACCTGATCCTTTAAATCCACCCATAAATGTGACAGTCATTAAGGAAGTGTTATTGTGAGAGGAGTATGCAAAGTGGTGCATAAGTTTCCAAACATAAAAACATAGGTTTTCCAAAATAAATAACAAAAACTCTATACACATATTCTACATGACAATTAAAGGATATAGCCCAAGGTTTTGTTTCTCAGATAAGGATATATCATAATTTACATCTTGTTTCAGGAACAATTTTATTATCATCATCTTCTTTCGGCTTATCCCAGTTAGGGGGCACCACAGCGGAACAATCGTCCACAGAGTGATTGGCAGTGGAGTTTTATGGTGTCAAGTTCCCAGCCTGGTACCCAACATTCCACAGAAGGCACACACACGCACACACACTCACACCTAGGGCCAACTTAGATGGTCCAATCCACATACAGCATGTCTTTGGGATGTGGGATAAAACCAGAGCACCCAAAGAAAACCCACACGACCACAGGGAGGCAATGCAGACTCCGCACAGAATGCACTCCAGCTGAGAATCGAACCAGAGAACCTCTTGCTGTGAGGTGGTAATGGTAATCGCTGCACCACCACAGCCACCCAGGAACAATTTTATTATAATAGCCTAAATTCATTTTATTTCACAACTTTCATCCAAGTATTTGGAGGAACAACATCATGTATGTAATGGGACATTTTTAGCTACAACTGTCATAAATGCCCACATTGTTAGACGTAGTAAATCCAAAATCACAAAATTGTGACTTTGTTTAATACATTAGAATAATGAATTCAGAGCATATCTCCCAACCATACCGACTCAGTTTTTACCGAGCTTTGGGGTCCAAATGAAGGGGTGTCACGATTCCCAAGTGGCACCCCTTCATTTCCGATTTATTTCCCTTTTTGTTTTCAATTTCTGCGCTGTTGGCACTGACATCATCATGTGTACAATGATGTCAGCACCGTCAGGGCTACCAGCCAGTCGGAATTGAGCTGAGGGAGCTCACATCATTTCCGGATGGTCGCAAATGTGAGCAGGAAAAGTATATGACGAGAGAAGCTCTATGGAATCAGAACTGAGCTGCAAGATTGTATATGCAAGTGAGAGAAAAGTTGTTCCAAATGTGAGCGGGAAGAGTGCGGAGCTTTTATGGATTATATATACGAGCGGGAGAAGCTGGGATCAGTTGTTTGGCTGCAAATGCAAGTTATTGAGAATGCTAATGGCTCATAAGGTATGAAGAACTCCTATTTGAGTGCTTTATGGAGAGAGAAAAGTGTGTGTGTGTGTGTGTGTGTGTGTGTGTGTGTGTGTGTGTGTGTGTGTGTATGTGTGTGCACGTGTGTGTGTGTGTGTGTGTGTGTGTGTGTGTGTGTGTGTGTGTGTGTGTGTGTGTGTGTGTGTGTGTGTGTGTGTGTGTGTATGTGTGTGTGTGTGGGCGTGTGTAGTCTCTGCAGAAACACCCTCCTTTCTGCCACCAAACATTGATAGGTTCTAGCTCTTCATTGCATACCTTTTTCTATATAATTTCAGCTGCTGATACTTAGCAGACTTGCTGCAAAAATAAGCTGCGTGCTGTTTCTTCTCTCACCTTAATACACCCCATCACCCCCTCTTACGTGTTTTCTTAAGGAGTGGCCCGGTTTCTTTGCATTGTGTCTGCAGTAGCCTGCTCTGACATCCATGGCATATTAAATGGGGTTATTTATACATGCTACCACCCTGCTTTCATTATATTTCTTACTTAAAGTGAGGATTTATGCACTGCTTACACCTAGGCAGGATGGCCACTGACAAAACATCTTGTCTCTATCATCCATTTGTTCAACAATTATTTTTTAAAACCTGAAAGCATAATATTGTTTTGGATGCAGGAGAAAAGTACAGACTCTTTTTGATGTCTCCAGAGAATCCTGAAGACGAAAGAGTGAGCCTGAAGCTTTCTTCCACTGGTGTTACCTGAACAACACAGGGGCTATAGCTACCCAAAGATGAAAAACTTCTTGAATGAAGCTTTCATCCCTCTAGCAATCCCTTGCAATGACCACCTATATTAACTAAAGGTGCCACCCATTGTCGAAAAGCCTGGAAAGTTTGGTGTTTCCTTTCTCAACTCAATCTCTTTGCCATTTCCTTCTGCTTCTCTGGTTTGTCACTATGGAACGTGTGGATATTACACTGTCTTTAACTTCAAAGACTCAGTTTGTTGTGAATTACAGGTCCTAATGCTCTAAGGAACCCGGCAGGGGTTGACAATCTCAGGATACATATCGCTGACTTTTGGAGTCGTTTAAGGTGAACAGATTCTTGGAAGTAAACTAATTGGTTGTGCAAGAGTTTTAAGGCGATGGGTTACTGCAGTGGCAGGTGTACCCTTATTTTCATCTGTGGCATTCAACTGGTAAGTGATGTTTCATTACTTCTCTAGCACAGCTTGAAGCAGGGTATCAAGCACTCTGTTTATTGATAGAGGATTAAACCGCAAACATATGGTTAACGCACTTCGGAGATCAAAATCAATACATCCAGCACAGTTATTATCTGCATTTATTCATATACTTAGTTCATCTTTTGCCTGGTCTGCAAATGGCTTACTAACTTCTTCTCAGGGGTAGCTCATGGTGGTGGTGATGGTGTGTGTGTGTGTGTGTGTGTGTGTGTGTGGGGGGGGGGGCATTGATACTACTTTGCAAAGTCCCTTTCCTTTAAGGCCACTGAGAAGGTTTGCCATTAATGTGACAAATGTACATAGCATCAAGCATGCATTCCTGGTATTATTGCTTTCGAATGTGCTTTCATACAGTTTTGTTTCTGAGTTGATGTATTCGTTTTCCAGAAGTTTGTTTGCCTTTTTACTGAGGCTTGACTTGCTGAAATGTAATGACTTAGACTGCACTGTTTGTTCTAAAGGGAATGCTATTTTATAATGCACACTCTAATTATATGAGTGTGCATTGGTTAATGTGGCCAATAGTCTCTCCTTGGTGTTTTTGTACAATACTGCAGTCCAGCATCATGACTTAGTTGAATACTATTAGTAGCAGTTATTGTCTGTACTCCACGGCTTTCTCAAATTTGTCCATGACAAAATATTCTTTTCTACTAATACCTACAGCAAGTCTGGCATATTTGTACAGTTCATGAAATGTAATGCTCTACCTTGTATTCTGTGCTTTGTCTGACTTTTGCATGACTGCCTTTCTTCTGCCTCTATTTCTCACTCTCTCTCATTTATCATCACATCTGACACCTATTATTAGCAAGCTTATTGCGGGTTTTGTTGTTTAATGACTAACAAAATAAACCCACTATGGATTAATTTCTCTATTGTTTTCTCTCCATGTCCTCCCTTTAAAACATTTTCACCATTTCAAAGAGGAAGAATTAGTATTTAAGCATCTCTTGATACCTGACAGACTTACTATCTCACTTTTTTTAAAAGTCACACTGTTTTTGCTTTTTGGACGATGTCTGCAAACATCCATTCTCCATCAAATCATTTATATTCATTGTAATCTTTACCAGTCTGTGCATGTAATACACACATTAGTGTTTATGGTAATTAGGGCAAAATAGCCAGGTAATGGGACTTTGAAGTGGCTGCTGGGGGACTCTGGTGCCATGTTTTGGTTGCCTGTTCTTCAGTTTGAATTTGAAAGTTGGTATCCCACAATTCCATTGTAGTGGGTGGGGTTACATAATTATGTATGCAAATCAGATGTTAATCAGCATACAGATTTGTACCTATTTTTCCTGGGTCTTGTCCAGATTTTTGATGTTTCCAGGTTGAGAGGTATGATTCAGAGGAAATATATAACATAGATAGGACTTAATACTAGATAAGATGAAAAATAATTTGCACATTTGACTCCACTTGCAGCAAACACATTGATTAATATGCTACCCTTAAACCCATCTCTTATTACCTGTGAAACATTGTGTCCTCCCCATAGACCAATGATATATTCCACCATAATCAGCAAGGACCACTCTACACTCAAGGGATATCAGGCCAAAATTATCTAATATAGCTAATATGCATGTAGCCTTGAGCAATCAACTTGTATCCTAAAATACTATCTGTACTTGTTAGTCTGACCTCCCGTGTGTGTGTGTTAGCAGCCTACTGCAGCCCGCTTTCCACTCTCCCCCCCTCTAGTTTTTAACCTAGGAAGAAAACTACTCTATCCTTCAGTTTCTCATCTCTTCTAGCCACTAGGTGGCAGCATAGACCACGGCAGACCCCTTACGCAGCATTATCCCACCAAAGTGCCTGGCTGAAAGATAGATATTTATCCCCATCTATTCTATTGCTAACTCCCTCCACCCTCCTGAACCAGCCTACCAACCATAAGCTAATTACCCTTGATATCCACATCCCGCCCCCACCCCTGCCATTAATGAAACCACAGTAAAAAATTTCTCCAAAGCCAACTTCATGCTTCTTAAGACAGAAGTGGTCAACTTCATGACACCCATGCAGATGGACAATACAGTTACAACTGCTGAATCCTACACAAATGCACTCTATAAGCACTTACACGAGTGCATGGATTGTGCTATCCCAAACAGAACCAAGATGCTATCCTCCAAAAAAAGGAAGCCAATCTGGTGGTCCCCTGTCATAAACAAACTGTACAACAGAAGGAAGAAACTGTTGCAAAACAGAATAAAATCCCATGAGTGGAGGAGCTCCCTGGTCAGCCTCAGTAAGAAGCTGAGATCCCTTATAAGATCCTCCAAAGCTAGCTATGAAAACATAATTGCCACTAATTCCAAGGACAACCACAAAGCATTCTATAGCTATGTCATTAATCTTGATGGCAACACCCAGATCTGCTCTGAGTTACAGCATAAAGGCAAGAAAATTACAGAACCAACTGATATTGCCATCATCCTGGCAGATAGCTTCAGTGCTAACTTTCCCCCCATCTCACCCCCTAAAGGGCCCATATCTATCTAAGAAGAATGCAGAGTCCCTGTAATCACAACTACACAGGTACAAGCTGCACTCTCTAAAGCCAAAAACACAGCATCTATGGGACTGGAAAACATCCCTGGCTGCATTTTACATGAACTTCAGAACGAACTGGCTCCACACTTAAGCACCATGTTCAATAATAGCCTCGTATCAGGCTTTGTGCCCACTGAATGGCGCACAGCAATAGTTATCCCACTGCAGAAATGGGGAGCTATAACTGATCCTGGGAACTATGGACCTATTAGCCTGACGAGCCTGGTCTGCAAGGCCATGGAATGTATCATCATGAAACTCATAAACAAAGACATTGGTAACCTCCAAACTCTGGATCCCACCTAGTTCAGGTTTGTGAAAGGCAGATCATGCCTCCTGAACCTGATCGACTTCTTTGAGGCAGTCACCAAAGCTGTAGATGAGGGTAAGGTGGTTCACACAGCCTATCTTGACCTCGCCAAAGCTTTCAACACCATCCCCCATTCTGGAATTATAGCTAAACTCACTAAACTATGTATAAATCCCTACATCACAAGATGGGTTGCCAACTGGCTCACTGACAGAACCCACATGGTAAAAGTTGCAGACTCCAAATCTGACCTCAAAGCAGTGGCAAGTGGAGTACCACAGGGTTCCGTCCTGGGGCCTCTCCTGTTTGGTATTTACTTCTCTGAAGTACAGGCTAACACAGAAGGCCTCTGGCTAATGAAATTCGCAAATGACTGCAAACTAGGAGCCATAGTCAAGTCCCCAAATGATGTGGACATCCTACAGAAGGGCCTCGCTAAGACAGGTGCCTGGTGTCAGAGCATGACATCAAGCTCAATGCCAAAAAATGCAGTGTCATCCCCTTTGGCAAAAACTCTGTACCCATGAACTACCACATAGACAGCAATCTACTTAACACCAAATGCATGATAAGAGACCTTGGGTCCCAGGTGGACAGTGGTCTCTCCTTTGATAGTCACATCACCACAGTAGTCAGGAAGTCCTTCTACTTGGCACACCTCATCATAAAAGGGTTCTCATCCAGGAAAAAAGAGGTCATTGTTCCCCTCTACTTGACACTCATTAGACCCATTATAGAGTACAACGCCCCTTTTGGAATGTACCTCACAAGACATCTGCAGCAGCTAGAATGGCCACAGAAGTACCTCACAAAGAGGATTACTGGCCTCAAACAGATGCCCTACACTGACCGCCTCAAAAAACTCCAGCTTTACTCCATAGCATACCGCCTACTCCAAGGTGATCTTTGCCTAACATATAAAGCTATGTAAAACAAAGACTTGTTGGACATGCAACACCTAAAGAAATCCCAATCACTCCGAGCTACATGCTCTAGGGACATAAACCTTGTCACCACAATAAACAGGACATGCTGGAGGGATAGATTCCTGTCCCAGAGACTTCCCATACCCTGGAACAGGCTACCCATCTATGTCAAGCAAAGTTCTTCATTAGCACTCTTCAAGAAAAATCTTGATGAGTGGATGGGAAATAGGAAATACACCCCGGGGATCACTTCTGTGTCTCTGCCCGACAGTGGCACAGGAAAATAACTTTCTTGGGTGGCATAAGCCAGGGAACCTTGTTGGCTAGGCTTATGTAGGCCCTTGGGTTGATAGCCTAGTACCTATCTATGAACCTATGAACCTATACTCACATCTTGCCTACACTACTTCCCCCACAGCATAGCTCCAGCCCAAACTTTAAGAGTATGAGCGTTACTTTCTGATAGTTTTTTATAGTCCTCACTTCTTCTTCTCTCTAACTGCTCTGTTCGCACTGCGGGCTCACTCCACTCCCCTATCCTGCCCCCAATTCCCACAAGCCCCCAGCACCTCTATACTTATACTGCCTAACCACACCCCCTTCCTAACACCCAATCAACTAACCACACCCCCTCCTAACACCTAATCAACTAACCACCACACCCACACCAATCACTCTCCTTCTATTTTAAACCCCATCACATCCACCCCACCTTGCCATGGCCCCAAAACTACTTTCATTCAACTTATTACTGACCTACTCCATTATACCACTATTGCTTATCCCTTACTTATTAACTGTATATGAACAACAAGTGATTCATGGTTTTCCCTCCCAAAGAAGCCATACTATCACATTGCCCAAACCTAATAATCTAGAACAACTACTTACCCCCCATAACTAACCAATCATACACCTCATAAGTACTATTAGAAACCATTACATCAGCCTAAAAACTAAAAAAATACCAAACCCTTCTTTATATGATTCTGAAATTAATCATTAAATACCAAACTAATCTCACCAGGGATGGGGACATCCACCCAAACCCAGGTCCATCTTCTACCATTAACTCTCCCAACAATACTACTCCATTCCCTATAACCCATACCATAAACAGACCTCCTAACTCACTCCTGGTAAGTCATCTAAACATCAGAAGCATAAATAATAAACTTCAACCCCTCCATACCCTACTAGATCACCTTTCTCCTGATGTTTTCTGTCTCACTGAAACCTGGCTCAAGCCAAGCACCTTAGACAGTGAAGTCATACCACCAGGTTACAATGTATTTTGACATGACCGCAATGCCAATAAGGGAGGGGGAGTAGCTCCATGTTAGAAGTAACCATTGACAGCCATCAACCCTTCCAAAATACTACCGCTGAATTAATTACTACTAAACTACACATCAATAAAAGCAAAAGTATACATATAATCTGTGTCTACATCTCCCCAAGGAAAAACATACCAGTACTTGAGGACATACTACACTGGCTTGGAGATTTTAATATAAACTGGCACTCATGCTCCTCAGAACCCCCCCCCCCACACTTCCCACATTAAACTTTATGGTTTCTCACAAGTCATATCCTCCCCCACCAGAATCACTAAACCTAACAATAAAGAAACTATATTAGATTGGATACTTATTAACAATCACCCACTCACATATAAAGCCGGAACCTTGCCCGATGACATACGTGATCACCACCTCACCTATATCATCAGGCAAAAGGCTGAAATCCACAAACAACCCACCTATAAAACAATCAGAAACAAGAAAGATTTTAACCTAAAGAATTTTCAAACAGACCTTAAGCTTTGCAGCTGGTCAGTTCTAAAGCATCTCTCACTAGAAGAAGCTGTACAATACTTTAACACTAAATTCTTATCCATCCTAGACAGCCACGCTCCAGCTCGTACCATTAGGACTAAAACCAAAAGCAACCCTTTGCTTACAGCTGCAACTAGGCAAAACATCTTACTAAGAAATATAGCTTGGGCCACTAGACGTACCTCAAAAAAACTCACAGATCAACTTTATTATAGACAATTAAGGAATGACACAAAAAATCTGTCACTACCGACAAAAAGAACTACTATCACAACCTACAACACAAAAATCAGAACAAACCAAATAGATTCTGGACAACTGTAAACACTGCTCCATCCAGGACAATCTACCACCCCTGTCCCCTCAGCTTACAATTTACATTCTCCAGCAGAAGTAGCCAACTCCTTCAATAGCTTCTTTACAGAAACTATCCAAAACCTAGCCAATAACTTATCCCCCAGTGCACTAAATCCCTCGGCCTCTACACCCACTACCCAAACCGCCTTCAAATTTCAACCAGTCTCAACTTCATTTATCCTTAATCTAATTAGAAAACTAAAACCAACTACCCTTGTCACAGATCTCCTACCAGCAGACTACCTACAAAAAGCAGCAGATGCCATAGCCTACCCTATATCCATTTTGATCAACCGATCCATATCTGAAGCTACCATTCCCACTACCCAGAAAGTATCCCATATCACTCCAATCCACAAGGGAGTCAGCTGCACTGACATCTCAAACTACAGACCCATGGAAATACTCTCTCCTATAGCCAAAATCCTGGAAAAATGTATCCAAAAACAACTCCGAGCCTATCTTCTTGATAACAATCACCTGTCAAACTCTCAACATGACTTCAGACCAAACCACAGTGCCACCACTGCCCTACTGTCCTTCACCAATGCCATAAATCACAACTGTAATGGCAGTAAACTCTCCTCAGCTATCTTCCTAAATCTTTCCAAAGCTTTCGACATGGTAAACCACCAACTTCTCCTGCAAACCCTAGAAACACTCTACCTAGACACCCATGCTATACAAAGGTTTAAGTCATATTTGGAAGGTAGGCAATAGGCAGGCCTGTGGAAAGACAACCGATCTACCCTTTTACCTATAACTCTTGGTGTCCCCCAAGGATCCATCTTAGGGCCCCTCTTATTTTCCATTTTCATTAATGACTTGCACAGTGTAATACCAGACACTGCCTGTATCCAATACTCAAGCGACTCCACCCTGATCTGCTCTGCCACAACCCCAAATGAGCTACGGACACTATCTCAAAACACATTTACCATGGTAGAAAACTGGCTCCTCTATCATTGTCTAATATTAAACCCCCCAAAAAACAAACTGCTGCTGTTCTCCCCATCCCGTAAGACCTCCTCTCTAACCTTCTCCATCACATCTAACAATAGCACTACTATATCACCAGACCTCTCAACCAAACTACTAGGAGTCATAGTTGACAACAACCTAAAGTTTGATCTGCATATCGACCACACCATCAAAGCAGTAAATAAAAAACTTGACTCTCTACATAGAATCAAACCTTTCTTAACTCCCCTTACCAGAACTGCCCTTGCTCGCACTCATCTCCTATCCACACTTCTCTACGCCTACCCCCTATTCACTAACCTGAATAAAACCTCCCTGAACAAGCTCACAACCTGTTATAATCACATTGCCAAATTTGCCACTGCCTCTGCCTACAGGACCCATCATTGCTACAATCTCAAAGTACTAAGCTGGCTTGAACTACCTAACCTTCTAATAACCAACCAACTAATAACTGCCCACAGAATTCTCTATCAGCCCAAATGGACACCCGATCTTAATACACTCAACACCCCTTACCATAACCTTAAAACTCTCCGATCCTCTAACAAAATGATAGCCTACACCTTCAAAGCAAACAACTCAGCTGGGGAAGCTCTGTTTATGAACTCAGTTGGTAAAGTCTGGAACTCTGTCCTTACAGAACTAACCTTACAACCCTCTCCAACCCAATTTAAAAAATACCTTACTCAATACTTCATGTCACGATGGCTCTGTCCTTGCTCTACCCCTGACTAACTCTCCACACTTTATAACTGTGCCTCAAATTCTAACTATATTACTCTACTTCCATGTGATTAAGTAAAATCTAAGATGTATAAGAGGTAACACAATTATATACGCATCTCTTGATTCTTGACCTAAGAACCTCAAACATGACCTATAAATACATTGTACAACCTGAATTACTCTTATAATGGAATGGTTTCAATATGTAATTATGAAAATAATATTCTGCTGTCATTATGTAATTATGAAGAATTTCTCTGGATTGTATTTCTTTATTGGATTTCCCAGTGTATTATGTTATCTGTCTTATTTCTACTGTATGGAGCTTTTCTCCTCGAGCCTCTACTGAAAATGGACATATATCCAGTCAGACCTTCCCGGTTAACAAATGTAAAATAAAATAAAATAAAATAAAATATAAAATAATAAATATTTGTCTGATAGCTGAGCATACAGTAAGCCTATAAAGGTTGTTTAGTAAGGAGTTAACTCTATGTTCCTTCCATCCCTGCATTCATACCTAATGTTTCATTGACTGCTCCGATGGGCTGCTATATGCATCTATGATTCCTTTCTACACCATCAGTTCCACTTTTCCCATAAATTAGGTCAAATTTCTATGTAAAAGTGCTGTCATAGATCTAGTGAGTGGCTAGTTCATATTACATGTTTCCTCCACTATCCCTAACCTACTTTCCTGTTAAGGGTACCATATCGGTTTCTGTCTTATTAACTATCACCTGACATAATTGGGTTCATTCACATCATTACCTGTGTCACCTCTGGCTTCAGAATGGAGGAAGATCTTCTTCTCTCCCATTATTCACTTTCATTATTCAGGATATCATGTTTGCTGTGATATACGGTACTGTTGTTTTAGATTGTTGGCAGAGTTACAATATTGAGCATGTACGTCATGCGGTCTTGTAAAGGTGAAAGGCAGTGCATCACCTCCTGTTCATTTCCATTGTTTTGCGCAATCCAACTTAAATTTTACATCTCCCTCTCTCTCTCTGTGTCTCTCAAAAAACAACCCTGCACCAGTATTATACTTCCATTATGTAGTAATTCAGTTATTTAGTCTAAGTAGGACCACTGTCCCATGCCTTCAAGCCAGCATGACTCCTCCTTTACTGTTATTTACAAATACTGAAGCAAAGTATTCATTCAAAACAACTATCTTCTCCAAGTCTTCTGTGTTCTCCTTTCCATATTTGCCAAGCTTGCAAGGTTAGTCCCAATCTTCTTTGCTTTTGCAATATGTCTAATTATGCCTTTGCTGCCTTTAAAACACTTTCTAATAATCTAATTGTAAATTGACTCCTTTAGGATTCCTTAATTCCTTTTCCCCATAGCTCCATCACTGAGCTTCACCATTTTGTTTACAACTTCACTCTACACCCCAACCTTAAGTAATCTTTCACCTTGTCATTTAGGTTAATATCAGGTAATAAAAATCCTCACTTTCTTCTCTGTGTTTGTATTTCTAAACCTCCCTGCTTCAACAGTAAACAGTGGCATGACCACTCCTTGCTGTCAGCATCTTCAAATTGAAGTCTATTACACTTTCCACTTAGGACCACATCCCAAATTCTATCAATTCCACTATAGTCTTAACCAAATGGCTGAATTACTCATATTCTAAGACCTCAGTTATTCCCCACTTTCTCTTTCCTAGAGCTTGGAGTCTGCCAAACACAGTATGATAGATTAAATTCATATTTGAATGGTTACCTCATCTTCCTGCCAAATGTGTTTGTTCACTGCTTAAGGTTCACATTCTACTAGCCTAATGTGTCTAGGCAGAGGCTAACTTGGGTGATGTGAAGATGGTGGTCGCCATGGGTGCAGCTGTTTGGGTATATGATTGTCAATTGCTAATGGCATGTAAATGCAGTAATGGAATTCGTGTTAAAAGCCATAGGTGATATTATGAATTCTTAAATTAGTTCATAGTTTCATAGGTAGGTACTAGGCTATTATATAAGCCTAGCCAAAAAGGTACCCTGACTTTCACCATTCAAGAAAATTAGTTTCCTGTGCCCCTGTCGAGCAGAGCCACAGAGGTGATACCCTGGGTGAATTTCCTATTTCCCATCCAATCATCAAGATTTGTCTTAAAGAGTGCTAATGAGGAGCTTTATTTGATATAGATAGGTAGTTTGTTCCAGAGTATGGGAAATCTCTGGGACAGGAATCTATCTCTCCAGCATGTTCTGTTTATTGTATTGGCAAGATTTAGGTCCCTAGAGTGTGTAGCTTGGAGGGATTGGGATTTCTTTAAGTGGAGCATGTCCAACAGCTCTGGGTTTGACATATATCTTTGTATGTTAGGCAGAGATTGCCTCTGAGTAGCCGATATGCGACGAAGTAAAGCTGGAGTTTTTTGAGATGGTCTGTGTAGGGCATCTGTTTGAGGCCAGTAATCCTCTTTGTGAGGTATTTTGCGGCCTTTCCAGTTGCTGTAGATGTTTGTGAGGTACATACCAAAAGGGGCGTCGTACTCTATAATGGGTCTAATGAGTGATGAGTAGAGTGGGAGCAATGACCTACTTTTTCCTGGATGAGAAACCTTTTGTGATGAGGTGTGCCACGTAGATGGATTTCCTGACTACTGTGATGATGTGATTATCAAAGGAGAGACTACTGTCCACCTGTGTCCCAAAGTCTCTTATCACACTTTCAGTGTTAAGTAGATTACCATCTACGTGGTAGCTCATGGGTATAGAGTATTTACCAAAGGGGATGACAACAGTCTTTTTGGCATTGAACTTGAGGCCATGGCTTTGACACCAGGCATCTGTCTCCGTGAGGCCCTTTTGTAGGATGTTCACATCATTAGGAGTTTCAATTATGGCTCTTAGTTTGCAGTCATCTGCGAACTTCGTTAGCCAAAGACCTTCTATATTAGCCTGTACTTCAAAAAAGTAAATACCAAACAGGAGAGGACCCAGGACTGAACCCTGTGGTACTCCACTTGTCACTGGTCTGAAGTCGGATTTGGAGTCTGCAACTTTCACAGTGTGGGTTCTGTCAGTGAGCCAGTTGGCAACCCATCTTGTGACATAGGGATATATACCTAGTTTAGTGAGTTTATCTATAATTCCAGAGTAGGGGATGATGTCGAGAGCCTTGGTGAGATCTAGATAGGCTGTGTGAACCACCTTACCCTCATCTACAGCTTTGGTGACTGCTTCAAAGAAGTCTATCAGGTTTAGGAGACATAATCTGCCTTTTACAAACCTGAACTGGGTGGAGTCCAGCATTTGGAGATTACCAAAGTCTCTGTGTATAAGATCCATGATGATTCCATGGCCTTGCAGACCAGGCTTGTTAGGCTAATGGGGCGGTAGTTTCCGGGGTCTGTGGTGGCTCCCCCTTTGTGGAGTGGGATAATCGTCATTGTTTGCATTCAGTTGGCACAAAGCTGGAGGTGAGGCTATGATTGCACATGGTGCTTAGGTGGGGTGCCAGTTCATTCTACAGTTCATGTAGAACGCAGCCTGGGATGTTGTCAGGTCCCATGGATGCTGTGTTCTTGGCTTTGGAGAGTGTAATTTTTATCTGTGCAGCCATGATTACAGGAACTTTGCATTCTTCCGGTATAGAGATGGGCCCTTTAGGGAGTGAGGGGGGTGGTTAGCACTGAACCTATCTGCCTGGGTGTTGGCAATATCAGTTGGTTCTGTATATTTAGTGCCATCGTGCTGTAACTCAGAGCATATCTGAGTGTTGCCATTGAGATTTTTGACATAGCTATAGAATGCTCTGTGGTTGTCTTTAGAATCAGTGGTGATTTTGTTTTCGTAACTAGCTTTGGAGAATTTTATGAGGGATCTCAGCTTCTTACTGAGTTTGACCATGGAGTTCCTACAATCATGGGATTTTACTCTTTTTTGCAACAGTTTCTTTCTTCTGTTGTAAAGTTTGTTTATGGCAGGGGACCACCAGACTGGCTTCCTTTTTATTTGAGGATAGCATCTCGGTTCTGTTAGGGATAGCACAATCCATATACCCATAAGTGCTTATAAAGTGCATTTGTGTAGGATTCAGCAGTCGTACCTCTATTGTCCATCTGCATGGGTGTCATGAAGTTTGCCACTTCTGTCTTAAGAAGCATGAAGTTGGCTTTGGAGAAATTTTTTATGGTGGTTTCTCTAAGGGGGGTGGGGGCTGATTAGCTTGTGGTCGGATCTGACCAACAAGGAACTGACCTCTGGTGTGGAACACTGGT
The DNA here is from genome assembly GCF_019279795.1 of Protopterus annectens. Classification (NCBI taxonomy): domain Eukaryota; kingdom Metazoa; phylum Chordata; order Ceratodontiformes; family Protopteridae; genus Protopterus; species Protopterus annectens. The sequence continues at coordinate 353,034,440 of NC_056750.1, read as the reverse complement.
CATACATGTTGGTAATGACCAGGTCGAGGATATTGCTGCCCCTGGTGGGGGTGTGGATAAGTTGATCCAAGGCACTGGAATTTATGAATTACGGAAAACGTTGAGCAGAAGAGTAGGTACATGAGTAGTTTTCCCAGTTATTGGTGGGGTAGTTGAAATCACCCATTATTAGGGTGTTGGGTTGTACCCTAATATTTTCCAGTGTATCAAGAAATGAGGAGTGGGAATCCTGGGGCATAGTGGGGGATCTGTAGCAAGTTACAATTTGGATTGTGGTCTTGCCCAGATTTAGTGATACTTGGATAATCTCGGATGCATTATGCTGAACAACTAGCCTGGTGGTGTTGATATCCTTAATGAATATGGACACACCTCCGACTTTAGTGTTTTGGTCTAGGTTAGGTGGTCAAAAATTGTGGTATGAATTTTAGCCAGGTAATGCAGAGGTGCTCTCTGGAGCCTTGAACCAGGTCTCTGTCACTGCACAGATGTTGATGTTCTCCATTTTAAGGAGTGCCTCAAGTTAATGCATTTTGAGGTTTAGACTTCTAGCATTGAGTAGCATTACCCTCAGATTTTGTTTGCTTTTACCTGTTAAGGTGGTGAATTTGTCATTTGAACCTTGCCTAAAAAAGGCACTATAGGGGTGGCAAGAACCTTAGCCAGTATCTAGAATCCCAGCTTAGTGTATATGTTTTAGTATAGTGATTCAATTCAGAGTAAATAGGCCTTTTTTGGAACATAGATTTTCCTTTTTTAAGTTGTATTTATTTATGGCAAGGAAGCAAGTCGGAAGACAAACACACGGGCTTTAATATCAATAGATAGTAAGCGCTTTCGGTCAAGCCACTTGCTCAACCTTCATCAGACAAGATGACATTGTTTGGTGTACAGATTAAATAGTAAAAAGCCTAAAACCTTAATTAGATAATTGTAAAAAACAACAATTAATTAATTAGTACAACAAACAATGAAATTTATATTAAAATTAGATTTAAAGGGATTAGCTAAAATAGATAATAAGTGCATATATATTTTAAATGCTAAGAATCACAACAACCCAGACAGAAAATAGTTTAAACAGACAATAGTACATTGATACTTACACTGCTGAGTTGTTGTGTACTTATTATCAATAAATAAATAAATGAATTGATTTAATACACAAATACATAATAAAAACTCATGGTATTATACTATATTGTCTTTACATACTGCATACAGATTCTACACATTGCAAACAAATTTTTAAAAACTTTAAACCATTTTTGTATATGTATAAACATTTAGGTTTATATATATGTGAAAATGTGTAATAAATATGAAATAACAAATAAATAAATAAATACTTAATTAATGTTGGTGCTAGGAAATCTGATAATACTATAAAATAACGCTAACCTACATTTAATATAATATAATATAATATAAATTAAATGCAAATCAATTTAATTACTTGTATAAGATTTGTCCACATTTATATATATAATATTATATATGGATATACCTAAAATATCAATGATTTTATCTTCTAAGTGCTTTAAGTTTTAATATGCATCTAATAGATGCCATGTCATTGAGACCTGGTGGAAAATGTGCATCAGTTCTCAATTGCCAGAAAAGTTCCTGTTCTTCAAGGTGAAGCTGCCAGGGCCCTCCCCTAAGAGTTTTGGTTATGGTTTGCAAAACACAAAACCTAAAGGTATGAAGTGGACAGTCGAGTACATGCTTGGCTAGTGCATTTGTTGTATCACCCCTTTCTATAGCATATAAATGCTCATAGACTCTCTTTTTAAATTTTCTTTCAGTCTTTCCTATGTAAAAGGACGGACAATCAACACACAGGGCCACATATACAACACTTTTGGAATCACAATTATAATTCCCTTTAAGGAAGTATTCCTTCTTATTAATTTCAATTACTTTATCCACCAATATAAATTTACATTGGGGACACTTCCCACATTTTCTCATTCCTAGTGTTTTATTTTTATGTCCCTCTGAAGCTCTTTCTACCAAATTTTTCAAATTGGGCCCTCTTCTATAAGTAAATTTTGGACTATTACCTAAGGATTTTACCAGGTTTCTATCCTCAAGGATCAACTTCCAGTTCTTGGACACCACGTTTCTAATACTATTGTGATCTACACAGAAGGTGAAAAGAAAACTAATATGTGGAGATTGTGTAGCAGATGTCAGTGTATTACAAACAGAATCTGTTCTACTCATAATCCCTCCACCTAAGAGGGGTTTAAAATAACCTTCTGATCTCTTAAACTGCACTTCATGGACGATTTCATCTAACAAGTTCTCAGGATAATCACGAGTGAGAAGCATGTTAAAAATGTTGTTACATTCATCCATAAAATCGTCTTCTTCAGAAATCATTCTTGCTGCCCGGACTAGTTGCCCTTTTACAACACTCCTTTTCTGATGAAAGGGATGACAGCTGGTAAAATGTAAATAACTATTTGAATGTGTAGGTTTTCGATAGATGTAAGACTTAAATTTGTTGTTACCAATATCCTTAACTATTTTGACATCCAAAAAGTTAATTTCATCAAATCCTGATGTATATGTGAATTTTAGAAAACTCGTTGTACTTGAAATGTAATCAATAAATTCTGATATCATGTCTGCTGGACCCTTCCAGATGAAACACATGTCATCTTGGTATCTGGTATACCAAGTGACATGTGACTTGAACAAATCGCAATTTAAGAGATGTTTATGCTCCCATTGGGCCATGACACTATTGGCAAAACTACAGCCACATGGGGAGCCCATTGCTATACCTGTCTTCTGCAGGTATATCTGATTTTTAAAAAGCAGGAAATTGTTCTTCAATACTAATTCCAACAGAACCTCTACTAAATAAATTACTTCATTAGATGCCTTTCTCTCTAACAGGAAATCACATGTCCATTCAATTCCCACCTGGTGTGGAATAACTGTATATAGATCTTTTACATCCACAACCAGGAAGACCAATTCGGAATTGAATTCAATATTGTTAAAGTTTTCCAAAAAGGCCCACGAGTCCCTACAGATTTGTTTTTCCTTGTTGATATAAGGTTTTAACAAGTTATCTAAATATTTGGCACACGCATATGTGATGGACCCTCTCCCATCAACAATAGGTCTTAATGGAGGGTCCAACAAGTTCTTATGTATTTTTGGTGTGCCAAAAATTGTAGGGATTCTTGGTGCTAACATAGTGAGGTACTGGAGGGTGTCACTATCGATGCTACCTTCTAGAAAAAGATCATCCAGTATTTGTCTAATTTTTTTATGAGCTATATTCAGTTCGTTAATACTTACTGTTGTGTATGTATCTGAATGTAAAAGGGTAAACATTTTATTGTCATAGGCACTTTCATCCATAAAAACAAGGCCTCCCCCCTTGTCTGGTTTCATAACTCTCACATGACACTCATTCAAGAGTGTAATAAAATCCAATTCGTGTTGGGATATATTACCTCTAGAGTTAGTGTTAGAATACTTTTTTCCAAACATTTGTCTGAAATCAAGTTCACACATTTTTTCAAAATTACTTAGTGTACCAACAGTTGGAGGATTAAACACACTAGATACTCTTAGAGGGTTCAGTAGTCCTGGTGTGTTCCCTAAGGTTGCTGTTAGATTTAGATTACGAACATACAACTTAAAGTCCAATAACATTTTTACTAAATCGCACCTTTTATCTGGTACGAAACTTAACCCTCTAGAAAAAAATTCAGTAAGAGAAGGCTCAATAGTTAGCACTGTGTAATTATAAATTTTAAAGTCACTAGTGGCAGATGTACTTATACTCAGTCCAGTTTGTGGGCGTATGATCACCTCCTCCTCTGATTGGCTCTTCTCTTCCTCTGTGGTTGCCTCTTGTTGTTGGATTTCATGTTGGCATTGTGAGGCATTTAGGCATCCTTGGGAAAATCCTGGTTGATATTAGTGCCCTTACTTTGCTCTTGCCTCACTGAAAAGGAAGTGTTATTACGATCTTTGATACGTTCACTACGACGAACATCCCCTGGTTCATCGTTATGTGTGCTCGTATCCAAGTTTAGAGCATCAGAAGAGGGTTCAGCATTTAATTTAGATGCCCAAGTTATAGGGGGAGGGGGATATGCTTTGTTGTTAGAATAATCCGCTATATCCCTATCCATTTTACGTTTTTTATTTAAAACTAGTTTTGAAATTGATGCATGAATACTTGAAAAAATTCTCAAGTAGTCATATTTGTACCTTGCAAAATCATTGTCCTGCACCAAGCATCTTTCCAAGATTTCTAGTTCCTCCTCGAGGGTTTACCGGGACTTCCTGTTCCTGTTTCTGTCACAAGACAGTCTTCTAACGAAAGAAATAATGAACAGGCACCTAATTTATGTAATGGTGATAACCATAGAGTTGAGCAGACTGTAAACAGTTTTAACACCAGGCAAGGACAAACTGAAATGGGTGTATAACCTCGCATAATAAGTAATGTGTCTGGTGAACATTTTAACAGTACCCAGCATGGAAGAAATACGACGAATCAATCTACCAGTCCTGGGGAGAACTGTTTACCTTCCATGGCCAACTTTTTGGGTAAGAGAGACTTTTTTGTGTTGGTTAATAATGAAGAACGTAACCATGGCAATATTGAATCTAATGCACCTACGTTTATTGATAACTTAAATGACTTTGATAATAAGTTATTTCGCTGCAGGAAGCTACAATTGGAAGTAGCTTATTTACAGCAATGCATTTCTAACAAAGTTGTGCCAAAAGGCCTAAGACAATGGCGTTTTCCTGCAGGTGTTGTGAAAGATTCTACTTATCATAAAGAACTGTTGCATTTGTTTGATAAACAAGGTTTCGAGTTTATAGCATCTCTGATTAATTTTTATGAAGCAGATATTGTTAATTTAAAACAGGAACTAGAAATCTTGGAAAGATGCTTGGTGCAGGACAATGATTTTGCAAGGTACAAATATGACTACTTGAGAATTTTTTCAAGTATTGATGCATCAATTTCAAAACTAGTTTTAAATAAAAAACGTAAAATGGATAGGGATATAGCGGATTATTCTAACAACAAAGCATATCCCCCTCCCCCTATAACTTGGGCATCTAAATTAAATGCTGAACCCTCTTCTGATGCTCTAAACTTAGATACGAGCACACATAACGATGAACCAGGGGATGTTCGTCGTAGTGAACGTATCAAAGATCGTAATAACACTTCCTCTTCAGTGAGGCAAGAGCAAAGTAAGGGCACTAATATCAACCAGGATTTTCCCAAGGATGCCCAAATGCCTCACAATGCCAACATGAAATCCAACAACAAGAGGCAACCATAGAGGAAGAGGAGAGCCAATCAGAGGAGGAGGTGATCATACGCCCACAAACTGTACTGAGTATAAGTACATCTGCCACTAGTGACTTTAAAATTTATAATTACACAGTGCTAACTATTGAGCCTTCTCTTATTGAATTTTTTTCTAGAGAGTTAAGTTTCGTACCAGATAAAAGGTGCGATTTAGTAAAAATGTTATTGGACTTTAAGTTGTATGTTCGTAATCTAAATCTAACAGCAACCTTAGGGAACACACCAGGACTACTGAACCCTCTAAGAATATCTAGTGTGTTTAATCCTCCAACTGTTGGTACACTAAGTAATTTTGAAAAAATGTGTGAACTTGATTTCAGACAAATGTTTGGAAAAAAGTATTCTAACACTAACTCTAGAGGTAATATATCCCAACACAAATTGGATTTTATTATACTCTTGAATGAGTGTCATGTGAGAGTTATGAAACCAGACAAGGGGGGAGGCCTTGTTTTTATGGATGAAAGTGCCTATAACAATAAAATGTTTGCCCTTTTACATTCAGATACATACACAACAGTAAGTATTAACGAACTGAATATAGCTCATAAAAAATTAGACAAATACTGGATGATCTTTTTCTAGAAGGTAGCATCGATAGTGACACCCTCCAGTACCTCACTATGTTAGCACCAAGAATCCCTACAATTTTTGGCACACCAAAAATACATAAGAACTTGTTGGACCCTCCATTAAGACCTATTGTTGATGGGAGAGGGTCCATCACATATGTGCGTGCCAAATATTTAGATAACTTGTTAAAACCTTACATCAACAAGGAAAAACAAATCTGTAGGGACTCGTGGGCCTTTTTGGAAAACTTTAACAATATTGAATTCAATTCCAAATTGGTCTTCCTGGTTGTGGATGTAAAAGATCTATATACAGTTATTCGACACCAGGAGGGAATTGAATGGACATGTGATTTCCTGTTAGAGAGAAAGGCATCTAATGAAGTAATTTATTTAGTAGAGGTTCTGTTGGAATTAGTATTGAAGAACAATTTCCTGCTTTTTAAAAATCAGATATACCTGCAGAAGACAGGTATAGCAATGGGCTCCCCGTGTGGCTGTAGTTTTGCCAATAGTGTCATGGCCCAATGGGAGCATAAACATCTCTTAAATTGCGATTTGTTCAAGTCACATGTCACTTGGTATACCAGATACCAAGATGACATGTGTTTCATCTGGAAGGGTCCAGCAGACATGATATCAGAATTTATTGATTACATTTCAAGTACAACGAGTTTTCTAAAATTCACATATACATCAGGATTTGATGAAATTAACTTTTTGGATGTCAAAATAGTTAAGGATATTGGTAACAACAAATTTAAGTCTTACATCTATCGAAAACCTACACATTCAAATAGTTATTTACATTTTACCAGCTGCCATCCCTTTCATCAGAAAAGGAGTGTTGTAAAAGGGCAACTAGTCCGAGCAGCAAGAATGATTTCTGAAGAAGACGATTTTATGGATGAATGTTACAACATTTTTAACATGTTTCTCACTCGTGATTATCCTGAGAACTTGTTAGATGAAATCGTCCATGAAGTGCAGTTTAAGAGATCAGAAGGTTATTTTAAACCCCTCTTAGGTGGAGGGATTATGAGTAGAACAGATTCTGTTTGTAATACACTGACATCTGCTACACAATCTCCACATATTAGTTTTCTTTTCACCTTCTGTGTAGATCACAATAGTATTAGAAACATGGTGTCCAAGAAATGGAAGTTGATCCTTGAGGATAGAAACCTGGTAAAATCCTTAGGTAATTGTCCAAAATCTACTTATAGAAGAGGGCCCAATTTGAAAAATTTGGTAGAAAGAGCTTCAGGGGGACATAAAAATAAAACACTAGGAATGAGAAAATGTAGGAAGTGTCCCCAATGTAAATTTATATTGGTGGATAAAGTAATTGAAATTAATAAGAAGGAATACTTCCTTAAAGGGAATTATAATTGTGATTCCAAAAGTGTTGTATATTTATTTATTTATTTTTATTTATTTTACATTTGTTAACCGGGCTAGTCTAACTGGATATATTTCCATTTTCAGTAGAGGCCCGGGGAGAAAAGCTCCACATAGAGAAAAATGACAATTTCATAATATAACACATTTAAATATTAATGGAGAAGGAGGTGGAAATAAGCAAATATTCAGGAAGACATCACAGGCATTACTATTGACATGACAATACTATGATTCACCATTCTCACTCACGAAATAACAATTAAACTTATTTCACATTGTTTTATAGGAAGATTATATAAGGGAGAGTAGAAGAGAAAGAGGAAAATATACAGAAAAAATAGAGAGAGTAGAGTCGTAAAAAAGACAAAAATACTTTCAGACAAAGAAAGGCATCTAAAGATGGAGAGGGAAAACTAAAAGAGCTAGATCTTATAGAGTGAAGATAATAAGGCTAGTAGAAGAAAAGAAGGAAGAAGGAGAGGAAGGTGGAGGAGTAGAGGGGAACATAGGGAGATTTAGTCGGGGTAACAACAGGGACATAACCATTGATTTTTAAGGTAAGTTTTGAGTTTTTGTTTGAACAGAATAGGATTTGGAATAGAAGTAAGTTCAGTAGGAAGTTGATTCCAGTGTTTACCATTCTTTTCTGGCATATATGTGGCCCTGTGTGTTGATTGTCCGTCCTTTTACATAGGAAAGACTGAAAGAAAATTTAAAAAGAGAGTCTATGAGCATTTATATGCTATAGAAAGGGGTGCTACAACAAATGCACTAGCCAAGCATGTACTCGACTGTCCACTTCATACCTTTAGGTTTTGTGTTTTGCAAACCATAACCAAAACTCTTAGGGGAGGGCCCTGGCAGCTTCACCTTGAAGAACAGGAACTTTTCTGGCAATTGAGAACTGATGCACATTTTCCACCAGGTCTCAATGACATGGCATCTATTATATGCATATTAAAACTTAAAGCACTTAGAAGATAAAATCATTGATATTTTAGGTATATCCACATATAATATTATATATATAAATGTGGACAAATCTTATACAAGTAATTAAATTGATTTGCATTTAATTTATATTATATTATATTATATTAAATGTAGGTTAGCATTATTTTATAGTATTATCAGATCTCCTAGCACCAACATTAATTAAGTATTTATTTATTTATTTGTTATTTCATATTTATTACACATTTTCACATATATATAAACCTAAATGTTTATACATATACAAAAATGGTTTAAAGTTTTTAAAAATTTGTTTGCAATGTGTAGAATCTGTATGCAGTATGTAAAGACAATATAGTATAATACCATGAGTTTTTATTATGTATTTGTGTATTAAATCAATTAATTTATTTATTTATTGATAATAAGTACACAACAACTCAGCAGTGTAAGTATCAATGTACTATTGTCTGTTTAAACTATTTTCTGTCTGGGTTGTTGTGATTCTTAGCATTTAAAATATATATGCACTTATTATCTATTTTAGCTAGTCCCTTTAAATCTAATTTTAATATAAATTTCATTGTTTGCTGTACTAATTAATTAATTGTTGTTTTTTACAATTATCTAATTAAGGTTTTAGGCTTTTTACTATTTAAGCTGTACACCAAACAATGTCATCTTGTCTGATGAAGGTTGAGCAAGTGGCTTGACCGAAAGCGCTTACTATCTATTGATATTAAAGCCCGTGTGTTTGTCTTCCGACTTGCTTCCTTGCCTTTACTTATTTTTTACCCGTTTATTGTTGGAGATTGAATTGTTTTGTATTTATTTATCTAGTTAGTGAGTGACTGTGTGAGTGAGTGAGTGAGTGAGTGAGTGAGTGAGTGAGTGAGTGAGTTATTGGTCCTCAATTTTGAAGGAAACTTTTTTTTTCCTTTTTTAACTTCAGAGAGCTTATTTTATTGTTATTGGTCCTCAAGTTTGTGCAGAGAGGACAACAGTCTTGGGGCTGCCAAGGGTGCCAGATTGCTTAATACAATTTATGAATAAATTCATTAGCAAGCATCCTTGCTTCTTCTGCCTCATGTTTTTGGACATCTGCCTAAGATTCTCACCCTGCACACCTTATCTCTCCTTAAAGGACTAATGTTACTCCTTACTTATGACATTGTGTTTGATACCTTTTGTATGTACATTGTATGTCTGCCTGTGTATACTACCATTGTCTTTCGTTCCTGAACAGTGTAATCATGACAACCTCCATGTCCCAAAACCACTTGCTATAACCTCCTGTTTTTAGAATGCCAGTAATGTCCATACCACCCTTTGCATCATGTGCGGCTCCCACACCTTTACGACCAAGTTCTATTTCTATGTACCACGACATCACTCAGCTCCACCCTAATTAAAACCTGTTTAAATTCACTGCTCCATTCTTTATAGAGTTTTTACTCCTGTCTACTTCCCCAAGTACCAAATGATTCTTGTGTTTCTCCAATGCACTTTTCTCCTCCATCTTACTTTAAAGGTATGGTCACTAGGATATACATCAGACATGAGAAATCCTGTACCTTTTGGGTTACAGTAGAGCCTGTCTTTGGCACAGAATTGGTCTGTACTGCAGGTTACCACCCAATACTAAGAGCCCCAAGCATTCTCACATATACACTGCAGGAGGTGGTCATTATATTCCTTAATCCCTCCTTCATTAGATCTTTGGCTACTAGTGCTACCAATATACCTGGGAATCTCACATCCAGACCCCTAAACTTATATCTTCTTTCCATCTACCTCCCTACCAAACCCCAGTGCAATTCATCGTACTGATTGGTCTCTGGTGCCTATACACACAAAACTTGTGTCCAGACCCTCCAATGTGGTGCATACCTTAGTCACCTCTTTCTGTATGTCATTTTCTCAAATCAAAGATGCTAGTTACATTGACACCTGGTTTCTACTATATAAATGACTATCTCTCTAAATCCTATTTATGACTGAGTGCACAATCAGCAATACCCTCTTTTTTTACTTCAGCTTGCCCTCATCTCCTTTACTTCTTGCCCCATAGCACTGTTTCTCTTTCCTGCAACACTTTGTTTCAAGTTTCACAACTTTCAGCTCCACAGCCCTTCCCACAGCTAGGGCTGACTACGCTATTCCCTGTGCTGCAACTGAGCATAGAGTTCATCATCCATCCCTGCTGTCCACTTCCTAACAATAGTAATTCTGTTGTGAGGCTTCTACTCTCTAACCCCTTCAATTGGCCAAGTGTCCCTTCCTATCCATTCCTTACTAGTCTGTCTGAGGCATTGGATCTTATCCATCTAGACTGCCTCTGCCTGCTTTGCCACTTTTCACTGATTGTAATATCTATCCATTAACCCTGACTTCTTCCTCTTTGTCTTCTCTGTAATGTCTGCATCTTCTCCATCTCCTTTCACTTATTTTGTGCTACCACACTTGCCTGCTTTCCTCTAACAACCATTCTCCCTCAGTCCTCGACCTTTATCCCTTCACCACTCCTATCTCCATCTATATAGACTGCTCTGAATTTTCCCTATGTCTGCTGAAGATGTGCTACCTTCTTAGTTGGTGGGTAATGGTGGCAATGACACAGTTTTCACTTTTGTTTAACTAAATCTGTCAGAAAGCATGCTGCTGTAGTTGTTCATTGGAAAGGAAATATTTTCACAGGTCTTTTAGAAAGAGTAAAGAAATTCATGCACACCTACTTTTTTCATTGCTCATCTCATCAGGAGCCAAGTAAAGAAAATTCAGTAGGGTTTCTCCTCATTAAGTGGGACAAAATCCAGATAATGCACAAAACTTATCATAAGAGTGCTAACCATTGACAAGAAATACATGAATTATTTATTTTGTATTTGAAGCGCATACTTATAGGAAAAGAAACAAATCAGTGCTCACAAAGGATTCTGTTATGCTTCTATTGGCCTTTTTCTTTGAATGATGAAATGTGTATATTTATCTTTTGAGCACACTATAATCTTTTGCTTTTCTGCTACTTTAAAGCAGATAAAAAACATCACTTGGCTTTGTATTTTACTTTTGTAAATTGCTGGATGAACACATTTTATTTAGTCTTTCATAAGACAGAGGGTGATTTCTCATCACAAATTTAAGTGCCACTGAACTGAACTCTTTGCATTTATTGTAGTAACAGCTTTGCTGCTGTCAATGCAAAACCTCAGCAAATGTCACACTAAAAGCATGCATTTATCATGCATGGCAAGTAGCAATTTGTAAAGTGAATTTTTCCATATTAAACTTTAGAATGAAAGTTATTTTAACTTCTACTGCTTCTGCCTGTCTATTGGCATGAAGTACACTGAGGATGTTTGCTTTATTTTAATCAACTAGATGTGGATAATCACATGATTGTGTTCCCAGAAGACAAACTGTCAGCTGCCATCTTATATTTGCTTCCATTACTACAGAGAACATTTCCTTTTTCCTCACATAGTACATTTATCATAGAATAAAGAAAAAAATGGTAATAACGTTGACCTTTTCCACCTGATGCTAATCTAGTTATAGGTGTGAATGTCACAACTAATCAGTAAAAGTGCTCTTCAGATTACAGATATAGCAAAAGGCAGTTTAAGTGTGGTAGATGTTTCAATATTGATATAATCAGATCTCATGGTTTTACATATGTTTTCAGTGAAAAGTCAAGTACTGACATTTCCATACATTCTGATGCAGCAAGTCAAGAGGTAAATGTTACATTGACATATCCTTATCACCTCCATCAAATTTTACAGTATCACTAAAATAAGATAAACAAAAAACAACTGTGTGCTTTGAGGCCGGATAAGGGAATTACCTTACCAATATCCTCCTTACAATACTGGAGAAAATGTCAATCTCTGAAATAATATATGCAGTCATTTCACAGCCAGCATGTAAAACTAATCTATTATAAAATTTTGGTGGTAATGCAGTCATGCATAACAGTGGTATGAAGTATGACAGCGCTTATTATCAAAAGCTTATAAGAATTTAGTTTTATGTAGTGGTTTTAAGATATATTCATAAATTATTTTGGAGTTTTTAATTAATAAAAAAATGGTTTGTTTTATCTGTATATTCATATTCACTTATATCAATGTTGTAGATTTTCTAATGGGAGACAGAGGTCCCTAATTCCTGAGAGTTTGAAATTATACAAACCCTGTCATGGGAACAACACTCAAGGTAATCATTCCCACAACATATGTTAACGTATCTGTCTTTGCATACTGTTTGCTGAGTAGATTCACATATTTCCTGGAATAATTTGCAACAACACAAAATATATTTTGGCCTATATTTTGCCTTTGCATGGATTTCTGTAGAAGGCACTTATAAAAGCTGAAATCTTTAAATAAATAAAATACCTCACTTGACAGATCAGTAGATCTGATAGTCCCTCCAAAGTCTGACAAAGAACTTTTTCTTGACTTTTTTAGAGAAAGTAAAGGTACCACATGGTGCATCTTTATGCTAGGTAGAGGCATGACTTCCAAAATGTATGTAGGATGGGAATATTCATCATACTTCAATGAGCTGGCAAAGGGAATTGCACTTTTACTACTAACTACCATTACATGTACAGCCTTACATAGAAGAGCTTAGTTAATTCAATAACAGTAATATTCATATTAGTGATATTAACAGCATTTCCATGACAGCAAAAATAGTGTGCAATCATAGCATAGTTTGCATGGATAGACAACCACAATTAGGTAAGGTTTTGTTTCAATGGATTCCTTATCTTTTAATGCAGATACAGGAAATATTTTAAATGTGATGTTACAAAATAACTTTATAGAGTTTTACTTAGTGAAATGTGAACATTAGCATCCTTGAAATTGATATGCTAAGCTGTCTGTCTATTTTTGGTGTACTGGTCACCAACTCAGGCTTTTCTGAATGGTGGTAAAAAAGCCTGTATTCAGAAAAAAAAAGATAAACATTTTTGGTCATTAAAGTCATGGGACAGATTAATAATAATTGCTAATATTATAATTTACTGCCAACCTTAGTTGACATTGAGAGTGATTTTAATCATAACTTCAGGAATAAGAATAAGAAAGTCAAATTTGTTGAAGGTGATAGTATCTAAAATATGAAACTTATTTATCTAAGGTTTAAATAACTCAATGAAAAGGCATAACGGATTAAGGTCAGTTTCAATGAACTGCTATAAGTGATAATTTATGTTCCCTTGCTAAGTTGAGGTAAATGAAGTGATCATTCATAAACAGTGTTCAGGCATGAAAAGGATCTTAGTGGAATAGATAAGTTAAACAACAAAATTTAGAGAAACCAAACAGCAATCGTGATTTAGTTAAGGTGAAGAAAACCAGAGCACTCAGAAAAATACATTCAGTATTGAGGTCACTGACTCAAGACAACAATGACAGGAGGTCAAGATTTAAACCCCGGACAGGATAGCCAGAAAAATGAATGAGTGCCATAGTATATTGTTAAACCAAAATTTTCTCCATGTTACCTTCTCAGAAATCATATTTATCCATTCCCCTCAACCAGCAAAAAACACACAAGACAATGGCACAATAAACATTACTTGAGTTATGTCAGACAGAGCATCAACTTCATATGAGAGAAAGTTTTGTCACAGCAAACAACATTTTTACACTTCTGTCTACCTTAAAAATTAGTTTGTGGGACTGATGATAACTAAAGATGTGGACAAATCAGCAATTTGATGTTGATACCCTCCTACCCTATGGGGAATACAGACAATTTTCAGTCACCCTTCTACCCTATGGAGAATACAGACAACATTTTCAGTCACCTTCCTACCCTATGGAGAATACAGACAACAGTTTTCATTCACCCTCCTACCCTATGGGGAATACAGACAACATTTTTCAGTCACCCTCCTACCCTATGGGGAATACAGACATTTTTCAGTCACCCTCCTACCATATGGGGAATACAGACATTTTTTCAGTCACCCTCCTACCCTATGGGGAATACAGTCAACATTTTTCAGTCACCCTCCTACCCTATGGGGAATACAGACAACATTTTTCAGTCACCCTCCTACCCTATGGGGAATACAGACAACATTTTTCAGTCAATCTCAACCTCATTCAACAACTTGGTGAGCTATTAAGCCAACTAGTAAGGGAAATTAGTGTACATCTTCAAGGAGTTGTAACAACATCTCTTTAGGACAAGATACCCCACTGGATGGTCCATCAAAAGAAATATTAGAGAGTATTGGATGTCATTCACATTGTGAAATGACTAATCAGTATATGTCATTAGCTGCTAGTACATCAGGAGTCAGACAACAGTGGAAAGGATTCTCAACTCAGACTGCAAATGCTAATTATTTTATGCATTGATGAAAGAAAATGAAATACTTGTTGAGTGAAGGTATCCTCAAGAGAAATAATTAATCTTTCCTCTGTAAACAGCAGTCAAGTACAATAATCTGTTAAGAATTTCCATTGATCTAGCCATTAAAATGAACTTTGTTGAAAATTAGACTAAACTGCACAACCCACTGAAGGTAAAAAAATAGCTATAATTATTGCAGGGTCCCTGTAGAAAAATCTGCATGCCTTTTTTAAGAAAAAAAGCACTTTGTTTACAGTCAAATTTGAATTACTGAGATCTAAAAGAAGGCAAATGCCTACAGATAAGTAACTTTTATACTTCTGGATATAAAGCTAGCATTACATGTACACAGTGAGAGTTAATCCACAAATAAGCAGGAATCCTGGTACTGATGTAAACAGCAATAAAATTGAAAAAAAAAAAAAAACACCAGCAGCTGGATGATCATGGGACTTTAATAACAAAGTGAAAGCTAAAAACTGTAAACAACCATGGCTTAGCACTTTCGTCTTATACAAAAGACGTCTTCAGAAATGAGAAACCGGAAGTAAGAAAAGCATTGAAAACATAATCATGAACAGACCCCCCAAGAAACACCCAGTCAGAGGGCAGAAACCAGACATGTGTGACAAGTAGATGTCATACTATGAATCATAAAACTATCTGTTGTTAAAAGTGATGCTTCTCCTTTGACATTGGAGTTGCAGTCTGTGAACTTGCCCTTAGCTATCTCGTCAGCAGTTTGTCTCTGACACACAAATTAATTATTTCCCCAGCAATCCCATCCATAGTTTATCTTAAGTATGTACAAGCACTAAAATTAAACAAAATAAATTATTTTGTACAGTAATCACTTCAGTAGTCTGACCAGGTATGTACAAGCACTTCTCTGAAACAGAAATGGATTATTTCTCCAATGATCCCTTCAGGACTATGTCCAAGTATACATAAGCACCAAAATAAAATGGACTCCCAAGATCCCCTTCAGTAGTATGTCCAAGTATGCACAAGCACCAAAAAAAAAAAAAAAAAAAAACATTGCCCCAAGCAACTCCATTCAGTAATATGCCCAAGTATGCAGAAGAACCAAAATTAAACATTTCCCTAATTGAGCACTTCCAAGTATGCACAGACATCAAAATGAAGCATTTTCCAAAGGAACCCCTTAAGTAGTATGTCCAAGCATGTACAAGCATTTGACTGACTCCAGAATGAAACATTTCCCCAAGCAACCCCTTTCAGTAACATATCCTTATCAGCACATGCACTTGCAGACTCCAAAATGAAAATTTTTCCTGAAAAAGCCCTTCGGTAGTACATCTGCGTCCAAGAATGCATAAGCACTAATATACAATAAAAAAAGATTTCTTTAAGTAAAGTCAATGATTATGTCATCTTTTAAAATGTATGGCAGTACATACTCCTTTGTTCCGTCCTCCCTGACATCATATTCTTCTAATAAACTGCTACTTACTGGGCCACTTTACACACTTACCATGCAAATGAGATCATTATAGATTTATCTCTATGAATCGCGCTCATGCGGAGATGTCTAAGGCACCGTATCTGCCTATTAGCTGTCCTCCTATCGCCTATGCATTAATCATGTTAAAATTTTGCAATAGGGGTGTATGTTTGTTAAATATCCTCCCTCATTTCTTTAGTCATCGGGAAAGCCCAACACTTGCATTACTACATAACACCACTCATCACGGACTACTACTATGAAAATGCAAAACCCTAAACTATGAATACCGGCTTCAATCTTTGCTATCATATTCTGTGTTATTTCATAGGTTCATAGGTTCATAGGTTCATACTAGGCTATCTGCCCTAGGGCATTTATAAGCCTAGCCAGAGTGTGTTTGACTTTCGCCACCCATTTTAAATTAATTTTGCTATGCCCTTTTTCGAGGTTAGTATACTGTGCCTCTGTCTAACAGTGACACAGAAGTGATACCCGGGGTAAACCTACTATCACCCATACACTCATCAAGATTCCTCTTGAAGAGAGTCAATGAGGGACTCTGCCTAACCTGGACTGGGATTTTATTCCAGAGTGAAGGGAGCCTCTGGGTTATGAATCTGTCCCTCCAGCATGTCCTATTTATTTCAGTGCTGAGGTTCAAGTCTCTCGAGCGCGTAGCTCGATGGGATTTGGATTTTCTGAGGTGCAGCATGTCCATTAATTCCAGGTTGGACATGGCTTTATACGTCAGGCACAGATCGCCTCTGAGCAGGCAGTATGCCACTGAGTAGAGCTGGAGTTTCTTTAACCGGGCAGCATATGGCATCTGTTTGAGCCCTTTGATCCTCTTGGTGAGGTACTTTTGGGGTCTTTCCAGTTGCTGCAGGTGTCTGGTAAGGTACATCCCAAAAGGGGCATTGTACTCAATTATGGGCCTGATGAGGGATGAGTAAAGAGGCACGATGACCTCCCCTGATCTAGATGTGAATCCCTTCATGATTAGGTGGGCTATATAAAATGTTTTTCCAACCACTTTGGCCACGTGCTTGTCAAATGAGAGATTGCTATCAACTTGGGTCCCCAGGTCCCTAATTACTTCTTCCGTACTTAATGGATTACCACCTATGTGGTAATTTGTGGGCACTTTGTTTTTGCCAAAGGGGATGACTATACACTTCTTGGCATTTAGCTTGAGGCCATGGCTCTGGCACCAGTTGTCTGTTTCTATGAGGCTCTTTTGGAGGATGCTTGTGTCGGCTGGAGAGTCGATTATAGCACCCAGTTTGCAGTCATCTGCAAACTTGGTCAGCCACAGTCCTTCCATGTTGGCCTGTACCTCCGAGAAATATATACCGAACAGGAGAGTTCCCAGGACTGAGCCTTGTGGGATGCCACTTGTAACTGGTTTGGAGTCTGACATGGCTCCAGCAATTCTAACCATGTGGGTTCTGTCCTTGAGCCAGTTTGCAACCCATCTAGTGACATAGGGGTTTATATTTAAGCTGGTGAGCTTATCTATAATGCCCGAGTGGGGTATTGTATCGAAGGCTTTTGCAAGGTCCAGGTAGGCTGTGTGGACCACCTTCCCCCCGTCAATGGCCTTGGTAACTGTTTCAAAGAAATTGACCAGGTTTAAGAGGCAGGATCTGCCCTTAACAAAGCCGAACTGGGTAGGATCCAGTGTCTGTAGGTCCTCAATATCTTTTTTTATGAGGTCCATGATGATCCTTTCCATAGCTTTGCAGACCAAGCTAGTCAGGCTTATGGGGCAATAGTTTCCAGGATCCGTTGAGGCACCACCTTTGTGGAGAGGGACCACTGTTGCTGTACGCCACTCTTTGGGTACATATCTGGTGGTAAGGCTGAGATTGAGCAGTAGTTTTATGTTTTGGTTTAGCTCCTCTTGGAGTTCATGTAGGAAGCAGCCCGGGACACCGTCTGGTCCCATTGATGCTGTGTTTTTTGATTTGGAGAGCGCGGCTCTTACCTGAGCATCTGAGATGTCAGGGTGGCAGCACTCTGTTGGGATAGATATTTGCCCTTTTGGTGGGGTGGGTGGCAGAAGTTTGCACTGAACCTGTCAGCTAGGATGTTGGCAATGTCTGTGGGTTCAGTGTATTTTATGTCATTTTGGACCAATTCTGAGCATATCTGGGAATTCCCACCCAGGTGCCTAACATAACTAAATAAAGCCTTGTGATTATCCTTAGTGTCCTGTGCAATTTTTCTCTCGAAGCTGGCCTTAGACAATTTCATGAGTGCCCGTAGTTTTTTGCTAACACTGATCAGAGATGCCTTCCCTTTTTGGGATTTTGCTCTATCATGTAGTAGCTTCCTCCTTCTATTGTATAGTTTATTTATGGCTGGGGTCCACCAGACAGGACGTCTGCCTTTGGAGGATTGGGTCTTGGTTTTATTTGGGATTGCATGATCCATGCATTCCTGAAGGTGTTCATAGAATGCGTTAATAAAGGCTTCTGCGGTCTGGGCCATATTTTCCACAGGCCTGAGGGCTTTGAAGGATTCCACCTCGGTTTTGAGGAGTGTGAAATTTGCTTTACAGAAGTTTTTCACTGTGGTTTTCTGGGCAGGGGGTGGGGTCGGAATGTGAATATCCAGTGAGATTAGTTTATGGTCTGATCTTACCAGTGAGGGATACACTTCTGGACTGGAGCATAGAGTCCCCATGTTGGTGATGATCAGGTCCAGTATGTTTTCCCCTCTTGTGGGAGTGGTAACAAGTTGTTCCATAGTGTTTGAGTTTATAAATTCTAGGAACCTTTGAGCAAGGGTGTTGGAGCTAGAGTAATGCTCCCAGTCTATGTTTGGGTAGTTGAAGTCACCCAATATAATGGTGTTTGGAGAGACCTTCATATTTTACAGTGTTCTCAGGAAGGCCGAGTGGGGTTCCTGGGTTTGGGAGGGTGGTCTGTAGCAGGCTATAAACTGGAAGGCAGTTTTACCCACTGTTAGTTGCACATGGACAGTCTCTGATGCTTCGTGCTGTGCCACCAACCTGGAGGTGTGGGTATCTTTGACGAATATTGATACTCCCCCTCCTTTTCTGGTTTGGTCCAAGTTTTGGGGCCGAAAAGCATGGTATGAAGTATAACCTGGCAGTGCTGGGGGTGCTCTCGGGAGCCTTGAACCAGGTTTCTGTTACTGCACAGATATCAATGTTCTCCATGCTAAGGAGAGTTTCGAGTGCATGCATCTTGAGGTTTAGACTTCTGGCGTTGAGTAGCATTACTCTTAGTTTCTTATCCCTTGTGATACCTATGGAGGTGGGTTTGTCTTTTGAGCCTTGCCTAAAAAAGGCACTATGGGGGTAGCAAGAGCCTTTGCCAATATCCGAAAGCCCAGGGGTGACAGGTGCAAGCCGTCCCTAGCGAAGCATTGTGGCTTGTCGAGCATGTCATCTCAGGCTGACAGGCATTGGATCCCCTTTGAATGACACCAATACTTAAGTCAATTGTTGAAATTGATCATCTTGTCTTCATATTGTGGCATCATTCTTGGTGAGGGTAAGATGCTACTCAAGGTCAGGGTCATACCGGCCTGGGCCACATGCTCAGAGAGCTCCTCTATGTCTCTTTTCATGTAGTCCAGGGAGGTACGTCTCAGGTCATTCACACCAGCATGGACAATGATGGAGTCATATTTGTACTTGCCTTGGAGTGACCTGAGGGCTTGTGTTGTGTGGCAGACCCTAGCGCCCGACAGGCAGCTCACCGTGATCTTTTCCTTGTTCAGCCTGGTGAGCGGGACGTCAGTGTGCCTGATGATAGAGTCACCTATTACAAGTGTATCAGGTGTGTTTTTTAGCCTTAAGGTCTGTGACTTCAGCACACTGGCTTTGTGAGCTATGTGTTGCATGTGTTTTGTTTTGGGGTGGTGGTTGCTTGGGTGTCTGATTTGGAGGTCTCTGCTGCTTAGGCAGATTTTTATTTAGAGCCTCCGAGTATGTTTTTGTGTGTTTCTGTGTTTGGTTTGCTCTCGTGGTAGGTCTATGTGAGACTGGAATTGTAGTGAGTGTGATTTCCTTCTCCTTCTGACAGGTTTCACCAGTACTGAGTTGAGAGAGCTTATCCTCCAGTTTGGCTATATGGTTGCATCTCTCCCATGTGTTGGAATTTGTTGGGAGGAGGAGAGGGTTGTCTGTGTAAATGAGGCAGTTGTAACATTGCCTCAAGATTCCCAGATTCACCAGCTGGACCGGAGAGGAGATTGACAACTGACCTTTGGACATGCTAGAATAGTATTGGGAATTCCTTTATAATTGAAAATTGAAAAGAAAGGGCCAATTGGGGAACAAGGTACTCAAGGGGAGTTTGTGAGGGTGTAGTGCTTTTAATTTTTTAGTGCTGACTTATATAATTGCTTTAGTGAGCAAGTGCCAGGTAACTTAAATGCAATGTGTTACAGGTAACTTAAATGCAAAAATGACAAACAGTAACTTTCTTTCAAGTGAAACAAGGAAATAAGTACAGTAAGCAATGCAGATGTCACTAGGGATCCACAGAAGCGCTGAAAAGCCACATTTTAGGTGGAATTAGCGTTTCAGGGAAATAACAAGCAAACAAGCATACAAACAAATGTAGATTCAGCAGGCCTGGATCTAGTCTATGCTACAGCAAACAAGGTGTACCAATTTCAGTAAGAAACAGTTCAAATATGCAGGCACATCCCACCTTAGAAGGATGTAAGCTATCTGTCCTGCCACCACAGTGCAGGCCACAAACCTTCCTAATGTAAAACAACTGGTCTGAGCCCAAGTGCTTAATCCAAAAGACTTAGAATGATAGCTACACTTTAATCAAGTTACTACCAAGCAGTAATAAATACAGTTGAATACTTTAAAGAATGCCTGGATTAGTGCTGAAGTTATACAAACAAAGCTAGATTTAGCAGGCCTGGATCTAGTCTATGCTACAGCAAACAAGGTGCACCAATTTAGTAAGAAACAGTTAAAATATGCAGGCACTATAAGCCTTTAACCAGAAATTCCCAGCTCAGAAAGGCAGAGTCCAGCCTGTCCTCCCGCAAGAGTGCAGACCACAAACCTTCTTAATGTAAAATAACTGGCCTGAAGCCCAAGTGCTTAAACCAGAACTAATACTCTTTTAGAATAACAGACACTGAGCCCTCAATCAGCAGTTCCCAACTTAGAAGGATGTAAGCTACCTGTTCTGCCACCACAGTGCAGGCCACAAACCTTCCTAATGTAAAACAACTGGTCTGAGCCCAAGTGCTTAATCCAAAAGACTTACAATGATAGCTACACTTTAATCAAGTTACTACCAAGCAGTAATAAATACAATTGAATACTTTAAAGAATGCCCGGATTAGTGCTCAAGTTATACAAACAAAGCTAGATTCAGCAGGCCTGGATCTAGTCTATGCTACAGCAAACAAGGTGTACCAATTTAGTAAGAAGCAGTTCAAATATGCAGGCACTATAAGCCTTTAACCAGAAATTCCCAGCTTAGAAGGGCAGAGTCCAGCCTCTCCTCCCACCAGAGTGCAGACCACGAACCCTTTTAATGTAAAATAACTGGCCTGAAGCCCAAGTGCTTAAACCAGAATTAATACACTTTTAGAATAACAAACACTGAGCCCTCAATCAGCAGTTTCCAACTTAGAAGGATGTAAGCTACCTGTCCTGCCTCCACAGTGCAGAGCACAAACCTTCTTAATGTAAAACAACTGGTCTGAAGAACAAGTGCTTAAACTAAAAGGCTTAGAGTGAGTTACACCAAGCAGTAATAAATACAACTGAGTACTTTTAAGATGACGCAAAAGGAAAATAAAGTAGGAAGAAACACAAATACAGTAAAAGCAGATTTTTTTTTTTTTTGAGTGAGCAAATGAGATGGGCCCAGGAGGAGTATCCAAGTGCAAATTTACAAGAGGGGCGGGCAGTTTCAAAGCCACCAAGATTAACACCAACACAAAAACAGGGAGGGTGGGCGAGAAACCTACTGACAAACAGAGTCACAGCTTCCAGCTAGATATTCCTCAATGCGACACAAACAAATTACTTTAAATCGTGTATTATTTGATAAAAGTGTAGATAAAAGTTACTTAGCTTCACTTAGGCGTTCAAGTTGAGGAGGGTGGACTAATGGTTAAGGTGTTTGCCTTACAAACACAAGGTGCAGGGTTTGAGTCTCACAAGGGATAATTGGCTAGGTTTAAAATGGCTCGCAAGAGCAGTTAGCCTAGTACTAACCTATGACCCTATGACCCTATGATAGCATGAAGGTCTTAACGGGCCAAAGCTCACAGTTTAAACAAAAGGTAATTCACTGTACCACTTGTATAAGACAGAAACTGAATACAATGAAGGAACTACCCCCACCTATCACTGGCTATGCAGATTTTTAACAAGCCTTAACTGAAAATACCACAGGTACTACTGACAAACAGAGTCACAGCTTCCAGCTAGATATTCCTCAATGCAACACAAACAAATTACTTTAAATCGTGTATTATTTAGAATTAGCCCATTACACACAGTGTTGAATCCAAAACAACATAAGCCAATATGAACTAAATTCGATCCCTAGTATATCTTAAATTAATACTACTGTCCCTTTTTTAAAATACTTTTAACATCATTATGCTTAACATCATTATTAAATGGAGTATAAGCAAGACATTATTATAGTCCTGAAGGGTTATAATCTACAACTGACTTTGCTGCAGTCTCTAGTAAGATATTTCAGTACAGACATGCACATAACATAAGTAAAATTACTTTAAGCACCTTACAACCATATTAAGGCAGATTTATTGCTTTCAGAATTGGTAAAAAGTTGTGTACAAAATTAACAAATGCAAACTGGAAAGGAATTCATTTTGAAATGTTTGGGTCAGTATCAAATACAGAAGTTTATAGGTGGTTTAGGAAACAGCTGTTAACATATCACCTCACAAATGATGTGAGCTAGATTTTGGTATGCTTAAGCATTGTATAATGCCAATAATGCCAATAAATTCATTCTAAAACCTATGAGGTCATGGGTGCATTCAATATGATAGCATGAGAAAGAATTCCAGTGAATGTGGTACACTATATTATGTATATGTTTCCTGAAGTGAGGTTCAGCGGGTCTTGCTTCAGTGAAGGGCATTTATTCACTGTTGTCATTCTGACCAAAGAATGTTTTTATTTATGACTGAAAAAGTATGTTTCTCCTTTGTGTAGACATGTTAACACGTTATTATTTTGCTGTGATATACAGCTTACTGAAATAATATAGCTTGACAAAACCCGCCATAATGCCACTTTGCTGAGAACCCTTATATAGCAGAGGTTTTCCCCGCTAAGTGCTTACTACACTTGTTCCACTTTTCTATTATATGGCACCAGGTGCCACCCTGCTATCCTTGTTAACATCCATCCATCTCCTTTTTAATTCCCATAGCATTTGCGAGTAAAATGAAGAACTTGTAATGCATTTCATCTGTGAGCATTTCACTCCATTGCACACTGAGCAACAGACCAGAGATAAATTAATCTGTTTCTAAGCCTCTTGACTGTTTGGCCACTTCTTGGAATATCATACAGGCAACCAGATTCCTCTAATGAGGCTAGTAACTGTGTCCAAGGCAATATGTTGTACATAATGAGAGACTCTGTTTAATTGTTTCACTGTCTATTGGGTCTCTAAAACACTTATGTTTTCTACAAGTATTAATGACAGTCAGTTGCACTGCTGTGAGTTCCTAGACATGTACCAGTCCCTAGCATGAGGACCTAGACATGTACCAGTCCCTAGCATGAGGACCTAGACATGTACCAGTCCCTAGCATGAGGATCTAGACATGTACCAGTCCCTAGCATGAGGACCTAGACATGTACCAGTCCCTAGCATGAGGACCTAGACATGGACCAGTCCCTAGCATGAATCTTAGAAACAAGTGTACAATGGTTTTACTATATGTGTGACCTCATACCTGATGATTCCTAATATGCAGCTTGAATGCAAACTGGGATCGACTGAACAGTATGTGTTTCAAAAACCTGTGGATTAGGAACAGTGATATATGAAGTACAGCCACAGACAAAAGTTAAAAGTAACAGCTTTTTGGCTATCAAATTCCTAGAAATGCTGAAGTGCTCCC
The DNA here is from genome assembly GCF_019279795.1 of Protopterus annectens. Taxonomy (NCBI): domain Eukaryota; kingdom Metazoa; phylum Chordata; order Ceratodontiformes; family Protopteridae; genus Protopterus; species Protopterus annectens. The sequence continues at coordinate 353,010,163 of NC_056750.1, read as the reverse complement.
CAGCATAACTTTTAAAAAGCAACAGTGCAGTCACTTCTTATCAGGGCATGGCATAGATCTGTTACAGATACAAAAAGTAATGCAAGGGGATATCATGATGCTGTATATAGTACAAACAAGCACTCTGATGCATACTAACCTGTTCCCTACCACACAGTGATGTGGCTGTCATTCCACCAATGGGAGCTTCCCAGTAGCAGATTACTCCATCTGTATACGATGGAAGTATCCACAATACAGCTTAATCATGCTGCAGCTGTGTGTAGTTCACAGTCTTCACGCAATGCAGCACTTTATTAAACTATATTCAGAATTAATTTATTTCTGTTTGCTCCCACTTCTTTAAATGTTCTTCAAAATGATACCAGGAATTTGTGAAGTAAAGCTAGCTCTATCCAGTTCTCCTCTCTCCACTGATGATTGTTTTCCAGCAATGCATAGACTCATTAATTCATCCAGAAGAATAGATTAGTAGACAGCTGTCCCACTGAGCTCCCTTGTGAGCACATACACCTGCTTCTTACTATAGGTCACTGAGATGCCAAAGACTCTTCCAAAATTCTAGGACTACATACATCAGGGTATGCGTTCACAAGTAGAATCAATGCTCCTTGACAAAACATACTGTTATCACTGGACAGAAACACACAAGCAAACACTGATTCACCTTTAAGGCTTATATCTAACAATACCACCAGAACTTAATTAGTTGTCATTCACTATTTTTGAAAACAACGAAAAACTAGACAAACTCAGAAAACCACAGGCTTTAGGCTCTCAGTCCACTCCAACAAACAACCGCAAATGGTTATAAATAAAATTATTATCTTGAATGAACCCCCAATTTTTAATGATGATTTCTTTAATATATTGGGAATCCAAAGAAAAAATTGTCAGGAATTTAATGTCCTGCCTAATATTAGGGAGCTGAGACTGATTGTTCTCTACCTCCGGGTGTAGCCAGAGGGGGTTGATATCATACCCTTTTGATACCAAAGGGGAGAAGTGTGCTGTACATCTTTTATTAATTACTTCATCAAAGATGAATTCTGTGAAAGCCTATGGGTAGCCCCTCTTACTAAACAGAGATTTTAGGAATTCACATTCCAAAATGGAGTCTGCAAAGTTGGACACCATTCTTGCTGCCCTTACTGCCTGCCGCTTGACTACTGCTTTCTTTTGATGCAGCGGGTGGCAGCCAGAGGAATGCAAGAATGCATTTGAATAGGTAGGCTTACGGAAAATGGTCATCCTAAATCTAGTGTTTAAATGGTCTTTTGAAAGGTGGATATCTAAATAATCAATTTCTTCATACCCTATTTGATAGGCGAATTCTAAAAAGTTGGTATATGTTGTAATTTCATCAATAAATGTTTGAATTACAGAAACTTCACCTTTCCATATTAGGAACATGTCATCTTGGTATCTTGTGTACCAGGTAACATGCTCCCTAAATTTCACATTTTTAAATAAAAATTCTCGTTCCCAATAAGCCATTACACTATTAGCAAAACTACTTCCACAGGGGGCACCCACGGCTACCCCGCTTTTCTGTAAGAAGAACTGATTTTCAAAAAATAAAAAGTTGTTATTCAGGACTACCTCTAACAATGTTTCAATGACACAGATTTCTTTATTGTAAAGCCCCTTAAGGTGAAGGAATTCCCTAACCCATTCTACACCCAGTTGCTGGGGGATGACAGTATACAGATCTTTCACATCCACTGTGATGAAAATTAGACCGTCATCATACTCAATATTATTCACATTCTCAAGAAAATGCCAAGAATCATGACAGATATGTGACTCAGATCTAACAACTGGTTTTAATTTGACATCCACAAATTTAGCACACGCATATGTTATGGACCCTCTACCATCCACTATTGGTCTAAAAGGTGGATTGTTTAGGTCCTTGTGAATCTTAGGGGTCCCAAAGAACTTTTGAATAATGGGTGCTGGCATGGTTAAATAATGTAAAACATCAATGTCGATGCTCCCTTCCAAAAACAAGTCATTTAACATTTTATTGATGGTTCTATATGCATCATTAACCTGGTTGAGGCTAACTTGTTCATATACAGCACTATCTAAAACAGTCTGCATTCTACTAATATAATCATGCTGATCCATGAATATTAACCCTCCCCCTTTGTTGGGTTTCATAACCCGTACTTTGCATATGTTCAATAGCTCAAAAAATTCAAGTTCTTGATTAGTAATATTCTTAGACTTGTTTACAAACCATGTATTATTAAACAAAAGCCTTCTAAAATCAGTTTCACAGGCTTTTTCAAATAGAGCTAAAGTGTCTTGCAACTATGGGTTGAACAAGCTAGACACTTTCAAATTATTAGTCAATGAGGAGTTAGACCCCATCAAATAATAACTCAAAAGAAGCTGGATCCAAACGAAGTTCCACAGCAAACTTTGTTGATTTTGAGCACTTTCGTCAGCCTTAAGCCTCAGACTTCATCAGAAACACTTGAAATACATTGTAACACATCTAAATATCCTCATGGTATAGTCACATGATATTAAAAACCACACCCTCCATTAATTAACACAATTAATTCATAATGAAACACAGTTCATTGATAGAAACCCAATTCATTCATAAAAAACAATGCCTAAAATCAAATGTGCAAAGCTCTTACAATTTGGGCTTTTTCATAAAGTGCATATGCAATACTTAAATTATTATTAAAATGTAAATATTATTGTAGTACTTAAAGTTTATAATGATTATTTTAGTACTTAAAATACATAGTACTGCTTACAATGTGTAAAACCTTTGTTCACATGTGAAATTCCGATTTGAGTTTTAAATAACTACTAATAGACAAGGTCTCATTAAGGCCTGGAGGACTGGTAGCATTGACACGGAGTTGCCATATCAACTCCCTATACTCTAACCATATAAACATATATCTTTTGGCCCACCCCTCACGTCTTTGTCGGTAACTTGCTCCAAACCTGAAAACCTAAAGCAGTACCCACTATATTCAAAAACATGTCTAGCTAAGGTATTGGACATATTAACTTTCCGTATGTCATAAATGTGTTGGTAAATCCATTTATTGAAGGCATTTTAAGTTTTTCCTATGTAGAGCATACTACAATGTTGACAAATTGCGATGTATACTAGACACTTTGTCATGCAATTCATCTTATGCATAACATTTACAATACCATATCTTTCAATGTGCACAAGTTCTGTTTCAAGAACATAACAACATTGTGCACAGTGTCCACATCTTCTCATACATCCACCCACACTTTTCTGTACATTACTTTCTAAAATGTTTTTAATGTTAGAACTTCTTTTATAAACAACTACTGGCCTCAATCCCATTTCCACTTTGCTTTCTTTAATATCAATTAATATACTCCAATTGTTATCAATGATTTCTTTTATCTCACTAAAAACAGGACTAAATGTCAAAGTCAATGCCCTGTTAAAACCTCTGTCAGTGACCACTATATTCAAGTTATCTAACCCCCCATCCAAGGTGTGCATAGCATCTGTATTTGACACATTAATACCTAATAGGGGAACAAAATAACCACTAGTTCTTTTGTTAGTAACTTCCTGTAAAATAGGGTCAATAAATACTTCAGGGTATCCTCTCCGAATTAACATATGCTTGAGAGTGTTCATTTCATCAATAAATTGTTTATAGTCACTGACCATTCTTGCTATCCTCACCCCTTGCCCCTTAACCAATGTTTTTTTTCTGGTGTAAGGGGTGACAACTTCCAAAATGTAGCAAGGTGTTCAAAAAAGTGGGTTTTCTATATATTGTTGAGTTAAACCCACAGGCTTTCACAGAATTAATCTTTGATGAAGTAATTAATAAAAAATGTACAGGACACTTCTCCCCCTTGGTGTCAAAAGGGCATGATATCAACCCGCTCCGGCTGCACCCAGAGGTAGAGAACAATCACTCTCAGCTCCCAAATATTAGGCAGGACATTAGATTCCTGACAACTTTTTCTTTGAATTCCCTATATATTAAAGAAATCATCATTAAAAATCGGGGGTTCATTCAAGACAATAAATTTATTTATAACCATTTGCGGTTGTTTGTTGGAGTGGACTGAGAGCTTACAGCCTGTGGTGTTCTGAGTCATTCACTGTTATACCACAGCTTGAACACCTTAATTAATGCCGATGTCATCAACAATAATAATGCCATTTAGGTCTTTATGGGAAATTGTAATACTGAAAGTTGTTTCAGATGACTCCAGATTTACTTTCCATGTAAAAGTTTGCAGTTCTACTCATTGTGGTAGACACAGAAGATAAGTTGGTAGTTCTTCTCTTTAATAAGGAATACATTTCAGTCATCCATCTTAATTCATGAACTCCTTCACAAAAACAGTCACACTAAGCTATGATTACTACCAGCTAGAATTAATGCATTAAACATATCTAAGCACAATCTTTTTCCCTTCACCAGAAGGTCCTTCACATTAGTCATACCTGCATCACTAAATTTAGGTTACTTGTGAACTTCAGCTAAAACAGAAACCTTAGTTTCTTCTTCATTTCCAGGCTCACACAGATGGTAACAGATTGGACAAGGCCACATTATCTTACAACAAGTTAATCAAAACTGCATCCTATTACTAAACAACATCCGGAACAGAACTGACCGCATAAAAGTAAAATCATTAGCCATTAAAGCTCTGCCATGGGATCCAAAAAAAGTAAATGCGAGAGCTTACACAGTCATCTGTTAGGAACATAAGAACAACACTATGCAAGCTGAAATGGGAACTCTCATGTGTAGCCATATAGATGTTTAAGCAGGCACACTTAAAAGTTGTTCCCATACTTTATAACCACTTAATAGTACTTACCTACAAAAATGAGCAGGGCCATAACATGATAGCCCCAATGTAAATTTATGTCTAACCATGCAATGGTCAAGATTAGCCTCAAAGGTAGACAGAGAAGCCATTTGCCAAACCTAGCATGATACCATATTGCTTAGACTGGGAATATGTTGAGTTAGAAATCTATCCCTCTAGAGAGGCTTGTTTATTTGCAGTATAAATTTAGATCCTTACTATTAGCATTTGTACAGGCACTGGTTTTGTAGAGAAATAGAAGATCAAACAAGAGTAAATGTGTCATGCTTCAGCAAGTGAGACACAGGTTAACTTGAAGCAGCAAGTAAGATATCAAGTTTAAGGACAGTTGTACTAATTTATTGGGATAGTCAAAGGATTTAAGGCTTTTAATTTAATTTTCTAGGTCAGAATGGGTGTATCCCTTCTTATACAGCAGAATGCTTAGAGAATTCTCTTAAATTACAGGTCTACTAAGGGGAAGAGTACACTGGTAAGATGACTTCTCCGGATCTTCAAGACATTCCCATAGAAATTAAGTGAGCCAGATAGAAGGGCTTCTTGACTATGGTGAAAGCAGGATGACTGAATGAATGACAGTTGTCCACACACGTGCCATATCCTGTAATGGCCATATTTATCTGAAGGGTAGTATCACTTACAACACATGGTGTGGCAGTGGCTATTGTGCACAATGCTACTGTGCTGCAAGTGTCTGCATTTAGACTGATAACACTTTTAGCAATTCAGGCATGTGCATGTTCCTTGTCTTGCTGGAGGAGTTTACTGACAGCTGATGAGCAGGTAATCATGCCAACCTGCAGTCATCAGTAAACATCAACAACCAGACTTCTAGGATATTGGCTGGATGTATACAAAATAAATACCAAGTAGGAGATGGCCCAACACTGATGCCTGAGGAACCCAATCTTAGGTTCAGAGATGGTGCAAGCAATGTTCACATCCTGGGATCTATTATATTCCAAGTTTGCAAACCAGCAAGCAATACAGTGGTTTATATTAAGTGGTCTAATATTTTCAGTAATACTAGAGTGAGGGATAGTATCAAAATAATTGGTCATTTCAAGGTATGCAGTGTAGACAGAAATAAAATGCTGTCCCCAGCCTCTGTAACCTTTTCAGGGAAGTTTATTAAAGTCAGGAGGAATGACTCACCCTTCAAAAACAATCTGATTGGTGTCTGGATCAGTTAAGTTGGCTATGTCTGCATAAAGGAGTTCTGCTACAATAGATTGATTGTCTACAGTTAGGTGGGTCTGAGAAGGGCAACCATTAGGGAGTGACTGTTATCCAAACATAAGGCAGTACTTAGTAAACAACGTGGCGGCAAACAAACTAACTATTATACAAAAACGGAGGAACAGAAGGCAGTACTTGTTCATAGGCTAAGGACAAAAAGTTAAAGTAGATGCTCCGGTCATGCATACTTGGTACAGATGGAATTGCAGCCTGGTTTGTTATCTGATCTCATTGAAATATTATTTTTAGCCTTTGACTGAGATTTTAACACTTGTTTCAAAGTGCTTTCAGGGAAAACTAAATGTTTAGGGATGGGGGAACAATTATATCATCAATTTCATTTTACTATAGATATTACAGGGAAGTCTCTCATTTCTGGGTGACTTATAAACTCAAACACCTCATGAACATATCAAACCAGTATGTACTAACTGAAAAAATAATTGGACTACTTTTGAAAAAAAAAAATAGCCTACATAAGAACTTATTAAGAAAGTCGGAGTTAAACTGTTCAACACTGTGCACATTAGATGCTTTAGCTGTGCACATTAGATGATTTAGCACTACAGCAACATAATCAAATTCTGATGTCAGTTAAATTTCTTCATAGGCAGAAAAAAGAAAAACATTACTAAGTGGGGCAACATCAGCCCTAACATACAGCTGCAGTCCTGATGATTCAGATCCACAAAAGTCACAATTAAGAAGTAGTACAACAACAACAAAAGAGCTAAAGATGCTACCCTTGCACTTCATAACTATCACCAAAAACATTCCAGTCAACCTTCTAACACAGGGGAAGACTGATAGGTTAAAGATTAGAATCTCAAAGCACCTCTATCTTGTATATCACAAATTTACGTTCATCATCCCTTCTGGACATTAATGTAGAAGGC
>NC_056750.1:352995650-352998150 GCF_019279795.1 Protopterus annectens | reverse complement strand
GCGTCATCAAGCCAGTATCTTTCCAAAACCAAGAGGGTGTGTGTTTAACTAAAATATGTATAAAAAGTCTGTATTAAATCTAGTTATGTTAGAGGTATGGTAGGGACACAAGTCCTGAGGTAAATGGTATATCTCTCACATCATCTGTACTATATGAGAAGTAAAGATGGAACAGTACTTTTAAGCTGCAACGTTTGTCCAGTTTGGTTTATTATAAAAGTTATTGGTTACTGCTCTTAAAGACAGGTGCTGCAAAGTATATTCTCTCATCAGTGTATATTCTGCAAGTTTCTGTATGTGACAGACTGTGAATGCAAATATAACCAGACTTTGAATTTTAGCAGAATCCAGCCAGCAAGACTGAGTGTCTTAAGAAGACTTCAAATCCCACAGCAAGAGCAAGCAGTAAGAAGCAGTAAAGAGATCTAAATATTTTTTCAATAGCGACCCAGCTGAGTGTCTAGCACCATATAATATTTTTTCAATGGCAAGCTAGCCTGCATCTGAACCTACACTCTGCATTCAAACACAGGGGGAGTGATGGTAAGCCCTGCAGAGGGTTACTTCAGTTAAATTGCAGTAACTAACATTTGTACGTATGTGTCAATTCTGAACAGAAGTATTCCAGTTTATGCAGCTTGCAGTAGTAAAGTTTTTTAGACGTCTACATCCGGAGTGAGACAGAAGTTCCAGTCGCAGTGCCATAATTTCACTAAAGAAAAGGGGGATATCCAGTAGCCCAACAGTCCACTACCTGTTGTGCTTTCCCAGCTTCTCAAGTGACTCTGAAAAATTTCTAGCCATCTGCAACAACAACCTGATCACCTGTTTTCTTGCTCACTTTTAAGACTTTTTTCTACTTCACATTTTTCTGTATGGATGCTATTCAACAGTTTGGATATTGGACAGTTTGCATATTATAAGACAGTTTGGATATTAGACAGTTTGGATATTAGATTAGACAGTATGGATATTTTCATGCATAATTCAAGCAAATGTAAAAAATTGCAATGTTGGTATACACAGCATATTAGTAAATGTAAAACCTTAGTAGGGCAGGTTGATAGTAAGGCATTATGCAAATGTATTACAATATTTGACTTGTATCTCAAAGAAAACCATGTGAAATATGACAAATGTTTATTGTGTGATTCAACAAAAACTGCATTTTGTGTATTATGTCATAAAAAAGTATTACATGATGTTGCTAAAACAATAGACTGTGAAGACAGATCTGTTCATGATAAAGAATTAACTAAGGCTAAAGTGTTTCCATTATATTCAGATGTTAAACAGTTATGTCCTGTCACCACATGTGAGTCAAATCAGTTACTGATAGAACCCCTAGTACATTTTGTTACTAAGGAATGTAGTAAACTTCTAAAAGACAGACACAATGAGTTCAGGAAGTTTAGACAAGTTATACATACATCTTTTCAAAAGTGCATAGGAGTTTCAAATTCAGCAGAACAGCTTACTAAAAAATGTCAGAAAGACCATGCAATATTACAGGAGACTCTTAAACAACAGTTACAAGATGAAGAAAATAGATTAGCTGAACTGACAGAGACTGACTTCTTTCATACATTGGGAAAGAGTAGGAAACTACAGCTGATCTGTGCAAAAGAAATATATTTTATAATATGTTTGTGTTTTGAAAATGGTTAAGCTTACATGGTAGGATGGTGAAATACAAATCATTCTCAAATGTTTAAAACTTCCATTCAATTAAAGCAATATATTTATCAGTACTACAGTAAAGTAGAGCGTATGACTGCCATTCTTAGCATAGTCAAAAGGTAAACAAAACTGTTCTACTGTATAAAATTAAATAAAAATAGATAATAAGAGTAAAAAGTTAAAGTCACAACACTGACATGCTTGTATAAAGATTTAAAGTCACAAGACTGACATGCATGTATTTTCATTTTATACAATGCACAAGAATAACAGGCAGACAACAGCAAATATAAATAATGTAAATATATAAATGTGTTTGTTAATCTAATATCTATTTATTTTTTTACATTTTTTTATATAATTGTATAGTAACACCACACCAAACAGTTAAAGTTCTGAATTTTAAAAATAAATAAAATCACGGATTTGTTTAGTCAAACAGTCTTTGTAAAATGAAGTCAGAACAGTTAAATAAATAAAAAAATACTGAAATCAAAAGTTAAAAAATATGTAAACAAATTGTAAAATAATGTTTAGTTTGCATAGTTATGCAAATCACAAATATAATACTAAGTGTTTTATAACAGCATTTTACTAACAGATGATTAAAGGAAAAATGCTAAAAAGGGTTAATTGAAATGTGAGCTTAGACCTTCCTAAACTGGATGAATAGTTATAGGAAATGTTGAAAAGATAAGATAAGAAACAAGACTGCCAGACAAGTGGCTTGAGTTTTTCTAAAAACTTATTGTTATTAAAACATAATTGTTAAAATGTTCACATGCAACACTATTTGGTAATTGTAATAAAACATCACAAT
>NC_056750.1:352805650-352990650 GCF_019279795.1 Protopterus annectens | reverse complement strand
AGAGCCACAGAAGTGAGCCCCAGGGTGAATTTCCATTTCCCATCCAATCATCAAGATTTTTCTTGAAGAGTGCTAATGAGGAGCTCTGTTTGACATAGATAGGTAGTCTGTTCCAGAGTATGGGAAGTCTCTGGGACAGGAATCTATCCCTCCAGCATGGTCTGTTTATTGTGGTGACAAGGTTTAGATCCCTAGAGAGTGTAGCTTGGAGGGATTGGGATTTCTTTAAGTGGAGCATGTCCACCAGCTCTGGGTTTGACATAGCTTTGTATGTTAGGCAGAGATCACCCCTGAGTAGGCGATATGCGATGGAGTAAAGCTGTAGTTTTTTAAGACGGTCTGCATAGGGCATCTGTTTGAGGCCAGTAATCCTCTTTGTGAGGTATTTCTGTGGTCTTTCCAGTTGTTGTAGATGTCTTGTGAGGTACATACCAAAAGGGGTGTTGTACTCTATAATGGGTCTAATGAATGATGAGTAGAGGGGAACAATGACCTCTTTTTTTCTGGATGAGAATCCTTTTATGATGAGATGAGCTATGTAGAAGGATTTCCTGACCACTGTGGCAATGTGATTATCAAAGGAGAGACTACTGTCCACCTGTGTCCCAAGGTCTCTTATCACATTTTCAGCATTAAGTAGACTACCAGCTATGTGGTAGTTAATGGGTACAGAGTTTTTACCAAAGGGGATGACAATACACTTTTTAGCATTGAGCTTCATGCCATGACTTTGACACCAGGTATCTGTCTCAGTGAGGCCCTTTTGTAGTTTGTCCACATCTTTAGGAGTTTTGATTATGGCTCCTAGTTTGCAGTCATCTGCAAACTTTGTTAGCCAAAGACCTTCTGTGTTAGCCTGCACTTCAGAGAAGTAGATACCAAACAGGAGAGGACCCAGGACTGAACCCTGTGGTACTCCACTTGTCACTGGTCTGATGTCGGATTTGGAATCCGCTACTTTCACAGTGTGGGTTCTGTCCGTGAGCCAGTTGGCAACCCATCTTGTGACATAGGGATTTATACCTAGTTTAGTGAGCTTATCTATAATTCCAGAGTGGGGGATGGTGTCAAAAGCCTTGGCGACATCTAGATAAGCTGTGTGAACCATTTTACCCTCATCTACGGCTTTGGTGACTGCTTCAAAGAAGTCAGTCAGGTTTAGGAGACATGATCTGCCTTTTACAAATCCAAACTGGGTAGGGTCCAGAGTTTGGATATTACCAATGTCTTTGTTTATGAGTTTCACAATGATACGTTCCATGGCCTTGCAGACCAGGCTCGTCAAGCTAATGGGGCGCTAGTTCCCGGGGTCCGTCGCAGATCCCCCTTTGTGGAGTGGGATAACCGTTGCATCTTCAATAAATCCCACAAGATTCAAATGATAAGAAGGTGACTCAGCAAACATTTTAATTTCTGTTTCTAAAAGATGTAGGTCTCCAGGCATCATCTGGCTAAGTTCCATTATAGATCTTTCTATGATTTTTGAACGAATACTGGCTAGACTCATTGGGTCTGAAGTTATTAGGGTTTGGTTTAAACCAATCTCTTTTATGACTTGGCACCACGACAGACTGTCACCACAGGTCAGGGAAATGTCCATCTACTAGCATTTTGTTTACTTATTTTTGGCCATCCATATAATATGTATTCCAGCTGACCATCTATTGCTTTCCTCACTTATTGTTCCTAACTTTAGTTTTTCTAGTATTACCCCTTGGGGATGAGACTGAATCTGCCATCAATGAGTTGGGAAGGTCATTACAAAAGATGGACTGCAGCTGTCAGCAACACCAGAAAGTGTATGCCAGGGGGATGTTGCAGGCTGCCCTGACTGCGAGCAGATGCTGACATTATGTGTGACACATCACATATCAGTTAACTCCAAACTTAAAATATAATCTCAAAGTTAGCAGACATCTGTCTTGTGATACCTGCAGGCCTCCATAAGCATAGAGTGCCAAACCTTACAAAGACATCCCACTTCTACCCCCTAGAATGTTTGAGCGAAGAAAATGCTGCTGATTCCCACTTCACCCTCCCAGGATCCTCTAGCAACATGCTTGAAAATGATTTTGTTAGGTTTTCCTTTATTCTACAAAGCATAAGGGATGTTGTCTGTTCTCGCAGAACTCAAGATTTTAAATTTACTGGGAGCAGCAACTGTCATATCTCTAGTTATATACGGGAAGTGAACAGATTGTGTACATTATTCAAGATTTTTTTCATGAGTAAGATACTTTTTCTTAAAGCTAGGAAGTACCTCTGATATATTATATTACATTTGTGATAATACACACTTTTTTACTGTATGAGTCTGTGTTTCAGTAGTTGTTGTCTTTTGGCTTTTCCCGGTTAGGGGTCGCCACAGAGGAACTTTGGTCCGCTAATGATTGGCAGTATATTTCAGTAGTATATCACATTAATATGAACAAATACACCTTTATCAGCAAAGGAAATGAACTGCCTAAATCAAAATCCTTTAACTTTTATCAAACTGCTTTGTGTATTGAAAGTAGAGCACAGCTAGAATGAACACATAAGCAAACACACAGATTGATAAACCCTCCAGCTACTAGTGGATTGATGAATTGCCTGTGGCAGAAACACTGCATCTGTCATTCAGCAACAGAATGCATACTGGGCTGCCATTGTAAAAGAATCTTCACAGAGATTTGTTTACCTTGACTGGCATTTTTTAAATACACAGTGACACTTGATTGCATTCTAGCGTTAACATTTCTAGGAATTTTGTGTTATGTTGTAATTCACATAGGCAGCTTTTTTTTTGTTATTCTTACAGCCTTCTATACTTCATATTATGCTGAATACGTACCTAAAACACAACATGGTTTGCCCCTCCCTCACAGATTTAGATTGCCATGTTTATAGGTTCATAGGTGTTTACTAGGCTAATGACCACAATGGCCTTTTTAAACCTAGCCATGTATCCCAAATCTCTCACAAGTTCAGGTTCCCTTGATAAGTGTAAGCAGGGGTTGGGAGATGAAACATTTACAAGCAAGGACCTGGTAGATTTACAGGTTACCGGTGTCCATTAGAGACATAGTTGCCAAACCAGGAATGAATTTCCTGTTACCTATCCAATTGTCCAAGTTACACTTAAATTGGGTTAGGGAGGAACTCTGCTTCACATGGATGGGGAGCTTGTTCCATTTGAGGGGTAGTCTCTGGGATACATACCTGTATCTCAAGCAGGTACTATTTATATCACAGGCAAGGTTTAGGTCTTGAGAACCGGTAATGGTCTTGCTGTTTGTTTTGTGGCTATGCAGAAGGTCCAACAGAGTGAGGACTGACTATGGCCTGTATGCCAGGGATAGATTTCCCCTCAAAAGCCTGGAGGAGACAGTATACAGGGATAGTGTGTTGAGGCAATCTGCATAGGACATTTTGTTTATACCCTGTATTCCTTCAGTGAGGAACCTCTGTGGACATTACAATTGTTAGATACGCCTGGTTGGGTACATACCAAAGGGGGCACTGTACTCAATGACAGGTCTGATGAATGCTGAATACAGTGGAACAATGACTTCCTTGGACTTAGATTACATATTTTTGCCTATAAATTGCACAACATAGAATGATTTCCTTACTACTGTAGACACATGATGGCCAAAAGCTAGATTATTGTCTATGTGTGTCCCTAAGTCCCTAACTACTGGGTAGAGTCTAAGGGGTGTGTTGTCAATATGATAGTTACCAGGGGTGGATGACTTCCTGAAGCATACTATTATGCATTTCTTCGCATTTAGTTTTAGTCCATGGCTCTGACATCAGTTATTTGTCTGTGTCAGCCCTTCCTGGAGAACATCTGTGTCAGTATGGGATTTAATCACAGCTCCTAATTTGCAATCATCTGCAAATGTAGTCAGCCAGAGACCATTGACATTGGCCTTAACTTCAGAGAAGTAAATGCCAAAATGGAGAAGTCCAAGGACTGATCCCTGTGGGATTCCAAATTCTAACTTCCTGGGTCCTGTCGGTGAGCCATTTAGCTATCCACTGGGTGACATATGGGTTTGTTCCTAACCTCCTAAGTTTGTCAACAATGCTCATGTGTGATATTGTGTCAAATGCCTTGGCCAGGTCAAGCTAGCCAGTGTGAACCATTTTGCCCTCAAACATTGCTTTGTTGGGTCAGGTCCAGTGTCTGGAGGTTTAATATATCACTATTGATCATTTGCATAATAATTCCTTCCTTGACTTTACCTATATGACTAGTGAGACTTGTGGGTCTATAGTTTCCAGGGTCTGTAGATGACCCACCTTTTTGCAGAGGGATGACTGTTGCTGTTCTCCTTTGAGGTTTTTTTTTGTTTAATTTAATAAGAGTGTTTTTATCTTGCTGGGTGCAGCACCTCCTAATTTTTGCCATGCTTTTCTTCCTTCTGTTATACAGCCTATTGATTTTGTGATTCCACCAGTGTGGCTTGTTTTTTAGTTAGTTCTGAACTTCTTCTTGGTGGGTACAGCTACCTCTATGCAGATATTAGCATGCTTATATAGGGTTTCTGTGACCACTTCTGCCTAGACAGCAGTCTTCTCAGGGTTTATAAGGGCTTTATATTTTGCCAGGTTATCACTTAATAGCAGGAAGTTAGCCTTAGAGTAGTTCCTGAATATTCTTGGTTTAGCTGGGGTCCAGGTTTTATTTTTACTTCAAGGAAGACCAGTTAGTGTTCTGACCTTACCAGGGAAAACATTACAATAGGGGTTGTGAAGACCTCTCCCATAGTAGTGAGGACCAGATTCAGTATGGTTGCACCCCTGGTTGGTGTACTGACAATCTGGTCCAGGGAGTCTGTGTTTACAAAATCCATGAATCGCTGTGCAGTACATTTTGTGTCATGTAGGATTCCAAGTTAATAGTGGGGTAATTAAATTTTCCCATGAATATGGTATTGGGTTGAATGGCGAATGTTTCTAATAAGTTTAAATACAGGCTATGGGTTTCCTGGGACATAGAGGGAGACTCTTAGTTGCAAGGAAGTGATATTGGAGTTTGCCTGTGGTGATCTGAACAAGGAGCAGCTCAAGTGCATTGTCCTGTTTGACCAGCCTTGAGGTATATTTATTTTTAATGAAAATCGAGACACCTTAACCTTTACTCCCTGTCTGTGTAGTAGCTGGTCTAAATATATAGAAGGCATTATAACCTTGCACTGTCGGTGTGCTGTCTGTGGCTTTAAACCATGTCTCAGTGACCGCACAGACCGCAGCATTCTCTCGGGTGAAAAATGCTTCTAGGGAGTGGAGGTTTTTGTTTTGACCACTAGCATTGAGCAGTAATACCTTTAGATTTTCTTGGTTTTGATTTGCTATGTTAGAAGTACTTTCACTTTGGCATTGCCTAAAAAAGGCACTATGGGAGAAAACAATGTTTTAGCTAATATTTGAAAACCTACAGGGGAGCAGACCATCCCTATTGACCATCTCCTCCCATGCTAACAAATATTGCACCCCTTAGAATGACACCAGAAACTGAGCCAATTATTAAAGTCGGTCATCTTTTTTTGTATTGTGGCATCATCCCTGGAGAGGATAAAATACTGCTCAGTGCTAGGTTCATACCAGCCTGAGACACATATTCTGAGATCTCCATGATGTCTCTCTTCATATTGTCTAGGGAGGTAAGTCTCATGTCATTTAGATATACATGGACTATGACTGGGTCATACTGGTACTTGTGGCTCAATGACATGAGTGCATGCATAATGTGGTGGATCCTAGCCTCTGATAAGCAACTGACCATGACTTTCTCGTTACTCAGCCTGGTGAGATGGCATCAGTTTGTCTCACAATGGAGCCTCCAATTACTAGAATGTTAGATTGTTTGGTGGCTTGCCTTATGGTCTTAGAAGCAGCAACTCCATGAGATGTGGATCTGTGTGTTGATATGGGTGTTGTTTGAAAGAGTATTTTTGGGGCTGTACTTCTAGGATATTTTGAGGTTTAGGAAGGCTACATCACCATATGTGAGTCTATATTGTGTGTGATGGGTGCAACATGTGTACTATTGGCAACCTTACTGATATTAGGAAGACTTTTATGTTAGAGCTGTGCCTCCCATGACATTGT
Source organism: Protopterus annectens (assembly GCF_019279795.1). Classification (NCBI taxonomy): domain Eukaryota; kingdom Metazoa; phylum Chordata; order Ceratodontiformes; family Protopteridae; genus Protopterus; species Protopterus annectens. The sequence goes on along the minus strand of NC_056750.1, from coordinate 352,984,551 downwards.
GTACATGCATCTCTCATATACCATATCAGCTTGTTTGAGAATTAAATTGCTGTCAGTAAATATGAGACAATTTGTACATTGCCTTAGGATGCCCATATCCACCAAGCTGATAACAGAGATATTGGGAATGTTCATATCCATGGCAACAGGCCCTTTTTTATTGATTAGACAGTTGGAGCTAGAATATAAAGCGATGTCAGGAGTATCTGGTTTGCAACTCTGGGGACAGTGTTTATCATTGCAAACTAGTTGTCCTGTGTGCATCTAGCTATTGAAATTTCCATCATGCTTTTACAGGAAAAATCTCATTCAAGGTGTCTGTGTCTATACAGGACACTCCCAAACAACTGAGGGGAAACTGATATGTATTCCCTGAAAATTAAAAGATGAAGTATTTAGGCAGATATTCTGAAGTTAGAAACAAATCTGACAGTACTTACTGAAAACAAAGAATTAGCTTGCTAAGAATTATTAAAAGAGGGGAGTCAGGTGAATGGCTACTGCCTGGCTACTACTAGCGTTGGTCTCATGACAGATTCACTCTGCTGGGATACAGCGCTCCTTTGCTTTTTCTTACACCACAAGCAAAACATTAGCAACAATCCCAAGATGAGAAGCAGGCCTGTTTGGTGATCCACAGTCTTGTCATAGATGATGCAAGAGTCTGTAGGTTTGTTGTAGCCTTTTCTTGGTAGATGCCTTGAATAGCAACCAGACCAATCAGGAATGTCAAGCACAGACACTCACTGCCCAACCAGAAACAGTCAGGAATCAATGAAATCTGCTTCTTCTCTCACTAGGAGTAGAATACAAGCACAAATTCCAAGCTGTCACATATGAAGCAGTTATTAGCCTTCTGGTGATCAGAAGTCTCCAGGAAATAATGACCCTGTGCTCCTTCTTTCACCGGGGAAAACAGAAGCACTATTCCCAGTATGACTACTGAGAGGAAGAATGTGGGCTCTCCGATAACTGTTGGTCATGCAATAGATGTCTAAAGGTAAAATGAAAAACATGGGTTAATATCCAAAGCGTCGCAGTGTGTACTAAGCAGTTATATATGAAAAATATGAAAAAGAGGGTAACTTAAGCTTTACCTGTCTTAAAACAGCAAAATGAATTTAAAAGGGGGTTAGCACTTTTGTTTTCTGGTTCTATGGAATATAGTGGGATGACCAATAAATTTAAATAGTTGAAGGGGGGTGATTTGACAAAATGATGACATTGTGTTTACATACCAGCCAATGAAAGGGTGGAGGGAAGGAGATATGTAGTCAAATAAAAATATGGGACAAGGAACTAGAAAGACAGTTGTGTTCAAGAACAAAACAGTGACATGGTGGGAGGGCTGGGAAGAAATATCTGTGTGACTCACAATAGACACAGCTGTGGTATCTTTCCTAGTTTTAATATGCAATTAAAAGCAGAATTCAGGTAAAACACAGTGTAAAGAAAGCAAATTGTTGTGGCACAGTCTGGATGATCCTTTCAGTAGGATCCAGAAATGAACATACTTCTGTACTTAGCAGTTATACAGTGTTCATATTAGTAGATAATATAGAAATTAACAGTTATCTTTATCTAGCTTACTTCCCATTTCTAACAGTATCTCACAATTTCACTAAGTGAAACGGAGAAGCACAAACACCCCAGTCAATAATCTGTGTTCTAGACTACGTAGGGATTTGAACAAAACAGGAGAGTTTGATATGTTGTGTCTTTTATTAGTTAGTATCTCATTGTCCAGATTATGCTGATAATTTTCTTACAAGGAGTTTCTGCTGACATGTCGGCATACTCCTTTGAATTTCCTAGTTGTTTTCAAATAAGAAATTCACCAATAGGTATATCATTAAATTAACATCATTGTAATATAAAAATAAAAAAGTCATAGTACCTACTTCACACTGCTGCTGAAAAAAATGTAAACCCTTCAGAAGCACATGTTCACACACATTCACAGTTTTATGGAGTGTGTCTTCAAAAATATGCACATACTTCCTATATATATATATATATATATATGTATAATATATATATATATATATATATATATATATATATATATATATATATATATATATATATATACATATATATATAGAGAGAGAGAGAGAGAGATTTACATTTTGTAATCAAAATTAAATTTCATCTAAGACATTCTGACCGTCTTATCACATCTTTTATGTAATTAAAATGAACAATTATTAGAACTACTTCACAGAACTTATTATGGAAATATTCTTCGTTATTTAATAATATAACTAGAAAATTAATATAACAAAAAAACATCCATTTTATAAACCAATGAATGAACTTGATGGTGCAGCTATTTGCACAATGACTACATTCCTATGACTTGGATGACATCAGTCTCCACCCCCATACAGCAACATACACCCTCTGAATGTTTAATACATGAATAACGAAGGATTGTTTTAAAGAGAAGAAGTTAAGTGCCTTAACAAATGAGGTTTGGCAACAAACCAAGTTTTCCTGGGACATCTTCAAGAGGGATTAGATTGATATATTAATGGAAGTTAAGTGGGTTAGGGAGATGAAAAGGTTAAATGGAGGGAGGGATGATTGGGAGGAAATGAGGTAAGGGTGGGAAGGGCTTAAGGGGTTTAGACAAGTGTAGCTGGGTAAGTAATCATATTTGGTGTGAACTTGCTATGGTGCAGGTTTATGTCCATGATGACCTGTAAATACACCCGGTGGTCAGGTAGGCCTTGACTTAATAACTGTCTATGTGGAAGAGATGAGTACTATGTAGAACCAAGGATTTTTTTTTTTGGGGGGGGGGGGGTCTGCAGAGTTAGATGGTTTGTGGGGGAAGTGTGGTACAATACAGGGGGTGGAGTGGGTAGTGTGGTAGTTTTGTTCTCGTGGAGGACCTCTTTACTATATTAGAAAAAAAAAATGGTTAAAGGAAAGTTTTGTTAGGGCAGTGCAGATGTTTGAATTTGGTAGTATGTCAGTGCGATTGGTACATTTGGTAGCTCCCTTCCCCTTTTCCATTGAGGTTTCTCTCAGAAAAGTAGTTGTTGGTTTAGGATCACATTTTAATAATTTCCTTTGTCTTTTGTTACAAGTCCTATTGGTTTGTTTGTATGGTTCAGTTGAACCACGTATTATGGTGGAGGGTTCCTTTGGATAATTTATTTGTGGGGACGGTTGCTTGGTCCTAGTGGTCCAGTGGGGTGCTCAGTTTTCAGCTGAGTGTTAAGTCTGTGGCATGTTTTTGTGGGCTGTGGGACTTGGCTGACTCTGTTGTTAGCCAAGTGGTTAGTCTCTGAGGGGTTTTCGCAGGCTGTGAGACTTGCTGCGCATGTGCAGTGTGTCCTAGGTCATTGTGGGGGAGGTGGCAGTGTGGAATGGGCATGCTATACTTTCAGTTGGCTTCCAGTGAAATATAAATCAACCTCAGAAGGCCACGTTTAGGGAGCGGTTGTGGGTCACTTCCATATAGACAGCGGGCAGTTTCTTGCACTCGTGTAATGGAGTCCTTTGTTCGTCATTCTGTAACCGTCTTGCAGGAGTTTAGCAGACATTTGGACATTTGGTAGCTGTCTGTTTTTCGAGTTTGCAGTATGACCACTGAAGGACGTAGGTAGTTTTAACTGCTGTATGTTCGTATTTTAAATTACTTGGTTATTGGAAAAGGTGGAAATAATGTATTCAGCAACTTTCGTTTCTATAAGCATGGTTTGGCTGCAGCAGGTTAAATTATGGGAGTAGTCTATGTTGGAGCATTGTTGTTTGGTTAAATGAGGCATTTATTGTTGGCAGAATGGTGTTTTTTTTTTTCAGGTTTAAAAGGGAAACAGCTACGCTTGGCTGTTGTATGTATTGTATTTGCATAGCGGCGTTATGCTGGGGTTTTGTGGGTGGTTGCTGTGTTGACAGGTCTTTTATGTAGTTACACTGGTAGAGACAGAGGGGGCCCCTTTTCTCATATCTCCCAACTGTTCAGAGTGTTGTAGAATGTTCAGAGTTTTGCCCGTATTTTGGGTCCATTCTTAGTACTATTTGTGGTTTCTGGAAATCACTGGGACAATCGGAGGATTCATGTAGCTAGATAATGACATGTATTTCAGGCGTCAGAAGGGAATGTTGAAACAAACGCTGGTACGCTAGCAGCTTTCTAAAGAACAATTTTGGTGTATGACCCCAGTTTGGGCCTGGTTCCTTCTATTTAGTCAGGTTTTATCTAGATTTCTGGCTCTAGGAGGTTGAGAGGTATGCAACTAAGGGCAGGAGAACAATGTATTCCCCCCTCTTGGGCTTTGTTGCACTTCCATGACTTGGCCCTTTCACGTGTTTGTGGATTTTGGGGAACTGGGGCAGATCTTATGATGTTTGTGTTGGTGCACAACCTGATTTTAAGCCGGATAAGTTTGTGAGAGTTACACTTGAATTTCATCCCTATTTGACAACAGTTTTAGCTCTGTTTTACCTCAAACTGTATACTACATTACATTACTTTATCCTGTTCATATTTTAAGTTACCAGTACTAAGGGTTGGAGGTGTCATTGCTTGTCCCTGATTATTTCTGGAGTTGCCTTGATTTTGAGGTTGTCATTATTTATTTGAGAACTAGGTTGGGTGTTTACATTTGTGAATACAAGTATACAGAATTAACATGAACAAATGCCTTATCCTATGTTCCAGATAATAGAGTGATAAGGGGGATCTTCAGAAAGGTATGCAAAGCAGGTTTAAAGTTACCAGCAAATAAGGGGGCTTTACAACTTGCAATGTTATGCGGAGTGCAGAACTTTGCAGCCCTAAGCAGTAAAGTGGGGGCTGATAGTGTGTGTGTGTTCATGGTTTTCTGCATTGCAGTTGGGTGTTAAGAGGGGTTGAGTGGTGGGGAGTCATTTTCACTATCCCTCGCGGAGGGTGCCTCTTAATTTCTTCTAAGCTAGTGACTTTTGGAGGAAGGTGGTGAGTTACAATTAATGAATAAGGACAATAGTAAGAGTACAGGCCTTTGCTTTCAACTAGCTTTTGTATTTGTCAGTGTAGTAGGCAGGCAGTGGATTTGTTATTTATTGGGGCTTAACTGATGGTGATGGCCATATGTGTTTCACACTATTGCTTTAAGTTTGTAAGAGCAATAGTTAGTTGCTGGTAAATCATTGAGGGTTGCGAATGTTTTTCCTTCAGAAAGGTATATTAATTCATAGGCTGATACCGGCGATGTCTCAAGTGAATAGCACTAATACTTTAATGGTGTCCCTGAGTTTATGGATTTGTCCCGGATTTTGTGCCAGTCTGTCCCTGATTGCTTGAGAGCTATGCCTCACAAAAGATGTTAGTCAAGCTGCTAGTTTGGTGGCACCAGGATCCATATATTGTGCAGGTCAGGGAAAATGGGGAGTTGTAGGACAGGTCCTTGATTTGTGGTAACAGAGGGGTGGAAGGCAGTTGGTGTAATATTCACCCCTTTTAATGGTATTTCACTTTGTGCAAATGTGTTCTCGAGTCATTATCCTTTCTTGTGGCAGCTCAATAAACCAGATTTTACAAAGTGATCGAATATTGCTGTTGAGTGGGGAGGAGGTGAGTAATAGTTTCATAGGTTAATACTAGACTAACAGCCCTTATGGGCCATTTCAAGTCTATCCAATTACCCCAAGTTAGAATCAAACACTGCACCTTGTGTCTATAAGGTAAACACTTTAACCATTAAGCCAACCTCCCACCCTTAACGTTAAAAAAAAAAAAAAAATTCCATGGTTGCATTTTGTGGCAGAGGGCCATAGCTTTATTGGTGGAGGTTTTGAAAGTATGTGAAGTGATTACACGTTACTTGTTCCTATAACTTTATACTGAGGTAACTTGGGGGGGGGGCAGGTTGTCTTCAAATGTGTTTGTATTTCAGATGATTCCATCCACTCATCAAGGTTGCATTTGAAGTGGGCAACAACACACTATGTTTGATGTGTATGAGGAGTCTATTTCAGAGATGGGGCAGTCTCTGGGAAATAAACCTGTCTCCTCAACAGTTGGTTAATGTCATATATGAGATTTAAGCCTTCTGGTACTATGAGAGGAGTTAGACTTATGGATATGGAGCATCTCTATTAGAGCAGGGTCGGAGATTGCCTTGTAGGCGAGTCACAGATCACCTCTGAGCAATTTGTATGATACTGAGTAGAGTGATAGTGATTTGAGCATATCCCCTGCAGGGCCCCCTTTTGACAGCCTTATTATAGCCAAGTTGCTTTATTTGCCGTAGAAGGTCAGGAAGTGATTGGATATGAGATCTTTGGTAAGCTTGACTGAGTCATCATCGTAGGCTACTGTAACATTAAGACATATTATTTATAACGGGGCTACTTTGTATAAATAAGAAAGCTAAGAGTACGTAATATCTAGAATCTCTGCAATTTTCATGACAGCAAGGTGCTTAATTTGTTTTCTTTTGCAGATGGAGATACAGAATTTCTGGCAGAGGTGGCGAAGGACATGGTTTGTATCAGCTGATGGGCCTAAGAAAGTGGATGGGACAGAGGATGCTGCTGTTGGAGGTTCTGGACATTGGCTTGGAAAGCAGTGAGGTTGCAGGTAATGACATGATTCAAGGTGCTCAGTCAGGCGAGTAAGTTTGTATGGTTTAAGATTACTGTGGCTTCAGGGATGCTCAAAGCAATTTAGAGGCATAGTACAGCAGGTGTTTAGTTAGCAGTAAAGGGAATTTTGGGGTAGAACCTAGGTGGGATGGATTTATCAGCTGAGGTTGGGTTGGCTTTGGGATCGTTGGGTAATGAGGCTTCCAGTAATGTTAACATGGTAAGTATGCAGTTAGGCATGTCAGATTTGGGTGGAGTTTTGGTGTGCATTTACAGTTATCCATGCAGGTCATTATGTTGGTAGTGGGCCCATGATCTGATCTGGTGATGGAAAGTTGTTATGGTTCATAGGGCGTGGTAGCTATTGGTGATGTTACATACTAGGTTAGGGTTTAGAAGGAGTACCACAAGAACCATTTTCTTTATGCTTGAGGGAATTTGATAAGTAGGACTGCTGGAAGCATTGCAGGTATTAAGGTGCTTTGGGTATATTGTGGGAGCAGGGTGCTTTTTTATGTGGGTGATAGGGGGTTTAAGCAAGGCATGTTTTGGAATTGTGCAGAAGTCAGCAAGGTCCTATTTCTTTTAGTTGTGACTAGGGTTTAGCTAGGAGGGACTTTAGCAAGTACTGATTTGGGGGATGTTTAAGGTTATGCAGATGTTAGCTGTTTCTTGCAATCAGCATCTTAATCAGGAGCATAGTATTGTGCTATTGTGACTTTGTTGGGTTTTCAGTGGTTTGATGAGTCGGCTTGGGTTGAGTGGGTAGAGGGGCTGATGTTGAATCCAGCAAGTTGGGTGTTCCTTGACTGGGTGCAGATTTGAGTTCTAGGGGTTATAGATTCTGTGGCATTTGTTATGGTTATAGGTTGTCATTCCAGAAAGGTTGAGCCATGGTTAGTGGCTTGAAGGAAGAAGACTAAAAGGGAATGCATTCTCTTGGAGTGGATGTTTCGGTGTGGTACAGTGGGGTCATGGGTAATCCTACTTTATTTAATTTCATTAAGGCATGTTTCAGTGCTGGTATGTCAAGGCGTGGAGTTGATGACGGGGGACTAATGTACTTTACAGATGATGGGTACATGGAATGATGTTTGGCTTAACTCTTCCCTTTATGGGAGGTAGCTGGTTGAACAATTTTGGGTAAAAGGGAGGGGGAACAGCTTGGTCAGGCTGGTTGGTGGAGAAGAGGGACAAGCCTGCCCTCTTCTGTTCCCCCTCTTGTGTCTGGATGTTCATTTCAAGGAGTTGGGGAAAGGAAAATGAGCAGCTGGAGGAAGTTTGCTGAATACATAAGCAAATGAAGGTAAGGGTGCTGCTTATTTGGTGGAAGGTAATTCAGTGACGCTGTTTCATAAGTAAAGTAAGCAAGTAGAGGTATGGACACTGCTTTCTGGGTCAGGATGAGTAAGGTCATGTCATCCTTTATTATTTGATTGGATGGGTAATTCAATAAATGGGATATGAAGTGAGTCTTGGACGCTGCTTCATACATAAAGTAAGCAAGCTGAGGTATGGATGCTGCTTACTGGAGCAGGATGAGTAGGTACGGTGACCTGATTAGCATTACAAGGATGTTTATAGTGTGTTTAGAATCCAGTTTTAATTAATAAATTTTGGTGATCAAAGCTATTTTATGGAAGTTTTAATAAAGGTCGTCAAATATCTTTCGATGTGATGTGTTTATTGAAGGGGACTGGGACAACATAATTTAGCTTTTTTACCTTTACATAGTGTACTGTTTAAAAGGAGCAGATGAAACAGCCATACTGTGTGCAAATTGTCTTTCATTTGGCTTTATTATAAATACATGCACAAACATGAAAAAAAAATGAAACAGTCTAATCAAGATGGATAGGAAATTTTGGAAGATCTATACAGGAGAATGAAAAAAAAAATGCACTACTGTTATTTAGAAAATGTTAAGTTCATAGGTTCATAGGTAGGTACTAGGCTATCATCCCAAGGGCCTAAGTAAGCCTAGCCAACAAAGTTACCTGGCTTACACCAACCCAAGAAAGTTAATTTCCTGTGCCCCTGTCGAGCAGAGCCACAGAAGTGATCCCCGGGGTGTATTTCCTATTTCCCATCCACTCATCAAGATTTCTCTTGAAGAGTGTTAATGAGGAACTTTGTTTGACATAGATGGGTAGCTTATTCCAGAGTATGAGAAGTCTCTGGGAGAGGAATCTATCCCTCCAGCAAGTCCTGTTTATTGTGGTGACAAGGTTTAGGTCCCTAGAGTGTGTAGCTTGGAGGGACTGGGATTTCTTTAGGTGTAGCATGTCCAACAGCTCAGGGTTTGACATAGCTTTATGTTAGGCAGAGATCGCCTCGGAGTAGGCGATATGCTACAAAGTAAAGCTGGAGTTTTTTGAGATGCTCAGTGTAGGGCATCTGTTTGAGGCCAGTAATTCTCTTTGTGAGGTACTTCTGTGGCCTTTCCAGCTGCTGCAGATGTCTTGTGAGGTACATTCCAAAAGGGGCATTGTACTCTATAATGGGTCGAATGAGTGTAGAGTAGAGGGGAACAATGACCTCTTTTTTTTCCTGGATGAGAACCCTTTTGTGATGAGGTGTGCTATGTAGAAGGATTTCCTGACTACTGTGGCAATGTGATTATCAAAGGAGAGACTACTGTCCACCTGGGTCCCAAGGTCTCTTATCACACATTCGGTGTTAAGAAGACTGCCGCCTATGCTGTAGTTCATGGGTACAGAGTTTTTACAAAAGGGGATAACACTGCACTTTTTGGCATTGAGCTTGAGGCCATGGCTCTGACACCAGGCATCTGTCTCAGTGAGGCCCTTCTGTAGGCTGTCCACATCATTTGGGGACTTGACTATGGCTCCTAGTTTGCAGCCATCTGACTGTTTCAGAAAACTCCAGCCTTACTCCATAGCATATCGCCTATTCCGAGGTGATCTCTGCCTAACATATAAAGCTATGTCAAACCCAGAGCTGTTGGACATGCTACACCTAAAGAAATCCCAACCCCTCCGAGCTACACGCTATAGGGACCTAAACCTCATCACCACAATAAACAGGACATGCTGGAGGGATAGATTCCTGTCCCAGAGACTTCCCAAACTCTGGAAAAGGCTACCCATCTACGTCAAGCAAAGTTCTTCTTTAGCACTCTTCAAGAAAAATTTTGATGAGTGGATGGGAAATAGGAAATATTCCCCAGGGATCACTTCTGTGTCTTTGCTCGACAGTGGCACAGGAAAATAAATTCGTTCAGTGGCATAAGCCAGGGAACCTTGTTGGTTAGGCTTATGTAGGCCCTTGGGCCAATAGCCTAGTACCTCCCTATGAACTTATGAACCTATAACTGAATTTAACTCCTTTTAACAGAGCAAAGATGGGGACATAACATCTGTAAACAAAATTCAAAAAGCCACACAAATTGCAATCATCCCTTAAATTTAATTATCTGTTTTGAAATCACAAGCAGACAAGAAGAGGACATATTGGCATAAAAGTAATCTGTAATGAAATGTTTCCAAAAATACAAACATAATTATAGATAAGAATACATTACATATTTTGGACTAATAAAGTCGATGAAGCATATTTTAACATGCCAGTAAATTGCATTATTATACTAAGCTGAAAAAAATGTAGCATTGCTATGACTGAAATAGAGCATAGCACATAAGAAATAAATTAAATGTATAAAGAAGATTCACTATTTGTAATTACAAATTGACATTCGTGACAAAGGTGCACAGGAAAGCAACATATAGACTAAGATGAACATGAACAATTACTTTATTCATATGATTATCCATTGTCTTTGCGTTTTCTCCTTTATCTCAAGAAAACTACAGTTGACAATTTTGACATATCATATTGATAAGAACATGAGAACTAACATTTAGGAATATGTATTACTAAACTTCAAATACAAACAATTGTTTGAAAACTGTACCTAATGGGTTGATTTGCGCAATTTAAAAAATGTGTCTGTGAGTATTGGTTAAATTATGTATGCTACATTGTTTCAGGAGATGTTTTAAAATAACAGTATAAGAATATTGCATGGCAGCCTTGACACGTTTCTCTGTAGTAATGACAAGAATTTCTGAAAGATTTTTACAAAAATGAAGAGCACTCATCAAGTTTGGAATGCCTACTGAACTATCAGCTTGTTCTGGCTATTTGTATTGCATACATAACCTTCTTTCATTCTTTCTTCCTTTCTATTCACTGTTTAATTGGGAAACTAGTCTGGTCTGTGTTTTCTGTTCCTGTAAATCCTTGTTTCCTGGTATCTACATAGGTTCATAGGCTCATAGGTTGGTATTAGGCTATCGGCCCTAGGGCCTATACAAGCCTAGCCATAACAATTCCCTGGCTATTTCTTCCCACACTATTTACTTCCCTGGACCCTTGTCTAGCAGGGCGACTGACGTGATCCCCGGGGGTGAATTTCCTTTCTCCCATCCAATCATCAAGGTTCCTTTTGAAGAGGGCCAAAGAGGCACTCTGCTTGACATGTATGGGCAATCTATTCCTGAGTCTGGGGAGTCTCTGGGTGAGGAACCTATCCATCCAGCATGTTTTGTTTATTGTGATGACAAGGTTTGAGCGTGTGGCTCTGAGGGATTGGGATTTCTATAAGTGTAGCGTGTGCAACAGCTCAGGGTTTGACATGGCCTTGTATATTAAGCAGAGATCGCCTCGGATAGACGATATGCAACAGAGTATAGCTGGAGTTTTTTAAGGTGGTCAGCATAGGGCATCTGCTTTAGGCCTGTGATTCTTTTGGTGAGGTATTTCTGCGGCCTTTCCAGTTGTTGCAGATGTCTTGAGAGGTACATACCAAATGGGGCGTTATATTCTATAACTGGTCAAAAGAGGGATGAGTACAGTGGGACAATGATCTCTTTTTTCTGGATGAAAAGCCCTTAGTATTGAGGTGTGCCACATAGAAGGATTTCCGGACTGTTGTGGTGATGTGGTTATTGAAGGTGAGACCACTGTCCACCTGTGTCCATAAGTCCCTTATCACACTTTTGGTGTTTAGTGTACTGCCACCTATGTGGTAATTCACGGGTATATGTTTTTTCCCAAAGGGGATAACTATACATTTCTTGGCATTGAGCTTGAGCCCATGGCTCTGGCACCAAGCATCTGTTTCTGTAAGGCCCTTTTATAGAGTATCCACATCACTTGGGGATTCAATAATGGCTCACAGTTTGCAGTCATCTGTGAACTTTGTTAGCCAGAGTCCCTTAATTTTGGTCTGTACTTCAGAGAAGTAAATGCCAAACAAGAGAGGTCCCAGGACAGAACCCTGAGGTACTCCACTTGTCACTTGTCTGGAGCTGGATTTGGAGTCAGCTACTTTTAAAGTGGGGGTTCTGTCAGTAAGCCAGTTGGCAACCCATTGAGTGATGTAGGGATTATTGCCCAGCTTAGTAAGTTTATCTATGATTCCAGAGTGGGGGAAGGTGTCAAAGGCCTTGGCAAGGTCCAGATAGGCTGTGTGGACTGCCTTACCCTCGTCCACGGCTCTGGAGACTGATTTGAAGAAGTCAGTCAGGTTCAGGAGACAAGATCGGCCCTTCACAAACCCAAACTGGGTACGGTCCAGTGTTTGAAGGTTGCCAATGTCTTTGTTTATAAGTTCCATGATAACATGTTCCATGGCCTTGCAGATCAGACTCGTCAGACTTATGGGGTGGTAGTTCCCGGGATGCAAGGTGGATCCCCCCTTGTGGAGTGGGATAACTGTAGCTGTGCACCACTCATGTAGTACACAACCCGGGATGTCATCTGGTCCCATGGATGCTGTATTCTTAGCTTTGGAGAGTGCGTTTTTTACCTGTGTGGCTGTTATTACCGAAATTTGGCAATCATCCGGCATTGAGATGGGCCATTTAGGGGGTGAGAGGGGGGTGAAGTTAGCACTGAATCAATCTGCCAGGATGCTGGCAATATCCTTGGGATCAGTATATTTAATGCCATTCTGTTGTAGCTCAGAGCAGATCAGAGCATTGCCATTTAGATTCTTGACATAGTTATAGAATGCCTTGTGGTTGTCTTTGGAATCTTTGGCAATTTTATTTTTGTAACTAGCTTTGGAGGATTTTATGAGGGATCTCAGCTTCTTACTGAGGCTGGTAATGGAGGTTTTTGCATCCTGGGATTTTCCTCTTTTCTGCAACAGTTTCTTCCTTTTCTTGTAAAGTTTGTTTATGGCAGGGGACCACCAGAATGGCTTCCTTTTTTTGGAGGAGAGCATCTTGGTTCTATTTGGGATGGCACGATTTCTACATGAGTGGATGTGTTCGTACAGTGCCTTAGTGTAGGACTCAGCAGTCTAACATTCAGTTCCAGTCTGCATGGGTGTCATGAAGTTTGTAACTTCTGACTTGAGTAGCATGAAGTTGGCTTTGGAGACGTTTTTTTATGGAGGTTTCCTTACTGGGGGTTTGGGGTGGGATGTGGATGTTAAGGGTGATTAGCTTATGGTCTGACCTGACCAATGAGGGGGTGACCATAGGTGTGGATCACCGATTTCCCATGTTGGCAATGACCAGGTCTAGGATATTGGAGCCCCTGGTGGGACTATGGATTAGTTGATCCAGGGCATTGGAATTTATGAATTCCAAGAACCGTTGGGCAAAGGTGTTGGTACACGAGTAGTTTTCCAAGTTAATGGCAGGGTAGTTGAAATCACCCAGTATTAGGGTGTTTGGTTGTATAGTAATATTTTCCAGTATGCTTAGAAAGGTGTAGTGAGAATCTTGGGGCATGGTGGGGGATCTGTAGCAAGCTACAGTTTGGATTGCAGTCTTACCTAGTGTTAGTTGCACCTGGATAATTTCAGATGCATTGTGTTGGTCAACTAACCTGGTGGTGTGAATATCCTTGGTGAATATGGACACTCCTCCACCTTTAGAGTTTCGATCCTGGTTTGGTGGCTGAAAAGTGTGGTAAGAGTTGTAGCCTGGTATTGCAGGGGTGCTCTCTGGAGCCTTTAACCAGGTCTCAGTTACTGCACAGATATCGATGTTCTCCATTTTTAGGTGTGCCTCGAGAGAGTGCATTTTGAGGCTTAGACTTCTAGCATTGAGTAGCATTACCTTCAGATTTTGAAGTAATACATCTGTGAAGTAGCAAATTAATGTAAGCTATCATACCGAAAAATCTGCCCGTAGACTGATAGGTGAAAAAGGCTACTGCTGAAGTTTCTGCAAAATATTCATTTAGAGTATACGTATTATTTAGTTTTGATTATGCCATTATAGTAATGCATACCTTGAAATGTATGATAGCAGCCTGCATTGGTCCTGTTAAGCCGACAGTCAGGAGTATGTTTTGAGATCTTAGGCAGAATGCTTAACAATACCAATAATAAATACTTAAAATATTTTTAAACATTTCTATTTGTTTATGAATTTATGAAATTTCATCAAAAATTTGTTAAATCGAACTTCAAAATGTAAAATATCAATTCTGTCTCTTTATATATATACATATGTATATATATATATATATATATATATATATATATATATATATATATATGTGTGTATATATATATATATATATATATATATATGTATATATATATATATATATATGTATATATATATATATATATATATATATATATATATATATATATATATATATATATGTATATATATATATATATATATATACCCATAGCCACTGGGGATGCAAAAGCCAGTGCATTTCTTTGTGCCGTTCCCAAGCCCGGATAAATGGGGAGGGTTGCGTCAGGAAGGGCATCCGACATAAAATTTTGCCAAATCATGCATGCAGACAACAGGACAGATATACATACCGGATCGGTCGAGGCCTGGGTTAACATCCACCGCTGCCAGTAGTGTTGGCCAAACAGGGTGCTGGAGAAAATAGGGCTACTGTTGGCCGAAGGAGGAGAAGAGGGGGAAGGCATGCCCAAAGGCAGGTAAAGGCTAGGACTGTGATAGTGAGGGTTGGAACTTTCAATGTTGGCAGTATGACTGGTATAGGGAGAGAGCTAGCTGATATGATGGACCGAAGGAAGGTTGGTATATTGTGTGTGCAAGAGACCAGATGGAAGGGGAGCAAGGCTAGGTGTATCGGAGGCGGGTTCAAATTGCTTTATCATGGTGAGGATGGGAGGAGAAATAGCGTAGGCATTATCCTGAAGGAACAGTATGCTAAGAGTGTTTTGGAGGTGAAAAGAGTGTCGGATAGAGTGATGTTTATGAAGCTGGAAATTGATGGTGTGATGATGAATGTTATTAGTGCATATGCTTCACAAGTTGGGTGTGTGATGGATGAGAAAGAAAAATTTTGGAGTGAGTTGGATGAAGTGGTGATGACTGTACCCAAGGGTGAGAGACTGGTGATTGGAGCAGATTTCAATGGTCATGTTGGTGAAGGGAACAGACGGGATGAGGAAGTGATGAGTAGGTATGGTGTTAAGCAAAGGAATGCAGAAGGTCAGATGGTAGTGGATTTTGCAAAAAGGATGGACATGGCTGTGATGAATACGTATTTTAACAAGAGGAAGGAGCATAGGGTGACATACGAGAGTGGAGAAAGATGCACACAGGTGGATTATATCTTATGTAGAAGGGCCTGTCTGAAGGAGATTGGAGACTGTAAAGTGGTGGCAGGGGAAAGTGTAGTTAGGCAGCATAGGATGGTGGTTTGTAGGATGACATTGGTGATCAAGAAGAGGAGGATGAGTGTGAGGGCAGCACCAAGGATTAAATGGTGGAAATTGAAAAATGGTAATTGTGAGGTGATGTACAGGGAAGAGTTAAGACAGGCACTGGCTGGCAGTGAAGAGTTACCGAATAGCTGGGTAACTACAGCAGAGCTAGTAAGAGAGATGGCTAGAAAGGTGCTTGGTGTGACATCTGGAAAGAGGAAGGAGGACAAGGAGACCTGGTGTTGGAATGAAGAAGTACAGGAGAGTATACAGACAAAGAGGTTGGCGAAGAAGAAGTGGGATTGTCAGAGAGATAAAGAAAGTAGACAAGAATATAAGGAGATGAGGTGCATGGCAAAGAGAGAGGTGGCAATGGCTAAGGATAAGGTGTATGAAGAGTTGTATAAAAGGTTGCACACTACGGAGGGAGAAAAGGACCTGTACCATTTGGCTAGACAGAGGAACCGAGCTAGTAAAGATGTGCAGCAGGTAAGGGTGATAAAGGTTAATGAGGGAAACGTACTCACAAGTGAGGAGAGTGTGTTGAGCAGATGGAAAGAGTACTTTGAGGGGCTGATGAATGAAGAGAATGAGAGGGAGAGAAAGTTGAATGATGTGCAGATAGTGAATCATGAAGTGCAGTGGATTAGCAAGGAGGAAGTAAGGATAGCTATGAAGAGGATGAAGAATGGAAAGGCTGTTGGTCCAGATGACATACATGTGGAAGCATGGAGGTGTTTAGGTGAAATGGCAGTGCAGTTTTTAACTAGATTGTTTAATGAAATCTTGGAAAGTGAGAGGATACCTGAAGAATGGAGAAACAGTGTTTTGGTACCGATTTTTAAGAATAAGGGTGATGTGCAGACCTGTAGTAACTACAGAGTGATTAAATTGATCAGTCACAGCATGAAGTTATGGGAAAGAGTAGTGGAAGCTAGGTTCAGAAGGGAGGTGATGATTAGTGATCTGCAGTATGGTCTCATGCCAGGAAAGAGCATTACAGATGCGATGTTTGCTCTGAGAGTGTTGATGGAGAAGTACAGAGAAGGTCAGAAGGAGTTGCATTGTGTCTTTGTGGATTTAGAGAAAGCATATGACAGGGTGCCTAGAGAGGAGTTGTGGTATTGTATGAGGAAGTTAGGAGTGCCAGAGAAGCATGTAAGAATGGTGCAGGACATGTATGAGGGTAGTGTGACAGCGGTGATATCTGAGGTGGGAGTGACGGATGCGTATAAGGTGGAGGTGGGATTACATCAAGGATCAGCTCTGAGCCCTTTCTTATTTGCAATGGTGATGGACAGGTTGACAGACGAGATCAGACAGGAGTCCCCATGGACTATGATGTTTGCAGATGACATTGTGATCTGTAGTGAGGGTAGGGAACAGGTGGAGCAGACCCTGGAGAGGTGGAGATATGCTCTAGAGAGAAGAGGAATGAAGGTCAGCAGGTCTAAGACACAATATATGTGTGTGAATGAGAGGGAGGATAGAGGAATGGTGAGGATGCAGGGAGTAGAGGTGGCGAAGGTGGATGAGTTTAAATACTTGGGATCAACAGTTCAGAGTAATGGTGAGTGAGGAAGAGAGGTGAAGAAGAGAGTACAGGCAGGATGGAATGGGTGGAGAAGAGTGTCAGGAGTGATTTGTGACAGGCGAGTACCAGTAAGAGTGAAAGGGAAGGTCTACAAGTGGGTAGTGAGACCAGCTATGTTATATAGGTTAGAGACAGTGGCATTGACAAAAAGGCAGGAGTCAGAGCTTGACGTGGCAGAGCTGAAGATGTTAAGATTTGCACTGGGTGTGACGAGGATGGACAGGATGAGGAAAAAGTATATTAGAGGGTCAGCCCAGGTTGGAAGGTTTGGAGACAAAGCCAGAGAGGCAAGATTACGTTGGTTTGGCCATGTGCTGAGGAGGGATGCAGAGTATATTAGGAAAAAGATGCCAGGTAACAGGGAAAGAGGAAGGTCTAAGATAAGGTTTATGGATGTGGTGAGAGAGGAAATGCAGGTGGTTGGTGTGACACAGGAAGAAATGGAAACAATTGATATGCTGTGGCGACCCTTAACGGGAGCAGCCGAAAGAAGAAGAAGAAGAATATATATATATATATATATATATATATATATATATATATATATATATATATATATATATATTTATTTATTTATATATGGGACTAGGAGACATGCTCAACTAGCATATGTCCGAATCACAAAACATCGAACACACATACATGAAAACTCTTAACATCGAAAAGCGCTTCCGTGTAAGTGTAGTTCAAAAAAAAAAATCTACGTTTCTGCAGAGGGGCTTTGCCCCCCTGTGCCCCCCATACCCCCCTACTTTATTATTCTCACTCCAAGATCGCATTACAGTGGGGAAAAGGGAATTTTCCCTTACCCGCACTGTAGTCCGATCTACAAAACAGGCACACATACACGGAAGTGCTTTTAGATGTTAAGTGCTTTCATGTATGTGTGTTCCATGTTTTGTGATTCGGACATATGCTAGTCGAGCATGTGTCCAGATCCCATACATATATATATATATATATATATATATATATATATATATATATATGTCCCACTTAGGTGATAGAAGTTTCCGAACTTCTTATCTCATATGGCTGAAACCATATGATCGAAGTTTTAAAACTTTGAACACCTAAACAGAGATCTCCATACAGCACGGAATAGGAATTTGTAGATGGAATATTTAAATAGTGGGGTGGGGGGGTGCAGGTGGGCTTGCCCCCCTGCATAAACATGTATTAATTTGTTTTTGTTTTTTTTTGAGTGTTCGACATTTTAAAACTGCGATTATATAGTCCTGGCCATATGAGATTCTAAGTTCTGAAATTTCGATCATTCAACAGGATATATATATATATATATATATATATATATATATATATATATATATATATATATATATATATATATATATATATATAGAGAGAGAGATGTATTTGCACGCTCCACTGCTAAAGGTATATACCGACTCTGAGACTGCACTTGTTAAGGAAAGGGCAAATTCCTTGATCCCCGCTTTCACAATCTCAGAAGAAAAAGGCCAGTAATTTGGCAAACAAGTAACTTTCAATCAGTTATACTAGCTTTCTTATAGTACCAACTTGTCAGTTAGGTAGACCCAGTGGACACAATCCCTTTTCAGGGGTGACCTGGAAAAAAGTCTGGTTAAGTGACTTACTCAGGGTCACACAATATGCAAAAAATGACTGAGGGAATCAAACTATGTGCCAGAGTAATTACAGCTCTCAGCCTTAACCCCCCACACGCACACACATGCACCCACACGCGTGCATGCACACACACACACACACACACACACACACACACACACACACACACACACACACACACACACACACACATATGTACGTATATATACCCACTATTCACTGCTGAATACATTCAGGGGAAATACTGAAGTACGATCCAGCTGACATGCTGAGATCACAGAGTTTATAGTACGCAACTGACAGTCTCTGTGGCATAGATGGATAAAGCCTCATCGGCAACCTAAATGAACCAAGACTGATACAGAAGCAGCAGTTTGGGGGAGGGGATGATGTGAGTGATCATAAGGCAAACACCAGCAGCAATCACGCCATCACAGTGTGGAATGGTCATCAAGCAATGTCTACAGAACTGGGAATGCATGGTTCATAGGTTCATAGGTGTTTACTAGGCTAATGACCACAAGGGCCTTTTGAATCCTAGCCATGCATCCCAAATCTCTGACAAGTTCTGATACCCTTGCTTAGTGTAAGCAGAGATTTGGGAGGTGAAACATTTACACAAAGGGGCCTGGGAAATGAACCATTTACAGACTGTCTGCGTCCATTAGAGACATATGAATTTCCTGTTCCCCATCCAATTGTCCAAGTTGCACTTGAATTGAGTTATGAAGGAACTCTGCTTCACATGGATGGGGAGCCTGTTCTTTAGATGGGGCAGTTTCTGGGATACATACCTGTCTCTCCAGCAGGTCCTATTTATATCACAGGCAATGTTTAAATCTTTAGAACTGGTAATTCCAGTGCCGTTTGTTTTGTGGATATGCAAAAGGTCCATCAGAGTGGGGTCTGACAACACCTTGTATACCAGGCATAGATCTCCCCTCAAAAGTATGTAGTAGACAGAATACAGGGATAGGGCCTTGAGGCGGTCTGCATAGGACATTTTACCTACTCCCTGTATTCTTTTAGTGGAAAACCTCTGTGGACGTTCCAATTGTTAGGTAGGCCTGGTTAGGTACATACCAAAGGGGGTATTGTACTCAATGATAGGTCTGATGAATGCCAAATACAGTGGAACTATGACTTTCCTTGGACTTAGATGCCATATCTTTGTTTATAAGGTGAGAAACATAGAATGATTTCCTCAGTACTGTTGACACTTGACGGTCAAAGGCTAGATTAATATCTATGTGTGTCCCTAAGTCCCTTATTACTGGGCCAACTCTAAGGGGTGTGTTGTCAATATGATACTTACCAGGGGCGGATGACTTTCCAAAGGATACTATTATGCACAGATCATGTACAGAAATTGGCACTGTAAGATGAGCCTGTTGACTGGTGTGGAGCTGAGAAGTTAAGCTGAAAGAAAAATAGCTCAGTGGCTTTCTGAAAGAAGTTTTATCATAGTTAGCTCTGACACAACAATTGAATAAATTGGCTGTATCCTGTCATACACAAGAAACAAACAGGTTATTTGATAGTGGGACACTAATGGTTAGCAGTCAAGTGACACAGAAGGATTATAAAAAAGCCTGCAAGTGAAATTTTAGGGGATTTGACCAAGGACTCCATGATACAACTCAAAAGCATATCCTAGACTTAACCCTCTGAACTATATTGTCAGGAATTTTGTCTGCCTTGCTTCTTATTAGTGGCACATCCTTTTCTCCTTTTCACTGGTTGTATGTATTTATTTGTATCTGTGTGTGTGTGTGTGTGTGTGTGTGTGTGTGTGTGTGTGTGTGTGTGTGTGTGTGTGTGTGTGTGTGTGTGTGTGGATGTGTGTGGATGTGTGTGTGTGTGTGTGTGTGTGTGTGTGTCTGTATGCATGTGTGCATTTGTGCGTGTGTTTGCGTGTGTGTGCATGTGTGTGTGTGTGTGTGTGTGTGTGTGGGTGTGTGTGTTTCTATGTGTGAGTATGTGTATATATGCAAACATGTATGCATCTATCTATCAATCTTGACTAATTCTAATTTCTTAATATTTACTTATTTATTTATTTATTCATTTTAAGTACAATATTTCAACAAAATCCGGCACAATTATAAAACTTATTAGCATTTCTTATGTTTTTATCAGTAGGGTGAATTCCTGCATACACTGTTAGAATCTCTCTGTGTTCTAACTGGAGTGCTTCTCAAACAATCTGATAAGTATATTCCTTGGCACTTTAACTTTTCAGAGTCCTGCGTTGTCTTAATTTTTTGCCTGATGGAATTATTTTATATATTTGCTGACTTTGTTTGCTGTTTTCTCATCTGTTCTGAAACTGGTCCCCCCCCCCCACCATTCCTGTGGTGGTGGTGTTAAAGTTTATAAAACTGGTCTAACAGCTTTTGTGTTATCTGATTATTTCAAGGCTTGCTGATTTAAAAATAGTTTGTAAATTCCTGCATACATTGTTAGAATCTCTTTGTGTTCTGACTGGAGTGCTTCTCAAACAATCTGATAAGTATATTCCTTGGCACTTTAACTTTTCAGAGTTTTGCATTGTCTTAATATTTTTCCTGATGGAATTATTTTATATATTTCCTGACTTTGTTTGCTGTTTTCTCATCTGTTCTGAAACTGGTTTTCTCTCTCCCTCCCACCGTATTCCTGTGGTGTTGTTATAGTTGGTGGCTTTGCAATTGCCCACCCCTACTGTAACTTTGATCTGGGACACTCCTCCCAGTCTAGTGTTCATTCTACCTGATACAGAGAGAACATTTGAGAAGGCCAACCCACGTAGGTTCTTAACCTTGAATTATCTCCTGCTCCTCCTTCCTCCCTTTGCACTTAACTAACAAAAAAAAAAAATCTCTCCTTGTGTTCTGACTGAGTGTGCTTCTCAGCTGATAAGTATATTTTTTGCCACTTTTTGACTGTTCACAGTTGACTTTAGTTCAGATTACATTTTGAATAAATTGCATTTATTTAAACTGTATTTGCTTTAATAGTGCTACACACTCACGTGTGCTAGCTTGCACTGCACTTGAATTGTTTTTAGTGCTGTTTTAGCTGCTTTTTGGGGAAAAACATCTAAGCTTGTTTCCTCCCTTTCCTGTAACTAGTCTAGCCCAGATACAGATTTGCTGTATCCAGGACTATTGGTAAGCTTCTGAGCCTTCCAAGCGTTTCTGTGTTGGAGGGAAGCCTTTTAGCTTATCAGTGGGAGTTGTAAGCACTAGGTAGCCTATCTACCATGAGAACAGTGGTTACTGGCCCAGAAATTGTAGTTTATTGGCCATTTGGGCAGTTTCCCATTTCTTTCAACTTTCTGGTTTAAAAGCCTGCATTTGCAATTGTTTCCCACCTTTCCTGTAACTAGTCTAGCCCAGATACAGATTTGCTGGATCCAGGACTGTTGGTAAGCTTCTGAGCCCCTGAAGCCTTTCTGTGTTGGAGGGAAGCCTTCTAGCTTATCAGTGGGAGTGGTAATCCCTAGGTAGCCTATCTACCATAAGAGGATTTGTGTCTCACCCAGATTGTAGTTTATTGTCTGTTTGGGCAGTTGTTCCATCTCTTTCAACTTTCTGGTTTAAAAGCCTGAGTTTGCACTTGTTTCCCACATTTCCTCTAACTAATCTAGTCCAGATACAGATTTGCTGTATCCAGGACTGTTGGTAAGCATCTGAGCCCCCCAAGTCTTTCTGTGTTGGAGGGAAGCCTTTTAGTTTGTCAGTGAGAGTGGTAAGCACTAGGTAGCCTATCTACCACAAGAGGAGTGGTTTCTGGCCCAGATTGTTGTTTATTGGCTGTTTGGGCAGTTTTTCCATCTCTTTCACCTTTCTGGTTTAAAAGCCCGCATTTGCACTTGTTTCCCACATTTCCTGTAACTAGTCTAGTCCAGATACAGATTTGCTGTATCCAGAACTGTTGGTAAGCTTCTGAGCCCCCCCCCACGAGCCTTTCTGTGTTGGTGGGAAGCCTTCTAGATTATCAGTGGGAGTGGCAAACACTAGGTAGCCTATCTACCACAAAAGGAGTGGTTTCTGGCCCAGAAATTGTAGTTTATTGGCTGTTTGGGCAGTTTTTTCATCTCTCTTAACTTTGTGGATTAAAAGCCTGCATTTGTGCTTGTTTCCCACCTTTTCTGCAACTATTCCAGTCCACATACAGATTTGCTATATCCAGGACTGTTTGTAAGCTTCTGCACCCCCCAAGCATTTCTGTGTTGGAGGGAAGCCTTCTAACTTGTCAGTGAGAGTGGTAAGCACTAGGTAGCCTATCTACAACAAGAGGAGTTGTTTCTGTTCTTACTTGAACTGTTTTTTGAATTCTTTCATTATTGCACTTTAATTGACTGTTTTAAGTGTTTTTCATCTGTTTAATTGTAAATGGCTAATTACTCAAGTGCGATAACCTTTTTCTGCTTTAAAAATGTTTTTTTTTACTTGTATCTGCTCTAACTTTTGAAAAAAAAAAACAAAAAACAAAAAACTAAAAATCCCATCTCTGTACTCGTTTCCTGCCTTTATAGAGCTAGTAGAGTCCAGTTTTCAGATTTTGCTGTATTCTGAGCTGTTTGTAAGTTTCTGTGTTGCCCAGACCTTTCTGAGATAGAGAGAAGCTTCTCTGTTCATCAGTGAGAGTGGTGAGATTTGAAACAGCCTATCAGTCACCTGGAGGAGTGGTTTCAGCTCAGAATCTGTAGTTTTTTTGGCTGTTTTGGGCTATTTCTATTCCTTTCATCTTTCCATTTAAAAACCCATGTTTGCATGGTTTTTGTGCTTCTATTACTTCAGCAAGAGCCTGCCTGGGTGTCCTGCCAAGTCCTACAGCAGCAGAGAGAGAAAAGGGAGACTTTGAGTGGATTAAGTACCTCTGTTTTTCTTTTTATTGCTTATTTTTGTTAGCCGCATTATTCCGACCATTTTTTATTAACTGTGCTACTTATTTGAACTGTTTTTTGAATTCTTACGTTGTTGCACTTTGATTATTTATAAGTGTTTTTTCATTTGTCTAATTGTAAAGGGCTACACACTGAAGTGTGATAGACTTTTCCTGCTTTAAAAGTGTTTTGGTCCTGTATCTGTTCTAACTTTTGAGAAAAACAAAAAAAAAAAAAACTTTCCTATCTCTGTACACATTTCCTTCCTTTCTAGAGCTAATAGAGTCCAGTTTTCAGATTTTGCTGAATTCTGGACTGTTTGTAAGTTTCTGTGTTGCCCAGACCTTTCTGAAATAGAGGGAAGCTTTTCTGTTCATCAGTAAGAGTGGTAAGCTTTAAAACAGCCAATCTGTTGCCTGGAGGAGTGGTTTCAGCTCAGAATCTGTAGTTTTATTAGCCATTTTGGGCTATTTCTATTCCTTTCATCTTCCTGTTTAAAAACCCATGTTTGTGTGGTTTTGCGCATTTAACTGTGGTTAAACTATTCCCTGTGCCTGAAAATCTGCTCTTCAGACTTTCCCTTAGAATGCCAGTCTTCTAGTTTTAGTGCTCAAAACTGTTTCTGTTCTCTTGAACTAGCCAGTCGTCTAATTTTAGCACTCAAAACTATTCCTGTTCCCTTAAAACTAGCCAATTTTCTAGTTTTAGCATTCAAAAATGTTTCTGTACCTTTAAGCTAGCCATTCTTCTTGTTTTATCACTCATAACTGTTCCTGGTGCTCCACACTTGTCCAACTCTCAGTGCAAGCACTAAATAATCTACAAATTACTGTAGCCCTCAACTTTCCTCACTAATCAAGAAGAAATCATCTCCCAGTACTTAAATTAATAAGCACCAACCAGGCATGTCCAAGGGTCAGCTCCTGGTGCTTTCTCCTGTCCACCTGATGAATCTGGGCATCTTGAGGAAATGTAGCAATTGCCTCATGTACACTGACAACCCTCTCCTCCTACCATCCAACACAACAACCTGTGAGAGATGCACTTATATAGCCAAACTGGAAGCCAAGCTCTCACAATCCAAGACTGGACAAGACAGTCAAGAGGAGAAAGTTAACACCACACCACACTCAACACATTGTCCACCAAAAACTGCACCTCCCAAACCCACACATAGTAATACAAAATACACACCTTCATTTGTGGAGGTTCTCAATAAAAATCTCCCCAAACAACAGAGACCTCCAAAACTGAAATGCAAGCAACCACCATCCCCCAACACTACCTGAATGACACATAGCTCACAAAATCAGTGTGCCACTCAACCTCAGCCCATAAGGCAAAACGTACCCAACACACTAGTCATTGGCGATTCTATAGTCAGGCACACTGATGTCCCCCTCACCAGGCTGTACAAGGAGAAAGTCACTGTCAGCTGCCTGTCGGGTGCCAGGATCCACCATATAATGCATGCACTCAGGTCACTCCACAACAAGTACAAGTATGACGTTATTATTGTCCATGTTGGAGTGAATGACCTGAGATGTACCTCCCTTGACTATATGAAAAGTGACATGGAGGAGCTCTCTGACCATATGGCCCAGGCAGGTATTACACTAGCCCTGGGTAGCATCCTGCCCTCACCCAGAATGATGCCACAGCACAAGGACAAAATGATTGACTTCAACAATTGGCTAAGATTTTGGTGTCATTCCAAGGGGATCCAGTATCTGTCTGCTGGGATGACATGATCGACAGGCCATGATGCTTTGCCAGAGATTGCCTACACCTGTCACCACTGGGATTCTGGATACTAGTTAAGGCTCTTGCTGCCCCAATAGTGCCTTTTTTGGGCAAGGCTCAAACATCAAATGCACCACCATATATACATAAACAAGCAAAATCTCAGGGTAATGCTACTCAATGCTAGAAGTCTATACCTCAAAATGCACACACTCGAGGCTCTCCTTAAGATGGAGAACATTGACATCTGTACAGTGACAGAGACCTGGTTTAAGGCTCCAGAGAGCACCCCTGCATTACCAGGCTACAATTCTTAACACACCTTTCGGCCGCCCAACACGGACCGAAATACTAAAGGAGGAGGTGTGCACATATTCATAAAGGATGTTCACACCCCCAGGCTAGTTGCTCAAAATAATGCCTCTGGGCAAGACTGCAATTCAGGTTGTAGCATGTTACAGATCCCCCGCCATGCCCCAGGATGCCCACTCCATGTTTTGCACTATACTGGATAATATTAAGATACAGCCCGATACCCTAATTTTGGGAGATTTCAACTACCCCTCCATCAACTGGGAAAACTACTCATGTACTAACTCACTTGCCCAATGTTTTCTGGAATTCATCAGTTCCAATGCCATGGACCAGCTTGTCCATACCCCTACCAGGGATAGCAACATCCTGGACATGGTCATTACCAATATGGGTAATAGATGCTCCACACCAGAAGTCAACTCCTTGCTGGTCAGGTCCGACCACAAGCTAATCACCCTAGACAACCAAATCCTGCCCCCCCTCCCCATTAAGGAAACCACTGTAAAAAACTTCACCAAAGTCAACTTCATGCTTCTTAAGTTAGAAGTGTCAAACTTCATTACACCCACACAGATGGAAAATAGTGGCATGACTGCTGAATCATATACAAATGCACTGTATAAGCACATATAATAGTGCATGGACTGTGCCATCCCCAACAGAACCAAGACGCTATCCTCCAGAAAAAGGAAGCCAATCTGGTGGTCCACTGCCATAAACAAGCTCTACAACAGCAGGAAGAAACTGTTGCAGAAAAGAGTAAAATCCCATGACTGCAGGAACACCCTGGTCAGCCTCAGCAAGAAGCTGAGATCCCTCATAAAATTCTTCAAAGCTTGTTGCAAAAATAAAATCACATTGGATTCTAAAGACAACCACAAAGCTTTCTACAGCTATGACAGGAATCTCAATGGCAACACTCACATCTGCTCTGAACTACAGCACAATGGCACTACATTTACTGAACCAACTGATATTGCCAACATCCTGGCAGACAGGTTCGGTGCTAACTACACCCCCCTTCACTCCCCCAAAGGACCCATCCCCATACCGGATGATTGCAGACCCCCTGAAATCTTGGCCGCACGGGTGAAGACCGCAGTGTCCAAAGCCAAGAACACAGCATCTATGGGACCAGACAACATCCCAGGCTGTGTTCTGCATGAACTACAGAACAAACTTTCACACAGTGACAGTTATCCCACTCCACAAAGGGGGTGCCACCACAGACCATGGGAACTACTGCCCCATTAGCCTGACGAGCCTGGTTTGCAAGGCCATGGAATGCATCATCCTAGAGAGAGCTTATAAACAAAGACATAGGTAATCTCCAAACTCTGGACCCCACTCAGTTTGGGTCTGTAAAGGGTAGAAAATGCCTCCTAAACCTGATTGACTTCTTTGAAGCAGTCACTAGAGCCATAGATGAGGACAAGAGTGCACAGTGTCTATCTTGACCTCGCCAAGGCATTTGTCACCATCCCCCACTCTGGTATTATAGATAAACTCACTGGACTAGGCATAAATCCCTATGTCACAAGATGGGTGGCCAACTGGCTCACTGACCGAACCCACACAGTGAAAGTAGCCGACTCCAAATCCGACTTCAGACCAGTGACAAGTGGAGTACCACAGGGTTCAGTCCTGGGTCCTCTCCTGTTCAGTATCTGCTTTTCTGAAGTCCAGGCAAATACAGCTGGTCTCTGGCTAATGAAATTCACAGATGACTGCAAACTAGGAGCCATAATTGTTTCACCTAAGGGTGTGGACATTCAACAAAGAGGCCTCACTGAGACTGATGCTTGGTGTCAAAGTCATGGCCTAAAGCTCAGTGCCAAGAAGTGCATTGTCATCCCCTTTGGGAAAAATACCATAGCCATGAACTACCACATAGGCGGTAGCATACTAAACACCAAAATTGTATGAGACCTTGGGACACAGGTGGGTAGTAGGCTCTCCTTTGATATTCAGGTTGCCACAGTAGTCAGATAATCCTTCTACATGGCACACCTCATCACATAGGGGTTCTCCTCCAGAAAAAGAGAGGTCATCGTTCCTCTCTATTCATCCCTTATTAGACCTGTCATAGAGTACAACACCCAAGGGGTTCTCCTCCAGAAAAAGAGAGGTCATCGTTCCTCTCTATTCATCCCTTATTAGACCTGTCATAGAGTACAACACCCCTTTTGGCATGTACCTTGCAAGACATCTGCAACAGCTGGAAAGTCCACAGAAATACCTCACTAAGAGGATTACTGGCCTCAAACAGATGCCATATGCTGACCGTCTCAAAAAACTCCAGCTCTACTCCATCGCATATCGCCTACTCTGAAGTGACCTCTGCCTAACGTACAAAGTCATGTCTAACCCAAACCTGATGGACATGCTACACTTAAAGCAATCCCAATCTCTCTGAGCCACGCGCTCCAGGGACCTAAACCTTATCAGCACAATAAACAGAACATGCTGGATGGATAGATTTCTGTCCCAGAGACTTCCCCTGCTCTGGAATAGACTGCCCGTTCATGTCAAGCAAAGCTCTTTATTAGCCCTCTTTAAGATAAATCTTGACAATTGGATGGGTAATAGGAAATTCACCCCAGGAATCACTGTTGTGGCTCTGCTCGACAGGGGGACAGGAAAATAATTTTCTTGGGTGGCAAAAGCCAGGGAACTCATTTGGATAGGCTTGTATAGGGCCTAGGGATGATAGCCTAGTACTTACCTATGAACCTATGAGTGTAAATATAAACCCTGAAAAGACTTAATAGCAATATACCTATTCTTCCCATGCATGCACACATGCTTGCCGTATCATTGTTCCAATGTATGCATATGCAATTCCCATATTTTTTGTTTTAGTTCAAAAAAGGTTTAATAAAAATAAAAGTGAGTGATATTAATGAAATGAATGCAGTCTAACATTATGTGTACATTTATTGTGTGCATTTTTCCTTTATCTCCCCCCTCTTTCTCTCTTTTCTCTTTTTTAATATTTTAATTATGCTTTCCTTTGTCCTTCTTTACTTTCTTTCTCTCCCATTTCTGTTCATTTTTTTACAGATCCAAATTCCACAGGAGCAGCCAAACTGCGTAACTCCCAGGTTAGGGAATGTTCACCCTCTGCTCATCCAGGGATC
Source organism: Protopterus annectens (assembly GCF_019279795.1). Taxonomy (NCBI): domain Eukaryota; kingdom Metazoa; phylum Chordata; order Ceratodontiformes; family Protopteridae; genus Protopterus; species Protopterus annectens. The sequence goes on along the minus strand of NC_056750.1, from coordinate 352,956,007 downwards.
TCCTCACAGGATTGAGGCATTGGCATCAGTCCTGTAGGCAAAGGGCCATGAGGTAGCCTGTAAAGCTTCTCTGACCTGAGGCTTGGTGACTTGGATGAGGACTTGGTAGAGCAGGTTGTGTACAGATGTCTTCAACCATTTGAGGCTTTGCTGCAGTGAGTGGAAGACTGGCTGCCCTAGTTGGTGCAGACCACTATGCCACCACAGGCCCCTGCCCCCTCAATGTTAAGGTCCTTCACCACAACACCATCTGGCAGTGGAACCATTTCAGGCCTTGCAGACGGGGGGCTGTTGTTGGGCTGCACTCTTCCTTACACCCCTTGCTTCCACTATCCTTTCTCCTACACCCTCTTACCTAGTTCCTACCCACACAAGTAACCTTTATAAAAAAATGTAATAAAATGGGGGGAGTATCCCATAAAAAAATATAGTACCACTCCTCTCCAACCTCCTCCAGCACAACACTCTTGATATGTTCCTTCTGTGTTTCCCTATTTGTTGTCTCTGATTTTTCAGTCTTCCTTTCTTCCCCTTTCCAGTCTTTAATAAATGTAAAAATACCCTTATATAAAACTTATTAAAATCTTTAATTTTTTTTTTAAATATTATTAATACATGCTGCAGAGTCTCCTGCTTATCTTAATTCTTTCAGGCATGACTGAACATAGCCGTGTTCACAATATCCAAGTATACACAAAGTCATATAATGCCTAAGGTTTTCACTTAATCCTTCAATTATACTTAATGCTTATTTTCAGGTGCTTTCTGCTTTTGCATAAGAAGATGCATTTATCAAAACACCTTTGCATTTCCTTAGCATGAATAACTCGCACTTAGGGAATTTGCATATAGGCCTAGTGGCACTCTTCGCAATTAACTGCTACACAAATGTAAAACCCAGCACTATGTCTACCTCCCTATATATAAAGGAAAAACTACATTTGACCAACAATGGAAATGCTCAGAGTTGCATAGAGGTCAATAGCTATGAGAGTATATGAATATATATAATAAGCATTTAATGACAGCAGAGTGAAAAGCAAACTGATATTTGTCCGTCATGCAACCATATCATATTATGGAAAGACAAAGTCTAATAATTCCAAAATTGGGGGGAAATTAAATATAGTTATCACGATGTGAATTTTTTAGAGACAATAGCATTACTCAGTATTAAAATGGATCCATGCTGATTCGCCAAAGGTAGTTTCACCAAACACAAATTAAATGAACAAAAGAAAAAAAAGTGCACCAACAGCAGCCAAAAGAATGCACCGACAACAATATCAAATGAATGTAATGATCAGTGCAATGACCACAGCTATTATGCTACTAGCCTTGGTAGTCGCACTGATCTTTACTTTTACAAATAAAATGAATGCAATTCTCTGAAATCAATTTAAATTTTTTTTTGTTTGTTTTTTTTTGTTTTGTTTGTTTTTTTTTTTTGCAGGGGTACAAGCCCCCGACACCTCCCATAGGAAGGGACATCCTCGACACCCCTCAGAATTATATATGCCAACTTCGAGGTTGTGCAACAGTGGAGAAGAAGGCAATCTTCACTGACAATGAAACTGATTTCAGCAAACTGCTTTTGTTTTGTTTGCGTTTGCTGAAATTGCCATCGATGAGGCAACATGCTCCCTATTAAAACATTCTGGCAGTGAAAAATTCAAACCAAGCCACAAATGATAGGCTTTGTACTGGCACAAAAGCTTTGCACTAGGCATAGTTGGAATTTACTCTTCACACTTTAGTCTATGCCCCCAGTCTGTGTATCTTTCTTGAGAGGTTCCCCACCTGTATCAGCATCTAAGCAGGATACAGTTAAACAAAGTGATGTGAGGCTACAAGTCATCTGTTCTATGTAGGTGATATATCAGTTGTGCTGGCCACTAATACTTTGAATTACTTGGAGACTGCTCAGTAGATTGATAGATATTTTTTGGATGGGGCCACTGGATGATAAGAGATTCTTTTTTTATGTAAACCAGTGTGTGATCAGATGATTACATTGCTGGATCTAGGTAGAAAGCTAAAGTCTTCTTCATTGCCTTCACATTGTTATGGAAATTGAGTTAATGTTACAATAAAGTCTCTTTTTGAACCTTCCATGTCTTCCAATGTTATTTAACCAACATGCATTCTGCATTCTATGGTACTGCAGTATATCACTCTTAGGGTGTGCACCTTAAAACAAATATTGCCACTTTTCCCATTGTTCCCAGGCAGGATTTTAAAGTCAGAGTAGCTGTTTGCACCTTCTGAATGCATATCAAATAGGAATTAGCTTTTACTGTTGCTGGAAACAATTAGCCATTTTATTTTATTGTTCTGCACTTTTTTTTAAAAAAATGCTGCCTCCAATTTTTAGAGGACAGTTAGGAGGCAAGAAAGTATAAAGGTGTATGTATTTGAACAGCTGCAATACATTTTCATAGGATTTCAAAAGAACTGCTATAGTTAATGAAAACAAACCAGCATTTCTAAAAACAAAAGTATTTTAAACTGTACATCCATCTTGAACAGAGGAAGGAATCTTCAGTTTTCCAGCCAACAAAGACTTTTCTCACGGTGTTTGCAAACTATATTGCTTAGTTTGATAATCTATTTTTAAATGAGTCATATGTACTACTTTCCATGACAACATCATAAAAGAGGTTTTGGTTTAATGGAATTTATCTAGTTAATTAAACTAAAAAGCAAATGAGTTTTGGAACAGACCATTTTGTCCAGGGACATCTTCAAGGTGGGGGGGGGGTTAGTTAGAGTAGTAGGATTTGTGAGGATAGGGGGAGGATAGGGTTAAATAGAAATGGATGAGGTTTAGGAGGAAGTAAGGTAGGGGGGTGCTTAAAGGATGTTAGGCAAGGGTAACTGGAATAGGAGTCACATTTTGGTGTGAACTTGCTAGATGGCAGGTTTATGTCTGAGACGACCTAGATATACTGGTGTCAGGTAGGCCTTGGTTAGGTAGTGGAGGTGAGTAATTGGATATATAGCTATATGTAGCTATTGATTTTGTAGTAACTGGGTATATAGCTATATATAGCTATTGATTTTGTAGTAATTGGATATATAGCTATATCTAGCTATTGATTTTGCAGTAATTGGATATATTTATTTATTTTTATTTTACATTTGTTGACCGGGCTAGTCCAACTGGATACATGTCCTTTTTCAGTGGAGGCCCGAGGAGAAAAGCTCCAAGTACACAAAACATTTAATATCACAAGTTTGTTAGATCTACAGTACAATAATGTATCACAATACATTAGGAAAAATAAGATTGGTACATAGCATAATGGGACTTAATTATATTCAAATGATAAGAAGGAAAATACTAGAGAGGAGGTAGGGAAATTAAGGATAGTAGAGACATCTTCAGGATAAGACAAGACTTGTAAGGATAGTTAGGTAGGTGGGTTAGGTTGTGAGGCTAAAGAGTAAAAAGGACAGTGAGTAAAGCAGTTCTAAGAAATAGGTTTTAAATTGAAAGTATGAAGGAAAACAGGGTAGTACTTAGGAAAAGCAAGAGAGGAGAGATTAGTCAGGGTTATTACAAGAACATAACCAGTGGTTGGAGAGGAAATGTTTAAGGTTAGATTTGAATAGAGGGAGAGATGTAATAGCTGTAAGGTCAGTAGGTAAGTGGTTCCATATTTTCCCAACAAAGTTAGAAAAGAGAGAGTCTCCTGCAGAGTTATAAGAGAAAGATGTTTGCATTTGCATTTTATTAGTAGAGCGTAACTTTTTTAGGTTAGAATATGGTGTTATGAGTGTGGAGAATTGGGGTGTTATTGGGTTGATGAAGGACTTTATGGGCAATAATAAGTTGGTTGAATTGTAAAAGGTGAGGTAACTCTAGCCAACCTAGTTGTTTAAGGTTCTGACAGTGATGTGTCCTATATGGTGAGTTAGTGGCAAACCTGGCAATGTTATTATATGATTTGGCTAGTTTCTTAAGATTGTTTTGAGACAAGTTGGTGTAAATGGGGGAGGCATATAATAGGGTAGAGATTAAGTGAGTTCTTGCAATTGAAGTTCTGGCTAGTGGAGTAAGAAATTGTTTGATTCTGTACATGGATCCTAGTTTTTTGTTAGTAGATTGTATTGTAGTGTGTATGTGAGTGTTGAATTTTAGTTGGTTATCTATTGTGATACCAAGGAGTTTGGTGGTAGTCTCAGGAGATATAATATATATATAGCTATATTTAGCTATTGATTTTGTAGTAATTGGGTATATAGCTATATCTAGCTATTGATTTTGGAGTAATTGGATATATAGCTATATCTAGCTATTGATTTTATAGTAATTGGATATATAGCTATAACTAGCTATTGATTTTGTTCTCCTTCTCTCCTTTCAATTGAATTCAGGCTCTACTGGTGGGGTGATATTAGTTTGGGATGATAGCAATTTACGGTTGCGCTTATAAGAGGTGGTGGTTAAATTTTTGCACCAGAAGATTGAGGGCTGTAAGAGTGAGCTGTGGCTGTAAATAAAAAGCTCCTTTATGAGCCAGTCTGTAGTACCACATTCTGAGCTGAATTTTTGGATTTTTGGTAATGCCTTTTCACTGCTTCTGAGTGACTTAGTCAACAGTTAGCACCGTGCATGAGCAGTGTGGAGCTAACAGAGTCATCTGCTTTCTCCATTCATAAACACACATACACAGAAACACGAGGGGCTGATTTTCTGTTGTTAACTGCTGGGTCAACAAAAGCTGTTTAATGTCACATAGAAAGCAGGATGTGAGCTGAAGTTGTGTGGAATTTTTCAACTGTGTCTTCTGGTTGGCAATTTTGCGGGCTTTAGTGGTGAAGAATGGTTTTGGCTGCTGGCGGTCTTTCCGTGGGTTTATTTCTGGGTATGAGTGGTGAGGAATGCGTGTCTGTATGCAGGAACAGTGGCGTGAGTCTTGGAGAGAGGTAGTTATGTTGAGCTATGGGCTATTCTAGTAAGGTGGTACTCTGGGATAGGTGAGTCTAGGTTGTGGTTGCTAATAAGCTTCGATAATTTTTGTGGAGGAGTTACTAGATGAGATGCATATTTGTTTTAGAGTAGACGGTAGCCTTTGAGTTTTCTTTTTGTTAATATATCAAGGACTGTTAGATGGTAAGGAAAGATTGTTTGGAATCAGTATCATTCATAGAGGTATTATTATTATTTATTATTATTATTATTATTATTATTATTATTTTATTAGTAATATTATTATTACTACACAATGGCTATGTGTAGGGGTTGAAGTGAGTACTTGGCCATATGAGGGGTAACTGGTACTTTTGTGTGTCAGCATATTCATATAGTATAATACAATCAAAAAAAGGGGGGTGGACAAAGGATTGCTTTGCTCCTTGCTTGGAGTGTGTGGTACTTTTGCAATGATAGGGTTGTGAGCCTTCTTTTTCCAGTGCCGGCTGCTGACATAAATATGGCGGTTGTAGAGGGAGAAAAAGTTGTTTAGGTTAGTTAGGTGAGCAGACTGACGTTTATCAATGGCGGCTTTGCACAGTGCAGTTGGACTGTTAGGGAGGGTGGATTGGTGCTTGTTCCTGGGGTTTTTTTTTACACAGGCAGCTTGTTGCAGTGTGTCTGGGAGAGAGCTGTTAATGGTGTAGCACTGGCACTTTCTTTTGGGTGAACAGTAAATGGGGGTGGGGGTGTCCATCAGCCTTGCATGGCTTTTCGCGGGCTTCGACATTTGCTTGTTACCAAGTACTCCCTGCGCATACATCCTACAGTAGTAACTTTCGCTCATGAGAGCAGTATGCCTTTTAGGGGAGTGGAGCCCTGTGGTGGATTCGCAGAAGGTGCGGTTTGCATGCAATAAGAAAAGATAAAAGGGCCGTATCAATGCTATGGCCTAGATGAAGTTTTTTGAGTAGGTGACAAAAATATATGCGTGGTATAGTGGTGCAGGAGTCAATTTTAATACATTTACCGTCATTTTGGAAAGAGGAGATAAGATGGTTATGGGTCTAAAATTACAAAGGTTGCTTTTTGAATTGCCATTGTGTAAGGGTATTATTTCCATAACATCAGACATATTGCGCAGATATAGGTTTGTAGATAAATATGGCAACAGGGAAGACTACAAGGAAGGCTACTGAATTAGAGCAGTATTGTAATCATGTCATTCTCTCTCTATGTGAAGGTATTGTTTATTTATAATTTTTTTTTTTCCAGAAGAAATGATGAGGGTTTGATACATCAAATGAATACGTACTAGAGGGGACTGTCAAGTGAAAGACTGATTGTTTAGTTTTCATTGATGGCAACAGGTTGAGTTATTGTAGATGGAGTACAAGCTGAAGGTGAGCTGAGAGTTGATGAACATAGCTTAGGAAGGATTAATGATCATGGACAGGTGGAAGAAGTGACTGGCAAATACAATGAAGCAAATGATCCAACGAAGTGGAAGGCCATGTATTTAGGGAACGTATTTATTCATTTTTCAGTAGTGATGGTAATGGTTACAGTAAGAAATGTTTAGTGAATGGTTTATCGGTTTGTAAAAACATATACTTAATGAGATAACGAAGAGGATGTATGGGGAAGGGGTGGAAAATAAGAACAGAAGAATATTTCTTCGGGACAACAGCGGCAGTGTTTAAGGAAATACTGTGAGTAGCAGTATGCTATTAAAACAATGTAATGACGTGCCGCTTTTCGTTAGCAGTGAGCTATTTCCATATTTCAGGGTAGTTTCACACGGCAGGATTACTTTAAGGATTTGGAATGGGTTTATGCAGTAGTTTAACATACTTTTTTTTTTTTTTTTTTTTTTTTGCACTGCCGAGTGTATCCATTGTTGCTTGTCAGTTGCTTCTTGTTTTGCGATGACATGGTGGTATGTGGGGATAGAATGTTTCCCAGAGGTGGGTTTGATTGCTTTGAGAGCTGTGGTAGTGCAGGGGGGGGATCCACAAGCTGCCAGTGTGATGGGCAGGAGCAACAGTACAAATGAGAAACCTTTTGGATTGTTGCAGCTTATATTAATTCATTAAGAGATCCTTGTTAGCAGTAAAAACAGCAAATTTTAACCATCCTATGACCTTCCTAGCTGAATTTGTTAGTAAACCGTTAGTTCTGTGTTACTCATTTTTTCTATTTGTTGCACAATTCAAATGCTAGTTTTCCTCATTTTGGAATTGGAAGGTTGAGAGCTAGGCAGTGGGCAGTGAAGTACATCTGAGTTTCGGACTTCATATCTTTCAGAGGGGGTATGTTAAAGCAAGTCCTGTCGTGTTGGCAATTTATAAGCCATAAGAGTAGGGCTTGGTACGTTTAGCAGAAAGGGAGTTTCCATTGTGGATGTGGTTTCATGCTGGGCCGTTGTCAGTTGAGCAAAGCACTTTTCCTTTCATAGTATTTGCTTCCCTGGACCCCTGTCTAGCAGACCAACTGACGTGATCCCCAGTTTGAATTTTCTATCTTCCTTCCAATCATCAAGGTTTCTTTTGAAGAGGGCCAAAGAGGCACTCTGCTTGACATGTATGGGCAGTCTATTCCAGAGTCTGTGGAGTCTCTGGGTCATCCTATGTTTTGTTCATTGTGATAACAAGGTTTGGATCCCTGGAGCGTGTGACTCTGACGGATTGGGATTTCTTTAAGTGTAGCATGTCCAACAGTGCTGGTGGTCTGGAATCGCAAAGTTACCTGGGTTGTTGATAGGGACAGGTCCCTTCAGGTGTGGTGTTTATTTTTAATATACTCCACTGGTAGTTAAATTTATCTTGGGTATTTGACAGGGTCATAGGAAGCATTGCTTCAGTTATGCCTGCTTTGTCATAATTGGGAGTGGCGGTGGTACATTCCTTCCCGGGTTGGCAGGATAAGTTGTCCTTGGAGAAGTCTTGGTGTGTTATGTATTTTGGATGTTTTACATGTCTTTTTTCTTTCTTGCAGATGGGATTCTGGAACACTGCAGCTGTAATTTGGAATAGGGGAGTATAAGGTGGAGCCTTCTCATTCCTATCAGAGGGTTTAATTTTGTCCTTTTCTTTGTAGATGGTGGTGTTCCAAGTTCCAGTGGTGGCGATACAGTGAATTTGCAGATGATCATGCTTTGGTGTCGATTAAAAGGTGGGGTCATTGGGTGAGTAAACAGAAATGGATAATTGAAAAGACAAGCACAGTGATTCGGAAGAAGAAGAAACTCGTGACAGTCCAGGATGATGAACCACAACCAACTTTTGTTTACTCTAGAATAAGTATTAATGTTTTATGACCTCATTTAATTTGTGATACAGGATAATATACAATCCATGCTAGAATTAAGAGTTTTATTATTTAGACATCATGGGATGCAGTGGTGCAGCAGTTTGTGTCATTTCACAACAAGAGGTTCTCTAGTTTGTTTCTCGGCCGGGGGCCAGTTGTGTGGGCTTTGCGTGTCCTCCTTGCATTTGTGTGGGTTTCGCCGGGTATTCCTGGGTCTTCCTTCCATGTTGCTAAGTTGCTAGTTACTTAATACTGGATATATTTGTACGGCAAGACATATAGATCACATACTCTAGATGGTCGTCATAGTGAGAATGTTTTTTGCTGCATGTTTAAATTTGGCTGCATGTTTAAATGGAGGTCTTGATCACTTGGGTGGTGCACATTGAGGTCACAGGTGGAGTGCTGAGTGAGTACCAGTCAGTGCCCTGATGGAAGTGGACTTGGCAGGTAATGCTTTTTGTTTTGTGGATCTTTTGGGTGCTGGAGACGCTATAGGGTAGTAGGTAATTTTATTCAGTGGTCATTAAGGCACAATAAAGTTGGGGCAGTGGTGATTTCTTACAAATGTAGGACATGGCTATTTTGGCCACTTTGAGTGGGTTACTTTTCTAGGGTTAATAGCTGGTGTAGTTTATCAATTTTGTTGCTTGTGGCTTAATTCAATTGATAAGCTCTTGCTGCAGATAGATAGAGTGGGTTATAGGGATTTGTATTTTGATTATAAGTTTATAGGTGTGGGGTTTGGGAGTGTATTTGTGGCATTTGCTATGGCTGTGGTTAGTTATAACGGAAAGGTGAAGGCCAGCTAGGGCAAGGATGGTTAATAGGTGGTACTCTCGTATTGGATAGTTGGGGGGATGACAGGAAGGTTCTTGGTCTATGATAGGGCTGCTGTTAAGGTTAGTTGGCGATTGCCCTTGTCTGGTTTTAGGGGGCATTGGGTTAACATTAGGGAGGGATTAAGAGTTTACTTTCAGTCATTTGGCCTGTTTGCCACTTTGGCTATGTATGTGATAAGGTTTATAAGCTGGAGGGTTGAGTCAGTGGCTTGTTTGAGGGAGGATTATTGAGGGGACATGGAGTATTTATTTTACTTTTGGTGTTTGTGTTAGCTGGTGTAGGAGGTTCATTGGGTTATTGGGGGATTATGGTTTGTTTCCAGTTGCCAATGTGGAACTTACAGGGCTGATGGTGGTTGGATTGCTAACAATGCCATGATGGTTGTTTAATCATTTCATGTTATAAAGGCTAGTTGGTTTAATATCTGGATTGATATTGCACCCGCGTTAAAGAGATCTCATTGCTATGATGGTATGCAATTGGGTTTAATAACAAAATAGTATGGCTTGTTCTGCTGAGTTGCTAGAATGCCATGATAGCTGTTGAGCTGTTTTATTGCTTATAAGAGATAGTTAGTGTGATGGTGGGATTGCTAGACAATGGGAGGTTAATTATACTATTTTGGTTAGTAATGATGGGGGAGTCATTAGAATTGTTATTGCTCTGGCATTAAGGAGAGCTCATTTGGTTATTACTGGATTGGGTGGTAAATGGGTTGTAATGTGGCATGATGGCATGTAGTTGACTCTGCATGATTTTTATAATTCCCTTGAAGTAATTGCAGAGCTAACATTAGTCATGGAGTGAGGATTATTTAGCTCGTGCAGTGTGATGCTAGGTTATCTTAGCATAGGTGAAGGGTCTGTGTTTTGTTTTCAGCTGTTTCGGTAACTGTTTATTTTGTTATGTGATAGGGTTTTAAGAGTTAACTCTACCCACCTTGGTTAGTGAGGAAGGCGTACATTGAATGATGTTTGGTCGGATGCCGTAATGGTGTTTAGTTTGTTGGAAGGGTACCGCAGAGAGGGGGAACAGCCTGGTTAGGCTGGTGGGCAGAAAAGAGGGGCAGGCTTGCCCTCTTCTGTTTCCCCCTCTGGTGCTGGCTGATCAATTCAATAAGTTTGAAAAGGAAAGTGAGCGGTTATGCTGCTTGAGTACATAAGTAAGTGGAGGAGGTTGATTATTTGGTTGATGGTATAATGCAATAAATGGTAATGGAAGTGAGAGGTTAAGCTGCTTGATAAGTATATAAGCAAGCGGGTGGAGCTGCTTATTGGGTTGATGGTATAATGCAATACAGGGTAATGAAAGTGAGCAGTTACAATGCTTGATAAGTACCAAAAAATGGTAATGGAAGTGAGCGGGTATGCTGCTTCTGCTGTCCTGTCCTAAGATAATTTTACATGGATGTTGTTTCACCTGTGTCATGTTTGGTTGAAATGAATGAATATTGATTAACATTTATGTTTATGGAAATTTAATAAAGGTCATCAAATGTCATTTGGTGTAATGTGTTTCTTGAAGGGGACCTAGACAAATGACATTTGGAACAGACCATTTTGTCCAGGGACATCTTCAAGGTGGGGGTTTAGTTAGAGTTGCAGGATTTGGGAGGATAGGGGTAGGATAGGGTTAAATAGGAATGGATGAGGTTTGGGAGGAAGTGAGGTTGTGGGTAGGGAGGGGCTTAAAGGATGTTAGGCAAGGGTAACTGGAATATGAGTCACATTTTGTTGTGAACTTGCTACCCGCCCTCCCTCCCTCTTTTATTAGTGGGGATATGGTTAAGTTTAGTCTGGACAGGGCGGACAGGAGGGGCGAGCTTGCCCTCTTCTGTTCCCCCTCTAGTGCTGGATGGTCAATTCAATAAGTTTGAAAAGGAAAGTGAGCGGTTACACTGCTTGATAAGTACCGATGAATGGTAAAGGAAGTGAACGGGTGCGCTGCTTCATAAGTAAGTGAGTGGAGGTATGGACGCTGCTTACTGATCAGGATGAGCGGGGTCACACTGTCCTGTCCTAAGATAATTTTACATGGCTGTTGTTTCACCTATATCATATTTGGTCGAAATTAATGAATATCAATTAACATATATGTTTATGTAAATTTAATAAAGGTCACCAAATGTCATTCAGTGTAATGTGTTTCTTGAAGGGGACCTGAACAAATGCATTATCTAAAACATCAGCACTAAAAATTCAGTGTCTTTTGAACAAATGAAGAAGGAGTATATTTGTAATATATCTGCTATTTTTTCATGAGAAAATAGCACAGAAACATAAAACAGATTTTACAGAACTAATCCAATCAAACTTCTTTTCATTGAACTGATTGTAATATGAGGACTGTAGCTATATTATTTTGCAGCATTACAACTTCTGTCCTTTAATCTCACTAGACTCATAAAGCTGGTAGAACATGTACTTCTGAGAGCTTGATGCTCTTATGATGTTGGCATAATATTAAGCAACATTTAAGCCTTTCAGAAACTCACAGTTCCACATTCTTCAGTGTAAGAGTAAATACTGTGCTCTAGTATGACAAAACACAAGTTGTTTTCAATATGGCTTAGCATCTGTTGCAACATCAGTCTAAATGAAAGCTCATAGATGTGTTTTATGCAGCGATCTCAGTTTGTTCTGCTGTATGTTTTATGCCAATGCAATTACTTTACAGGTAACACCTGAGCAGGTGTCATATTGACTTTTCATGCCAGAATGGTTGGAATGTTGTGAGATTGGTTCTGCAGTCACAATGGACTGCACTTCTGAGGTACCTGTCTTGGAAGACACATTAAGCAGATATCCCTTCTGCCCTATTTGCTGGCAGTAGAGGTAGATGCTAACATTCTCATGATCGTATAGGATAAAGGGTAGTAATATTTTCATATCTTTTGAAACACTTACAGGAAAAGCACAACTATATGTATTCTTTTAACATTGCATACCAGTTAAAACACATCTCCAAAATAACAATTATCAAGTTATTTTCCTTTCTCTGTTGTATTTCTGTACAAGATAACATCAATTGACTTAACACATTATTTCCCTTAATGTACTAAGTAATCACAAAGAGCATTATTAACCCATTTGGGTGTAGACTTGATTTGTGAACAAATAATCTAACATTCCACAAAGAGCACACCGGTGATATAATGTACTACTTTTCAAATGTTTTATTCAAACTATTCATCCATTTTCTCTCTTCCCTTTTAAACAATGCTGATGTCTTATTTGCCATTAGCATTCCTTTCCTATGTTTTTGTCTGTTTTATACCCATATTTTATGTAAACGAAAGAACAAATGCAATATTGATTCTTCTTTCATTCCTTCAGCTTACTTAACTCTGTTACAAAAATCTGTCTGGCCATAATCCATATGATGCAGGTTTGCTTAGTGGACTCAACAGTAATACATCATCGGAATATGGATCGGACTGAGCACTTAATGAAGACTCAGCCATCCAAGGAAGTGGATCCCAATACCATTCAACTGCAAGAGTGTTGGGCCTGTTACTGTAACTTCTGCAACTTGGGGTTCAAAGACCGAAGTCAAACAAGAAATGCATATGCACTTGAGCAAAACATATTCTAACCATACCTTGCTTCACTATTATCTACCTATGTATTAATCTGGTTCTACTTGCTTAACTATTACATATATCCTGTCAATACTTGCAACTCCTGTTCAGTTCTGCTTTTATGAGTTAGTGGAGCTCTTCCTGCTCGTGAATAACAGGTATTGCTTTAGGTGCAATCCTTGAGTGCAACAAACTAAACCTGTAAACACATGGAAAACTCTACAAAATATGAGACCTGCCAATTTGAATTTTCTTTAATTTAGGCCAACTCTTTACATTTCAGTGTATCATACTTTAAATTCTGTGCTAGAACTTTTCTCCTCAGGCCTCTGCTAGAAAGGGATATTGCACTGTCAGACAAGCCCGGTAAACAAAAATAAATAAATAAATTTAAGTAGTATTTTGTGTGATCTCTTTCATAACTCTCAGTGAAGTGTACAGAACCTAACTGCTTAAAAGTTTTGTAACTTTCTGTAAAGTGCTCCAGATGTTTAGAATTTCTAGAATAATTTACTAATTTATTGGAGAAACATGCATACTATCCCTGACTCTGTGTACATTTGGGCTGCAGTTTCAGCTGCTTTTTATACTCGACTTCTGAGCAATATTGGGAAAATGGGATAGTAGTCATAAACAATGAGACATGTGCCATACATGTGTTGTGTACATCACTGTAATAGGTTGTTCAGACATTAATGTGTTTCATTCAAGTGAATCTCACCATTATCATACTATCGCAACTAGCAGCAAACATAAAGTTTGATCACATACCAATGTGCTTCTGTTTACAGGTACACATCTGTGTGCATTGTGCACTGGTGTATAATATATACCAATGTGCTTCTGTTTACAGGTACACATCTGTGTGCATTGTGCACTGGTGTATAATATATACCAATGTGCTTCTATTTACAGATACACATCTGTGTGCATTGTGCACTGGTGTATAATATATACCAATGTGCTTCTGTTTACAGGTACACATCTGTGTGCATTGTGCACTGGTGTATAATATACACCAATGTGCTTCTATTTACAGATACACATCTGTGTGCATTGTGCACTGGTGTATAATATATACCAATGTGCTTCTGTTTACAGGTACACATATGTGTGCATTGTGCATAATATATACACATGTGCATCTGTAAGTGGAAATGCACCAATGCAAGGACATTGTCTTACAGAAGAGGGAAAGGTAGGAACTGTACATCCTCATTCACTGAAAATTATATGGTAGGTAAAATATTATGTCTGACACACAGGATTATGAGTGAGTCTCCAATCATTGCAAGCTTATTCAGTATTTAAGGCATGGATGCCTAGAAATTCACCTCAAGAACAAAGCTCAAGAGGTGAATCTTGCCATCTCTTCAATAATACATTATACAGTGTTATGACTGTTTGACCCAATCATAATTATTTGTAGTGCATGAAGCTTTGTCTGCTCTTTGTACTAGTAGTTAAAGAAAAACAATAGAAGTGCAAAGTGTTTTACCAGCATTCAAAAGCATGCAAAACTAGAGAAACATACCTGATTATCCTTTGATTTTCTCTGTCCTGTCTCTCTCGAATCTTGAAAGTCTCCAGGTAGGAAAAACACAGAAGACCACCACAGTACCATTATACAAGTAAGTAACTTTTTTTCTTAAATAATGTCATTGTATAATAGCAACAACCAACTCCACCCTCACAATTAAATTTAAACCACACCAACCATGGGTAAATATAGCAATAACCCACGCCTGGGTGTGGGTAATGCTGGATTTACACACGGTTGGTGTGGTTTGGTCACGAGGGCAAAGCCCGAGTGGACAAACAAAGACAACCGTGGGTAAATACAGCATCACCCACACCAGAAGTGGGTTATTGCTATTATACATTATTTAAGAAAAAAAATAATAACTTTTCTTAAATAATGGCATTGTATAATGCCTCCTTGCTGCCCTTCCGCAGCTGTCTGGTATTCTGCGGCAGTTCTGATGTACTGCACATGTGTATGCTTATGCAGTACATCAGAGCTGTGGGCGGAAGCAACGGAGAAAGCAAGATCCCCATTGCTTTTTACAAACTGTCTCGCTATGTTAAAGGAGTTTAACATAGCAAGACAGCTTTAAAAAAAGCAACAGAGAATCTCTGTTGCTTTTTTAAAGCTGTCTTACTATGTTAAACCCATTTAACATAGTGAAACAGCTTTAAAAAAAGCAACGGAGAGAGCAAGATCTCTGTTGCTTTTTATAAAGTGTCTTGCTATGTTAAAGGAGTTTAACATAGCGAGACAGCTTTAAAAAAAGCAACGGAGAATCTCTGTTGCTTTTTATAAAGTGTCTTGCTATGTTAAACCCATTTAACATAGCAAGACACCTTTAAAAAAAGCAACGGTGGTAGGAAGATCTCTGTTACTTTTTTTAAAGCTGTCTCGCTATGTTAAACTCATTTAACATAGCAAGTCAGTGTGTAAAAAGCAAGGGAGATCTTGCGTTCTCCGTTGCTGTAAAAAAAGAGTTATACTAATGGAAAAAGTCCGGGAGACCAGACCTTTTTCCATTAGTATAACTCTGATTTACAACATGCATGCTGACCAATCAGCATGCACGTTTTGGAATATTAATGGGGGGTCATTGTATAATCTTCAATATAACACACCCACGTTGTTGGTTATTGTTATAATATAAGGTAATATATTCACAAGTTTATTATTTTTTTTTTTTTGACTAAAGTCATTGACTCTGGTGTATCTTAATCTAAAATTAACTAAAATAAAGGGAAAGCATAGGCTGATAGGGTCATACTAGGCCATTTATGAGAAATATTATTGGTAATCTAGCTACAAGATCACAGTTTGTCAGTACTCTTTAAATCAGTAATTACCAAATAATCTCTTCTCCTTTCAGAGAGAATTTGAGGGTTAAGACCTGGGATAAATTTACAGTTTCCCATAATTTCATCATGATTGTGTACTGAAGAAGGAGATACTTTGCTTAATACAGTTTGACTACTTTTAAATAAATGTAAATGTTCCTATTTCACAGGTCATAATTAAATAAAGGTGTTTAAAAGCAATTAGTAGAAGTCTGTTTCATTAGAGAGGTACCAATCTCACCAGCAGGTTCATGTTGGGTAGTATTAGAAGTTTTTAATTCTTTCAACTGAGTGTATATTGTGTTGCTTGCTTTGTAAATTTATAGGAGATGACTTAGAATGGGTAGGCAATAAATAAATACCCCCTCTTAAAATGTCTGTAATAAACAGTAGAAAAAGTGCTTTTGAGTAGTTACTATAACTAATAACCAGGAGTGAGAAGAATCTGACTAAAGGTGATTAGCAATAAATTAGTCTTTTGTTAAGGCCATAGGGCTCATGAGATCCAATGTGAATAATGTACTTACCTAGAAGCCTTGCTGAGAAGCAAAGATAGAGGAATCATTGAGACACTAACCATACTTTGTAAAATTGGTATAACATATTCTTCAGTGTCATCTTTCCTGATCGCTCTGACATGTTTCTGAATGTCAGTCAGCTAAATTAGAGTTTCTCTAACATAGATAATTGAATAGTTACTAAGCGCACTATATTATACTGTTAATGCGCATGATAGCTTTTTCATGATATGAAAGGCATCTCTATGCTGCAGAATATGGGTAGGACTGTACATGTATTTACTTGTGTAGCTGTGAGTTATCTTTGGTGGCCTGACACCAGGTTGGGAATTATTGATGAAGGTAATGCAGACCGGTTCTCTCCAGAAGGTTCCACAGAATTGATTGTCAACAATACAAAACAACAGGTGTTTGTGAGAATAATGTACTCTTACTGGCATCTAGCTGTAAAATAGACAACTAAGACATGTTGAACCTGTAAACTGAAGCAATGCTGTGATCAAATGGTAGCACAATTGGAATGCATTTTTGTTGTGTCATTGTTCATCTTTTCTGCTTTCAAGTCTGCAAAATATATTGGTAACTCACTGAAGAGTGTGTTCATTTGATGTTGTGTTTAAGAGTAGGCTCTGCTGATGAAACATGCATGCATTCCCCAATGCTGGTGGGATAGATGGATAAAGCCATGGCAACAACTTGGGTAAAATGACCCCATGGATGGGATGCTTAGAGGACCACCAGTATCCCTGAAGTCTGCCTGGATGACAGCCACTCAGAATGGATCTTGATTAAATGTGATGGGGAAAAAGATCTTCACCCCCTAGTGAATGAATGTGGCAAGGTCCAATGTGAAGAGGGTTGATCATTGGTGGGATGAACAGGAAAAAAGAACTAGAAAAGCTATATGTATTATAGATAGGCAGATAGACAGACAATACTGCCTGATCAACAAAATCATGACCTTCAGTGCATAGCCTGCAGAGTCAAAGAACATGTGGCATAATGACAAACCAACATGTAATATAATGACAAACCACCATGTGGTATAATGACAAACCAGCATGTGGTATAATGACAAAACACCATGTGGTATAACGACAAACCAACATGCAGTATAATGACAAACCATTATTTATAGGCATTGGATTCTAACACCTATTGAGAACCTTGGCTGTGAGCATTTACTGGCTTTATACATAAGCAATGCATTTAAATGGATATTATGAACTAAAACAAATTGTGATATTTACTAAAAGGCAGTGTTGAGGAGCATGGCATGACAATGTACTAGATGGAAGAAAATTAAGGTGAGAAATAATGAATAGTTTCCTAAAAACGTCAAGTGTCACCTTTATAGCCATCTCTGTAACTCCAACAAAATACTGATAATTGACAGATGAGTGAAACACAACCTCATCTCAATATTCATGATGATTCTACTAATCTTCTGAAAGGTAATACTATTTAATAAAAAAAAGTAATTTAATCTGAGAACCAATTCTGCCATAAAGGTAAGTGGGTGTTTGGTCTTCTACATAGGTGTATGGCTGGTCCTATACATAGGCAATCTAGACACCCTTCTAGGGTATTGATAGTCTAGGGGTGATTTTCTGCACTGCATTAATTTATTTAGTTTTTAAGGTAAAGAAACACACTTAGAACATACATTAGCATTTCTTATTCCTCATTGTTCAGAAAAGGTATGCTGATGCAAAACACACTCTTTTTATTAATCAGAAAATGCATGCTGATGCAAAGACAATTGTTATACTACTCTAATAGCCCTCATTATACAGGATGTCACTGAGTTTGCTTCACATTTTAGCTCTGCCCTTCATAATGTTTTGATTTTGCTGCACATCTGTGAAGGATTATACTCAGCGCATCATGCCAGACATTACCGTGTTATGCTTCTTATACTTTAGAAAATGTATGTTGAAGAAAAATCGGTTGTTTTATTATTTTTTATATGAATTGGTGTAGCATTTAAAAACTACCCTCTGATTGTTGGCCTTTCTTTCCCTCTCGATTATTTTTGTAGTCATCTCTGATTCTTGAAGTTGAGAGCTATGAAAGTGTCCAATTCTATCCCATATTATTGCTTTTTTGGTCATGCAATTTCTGGTTTTGTGCTTAATAGAAAAGAGTAACATTCACAAAATAATGACAGACATTTGAGCTTTGGTTTCATACCACTCAGAAAATGAATGCCACGTAAACTTGCTCTATCAGCTTTCCCAGTATGTAAGAGTAACAATTAAAATCTGTCCTTGATTTTGGAACTTTTTTCTCCAGTATTTTAGTCTTTGTTCTAGGCTTTTACACTAATAAGTCGAAAGAGAAATGTATTTAATGGCAAACGAAAATCTGAAATGGACACAGAAAATTATAATTGTTTAGTCTATGTGTAAAAGAAAGTTGCTAACTGCTATGTGTTTATTGCTTACTCTTTGTAGGACTATTGTGATTTTTTTTAAGTGATGTAAAATACTTTAATGTGTAGCTCATATCTGTGTAGCTCAAAGTTTAAATTCATTACACTGCCAGTTTTAATACAATCGGATGTCCGATGTACCTACAAAAGTGGCTACAACTTCTGGGTGAAGGTGCCAGCTATCTATGAATTATCATTTACTTAGTTTAAACAGTCACTAATATGGCTTAACAAAAGTAGTATGCATTTGTCTGAAGTAAGATAAAATACTTTATTACTGTTACTCTTATTTATTAATTTCCTCACTCTGGCATCATAACATATAAAGCTACGTCAAACCCACAGCTGTTGGACATGCTACACCTAAAGAAATCCCAATCCCTCCAAGCTACATGCTCTAGGGACCTAAACATTGTCACCACAATAAACAGGACATGCTGGAGGGATAGATTCCTGTCCCAGATACTTCCTATACTCTCCAACAAGCTGCCCATCTATGTCAAGCAAAGTTCTTCATTAGCACTCTTCAAGAAAAATCTTGATGAGTGGATGGGAAATAGGAAATACACCCTGGGGATCATGTCTGTGTCTCTGCTGGACAGTGGCACAGGAAAATAACTTTCTTGGGTGGAGTAAGCTATGGTACCTTGCTGATTAGGCTTACATAGGCCCTTGGGCTGATAGTCTAGTACCTACCTATGAACCTGAGAACCTATAAATTAAATGCAAGTGATGGCTACAGAAGCCATCTGTGGATGCAGGTGATTTATCTCTGCTATTATTTGGTCACTATTAATGAATATTCCCTGATCTGGTAAGGCAGGTGGGCACAGTGTCAAACAATGTATTTGCAAAAATCAATGTAAGGCCAGTATTGCTATGGAAAATGCTTTGTGTTAGTGTGTGTGTGTGTGTGTGTGGGGGGTGGGATTGCAATGTATGTAAGAACAAGTTGGCCATAATTTCTTATACTTTTCATCACATGTACAAGTATTGCATATGATATAGATAACCAATAGTATTGCCATCTAATAGTACATTGCTCTGGTTGAGAAGCTGGATATTGCTTTTTCTGTGTGAAGCCTACATGCCCTCCCTCTACTTGTGTGGGTCAATCCCTGTTTCACAGTATTGACAGGCAATGAACTACTTTAATCTCATTAAACGGCTGAAACCCTTTTTACTTTATACTACTCAGTGTCAACAACACTGCCTTTGTTTACTTCTCGTAGTTTCTAGAAAGCCAAGCCTATTACTTCACAACTATAACTGTGCTTGCATTTTTACTTCTGCATATGAAGTGCTGTTGTCTATGGCTTTCCATTTTCATGCTATCAATATTTATGACTAAGTTATCACTATATAGCAGATGTACCGCCATTGCTACACGTAATTGATACAAGTTCAGTCTTCTTACACTATCAAGCCTACAGCACCTTCTTAGTATACTTTGACTTCACACTCATAGCTCCTTATTGCATCCAGACCTTTTTATATCTGACTTCTTTAACGATGTGAAAAGGTAGTATTAAAAAGTGCAAGGATTTATTAACAAAATAACAATAACAATGTTAATTTAGGCTATACTGAAGAAGAGAAATTAATCACTGTCATTTATCGTTCACATTTTTATATTTATGTTCATATTTTCATAACTGGGTGCCCTGTAGCTTATAGAAGGATGCAGAATGATATGCTATGATGGGAGACAGGAAAACTAATTTGTCAATGTCCATTATATAACATTATATATGATAAATTTCTAGTTGTTTATTAATAATTATGAAAAAAAATATATACTCCTTTTACTTAATACTTCAAAAACCAAATGACTTACGTAATGTTGCATGACATCAGTTAAAACATTAGATATTTTGCAGTAAAATGTTTGATATGAGCTTTGTAAGTTTCACAGCTTTAACAATATTCAGTGCTATTTTTGTTGCTAATTTTACAATTAAACATATGTTTTCATATTTCTGTAAATATCTCAATAAACATACTCCTAGAGGAATATCTTGTTGGCATATGAAAGCTTATGTCTGGCTAATAAAATTGCTCTGACAACATATGTTTAGGTTGTACAGTTTTCAAGATATGACAATGTGTTTGCGAAAACTTAGCAAAAAATATATAGGGCTGGTTTCATGACTGACAACATCCCTACCACATTTTTTGTACTGTCTGTTCACTTAGAAAGATTATAATAAGCGTAGATGTTCACTCAGAAAGATTATACTAAGTGCAGACATAGTCTACACTTTGTAGTAACCTTCATGAATCCCCCTCGGTATTTAAGACTGCAAGAAAATCAATAGGAAAACTAAAATTATTAGGAGGAAAGAGGAAGCTATGCCTGTGTTGTCTATTTAGCAAAACACAAAGTGAATGGCTGAATCGGCAAAAACTACACTAGTAACCAAAAAACAGCCAGGCAGCAACAGCAGTAGTCCAATGAAGGTCTATCCAGCAGTGTACCAAGATAACAGGAAACACACAGCTCCCAACAATACAAATTGAATAAAACTTTATTTGATTGAAGCGTTTTTCATTTCACCATGTGAAACTTCTTCAGAATAAATAATCTACTCATTGTTCTTAAATACCCATGTGTTGTCTATTTACTTAGAATTGTGTACACAGTGCAGGCATTCATGAATTTGGCCCATGATTTTGTGTTGTTGTGGATTATGCCACATTATGGTATTTATGGAAAGACTATGAATGCATTATAACAAGAGCAAGGAATACTTTTACTGATAATGACACTGTATGTACAGTTATAGCATCCTTTATTGTTCACAAAACATTTAATTTATCTTACACTTTTTAAGTTTACTTTCCAGAAGTGCTCTGGAATACAAGATGTATGTTGGCTGCCAGAGGTGTGACAATCCACACCACATAGCTGTTAGCGAGTTATACATCATATTAAAGTTATCAAGTACAACTAGGACATACAGCACAACCCCAACAGGAGTCTTCTCCGTCACCAAAATGTACAGATTTTACCTCCCCATAGTATGCATTCTTCAGCTTATACTTAGTAATCTATTTACAATAGCTACAGTTGAAAACCCCTTAGCCCTGCCCAAATGCACATTGTTCTGATCAAAATCATGCATTGAATCTAGAAATCACAGTGATATTTTATATGGGTAAACACACATGGTTTGCAACAGTCACTGCATATCTCTTCTTTTAAAATTCTACAATTATACTTAAATGGTTTCTAAAGGAACAAGACCATGCAATACTTGCAATTCTACCTGAGACAGAATACTAGCAAACATTGCATGCAAAATGTGCATCAGCATGTAAAATGTGCATCAGCATTGCATGTAAATTGTGCATCAGCATGTAAAACATGCATCAGCATTGCATGTAAAATGTGCATCAGCATATAAAATGTGCATCATGTGGACGGTGCAGTGGTAGCATTGTCACCTCACAGCAAGAGGTTCTCCAGTTTGATTCTCAGCTATGTGCGTTCTGTGCAGAGTCTGCATGTCCTCCCTAAATTCATGTGGGTTTCCTGTGAGTGCTCTGGTTTCCTCCCATATTGCAAAGACATGCATCTGTAGAGTTTCTCCCTGGGCCTCTGCTGAAAATTGGCTCATTCCAAGTTGGACTTTCCCAGTTAAGAAATGTTAAATAATAAATAAATAAATCAGCATTGCATGTAAAATGTGCATCATACAGCTTCTTCTGATTGCTCAAACAGTGGATGATACCCCACCATCAATGTTACACATTTCATTCATATCCATAATAAAAATAGTGGCATTAAAACAAAACCAGAAAAGACACCATCATTTTCTCCTCCACATGGCCTAATCTGAAATAATGCTTAATTTCAAAAACAGCTCCACATAAGAAAAGGCTGAGGTCATACCCATGACAACTGATCACAGGCAGGAGAAAAAGGCAATCCACAGAAGCAGTAGTTGTAACACCCCCCCCCCCCACACACACACACACACACAAAAAAAGACTTACCATACTTTGGCACAGTATTAGAAGTTAATTGACAGACCCCAAGAAGATAATAAAATACTGCAGTGAAACCTCCAAGCAGCAACATACAAACCAGTCATGCTATACATGCAGTGAAAGGTGGATTGCATTCCTGCAGAACACAACAAAGCTTAAGGCAAAAAACACAGATGCAGGAAAGGTTTGCAGTGTAATATGTGCCAGAATGCATAAGGAAAATTATGCTGTATTATAAAATCACAGAAAAGAACAGGAAACCAAAGCAGTCCAATGTATTTTTCTCTACAGTTGTGTTGTAGAAGGAGTCTAAACCAGTTTGTGTTTTTCTGGCTGTAATCATGTAACATGCATACAAAGGTAAAGTGCAATTATGTGCAACTGCTAAAATGTAAAACCCAAACATTGTTTAACGCCAGAAATGTAAGTGATGACAGAAATGACAGAAATGACACGTGTCATAAATTATCATTCCACTCTGATGGTCAGTGATAAAACAAGGAGCAAATTCAGTGATGG
The DNA here is from genome assembly GCF_019279795.1 of Protopterus annectens. Classification (NCBI taxonomy): domain Eukaryota; kingdom Metazoa; phylum Chordata; order Ceratodontiformes; family Protopteridae; genus Protopterus; species Protopterus annectens. Next base: position 352,933,028 of record NC_056750.1, on the reverse strand, counting down.
CAGAGAGATAAACACCATGGTGCATTTCCCTGCTAACTGGCTAAACAAATGGTCACCACATCCACTAATAGCCTACTATAAATATGTTATATAAAACTAGAAGAACATGATGATGTTAGAAATAAACAATGGGCAGGCATTCCTGCTTCCTGCTCCATCCCAGCATAAGTATTACAAAAAATGCTGAGCTGATCTTTTCTCTAGCAATCGGGAAAAGATATTCCCCCGGATTCACAAAACCTCCCTGTAAGACTAAATAAGTCTTACTCGGAAACTGCAGTTGAACGGTATGACGTTAGCGTGCCATGCATATTCATGAGGGCACACTAACTCCAGTCCAAGTGTAACACGGACCATGCAGGGAGGCAGGGGGCGTGTCTGACAGCCGAGCAGTCCAAAGGTCCACGCCCCTGCAAGTGTCATAATCGTGCAATGTCAACACACATGAGCGAGTCCGCTCAAATGTCTACATACACAACACTACACGCCATCACATTGTAAACCCTCAGTATAGTTATAAAATGTAAAATTTCTAATGTTATTCTTATAATTCTCGATGTAGCTGCCCGTATTTGCACGTGTTTGCGCGGGTGTGCCCATTGCTTAGCTGCAGTTAGCAATTTCGACATGGAAGAGTATAATAAGAAATGTTTATGCAAATCAATTCAAATAGCAATAGCGTAGTGGTAGAGCCTTTGCACAAAGAGGAGGCATTCACAGTTTGAGTCCCACCACTCCCCTTTCTATTTTATGTTTAAAATTAGTATATGAAATAATACCTGACACATATGAATAAAATTTTGCTAAAAAGCATTGAAATGGCCTATGTATCAGTGAACAAAATGTATATATATAAATATAAGAAGGATCTAGACACATAAATTCCGTAGCTAAGCAGCGGGTTACCTAGCGCAATATAGTTGCCTGTAGTTAAGCAGCGCCTTAGCCAGTGCAATATAGTTGCCCGTAGCTAAGCAGTGCTTTACCCAGCACAATAGGTTTGCGTGGAGCTGCACACCACACTAAACAGTGCAACGTCGGGCAACGTGGAGCAATATAGAGCAAAGTTTAGCAAAGTCACCCAAACACAGCCACACCCCCTAGCCTGTCTGGACAGTAGTAAAATAAAAAGCAATGATAAGGTTTGAACCTGGGGCACTGTGCACCATAATCAAATTACTGAACCACTAAGCCATGACAGCTTAAGATAAGCATCCACTGTTTACATACATATACCTAGAAATGGTAGATTAACCATTGCTAAGCAGGTCTGCAGTCAGCCGAGAATTTTCAAAAACGGCCAATCACAAAAAAGTGCGGGAAATGCGGCATATTTAAGCTCCATCGGTAGGAATACTCACCATAACTGATTGTAGCTCACATCTGCAGTTAGAATGGCTGGTGCTGGAGAGGGTAGTCACTTTTGAGTGCAACGCTGGGGCATCGAGGAGTCAAAATACATGGTTTGGCTCCTTGTCCACCGTCATGAGACAAGACTCCTGCAGGGCCAATTCCAAGGGACGGAGTATAAAGCAGAGGCTTGGAACCGGTTAGCTCATGACCTCACCAGTGCTACAGGCATCCCCCGGACTGGTGAGCAGGTCCGTCACCACTATACAGACCTGAAGAGATGGAAGCAGGACCTACTGAACCAATGGATACAGGAGGCCCATGGTATGCAAGATGCCCCACTACTGAGTAGGTAGCCATGGAATGCAGTATGTAAGACATGCTAATTTAGTCTATATAATGGATAGGTATGTCTCAATATTCCTTCATTTATTTCACAGCTGCAGGTGTCCATGCTGCGAATCAGCAAGCCTATGCAGATAGGCTGCACCACCAGGCAGGTTAGTAATTATTATGCATGTACTGTTATATAAAATATGTGACAGAGCCTGAAAAAAAGTGTTTTAACCCAATAATACAGCCCTAAATGGCCTGAATAAGTCCTCTGCATGTACTGTAATATAAAAAAAGTCAGAGAGCCAGAAAAAGAGTGTAGTAACCCAGTAATAAAGGTAAAATAAGTCTGGAATAATATATCGGCATGTACTGTCATATAAAATATGTGAGCGAGCATGAAAAAGAGTGCTGTAACCTATCAATAAAGGTATAATATGTCTTGAATAAGTCTTCCATATGCACTGTAATATCAAATAAAGGAGAGAGCCTGTAGAAAAGTGTGTAATGTAATTAATAAAGGTATAATACTTGGAGTGTGTCTGTGTCACTTACTTTGAAATGTTGTTGCATCCTAGCATTATATAAATAGTACTGTTGTATTAAGTGCTGTCAACCCACAGTTGGGCAGTCCCATATAAAGTGGATGAAGGAAGTGCCAGTAGCTGTGAAGCATATATACAGTCCTCAACAGCTGGTTAATGGCTGGCATGCATAATTAAATCTGGCACACAAGTAGCTTGTTAATGTGTTCCCCAGAAATGTGAGTGTGCTACATGGAATGTAGGGTTCTGTAGAAATTTTAATGAAAATGTCACGTGAACACATCCAGATATGTAGATATATAAATATAAATAAAATATAAATCTATGTAGCAGTAACTTCTGCATCTTGGACAGTTAGTATGTCAGATACAGGTCAGGTATATAATGAACTAGCCAAACCCATTACACAACCTAATGCTTGTTGCCTAGTGTAATAATACATGTAGGGGATATACACCTGCAGTCAATAGGAATGTAGTGTAGACTAAAAGTACTTATAAGATGTTAATGGAGGTCTCTTTTTACACCCTACTGTATATGCATAAACAATGCAATTCCACACCTCAATGGGTATGTCTAATCTCAAAACATTTGTTGGGACATATGTCCTATTGTTTTATAAATATCTGAATTTACTTTGATGCATGTGCCCTGTTCAAACACCACAATTTTGGTGGCCTGTTGCCACCAGTCATCCCTGCATGCTGTTGTAATGTCCACTGTTGTTCAATATATGCATGTGTTATGCTTGCTGTTCAACTGTTAGAACCCTGGTGTGTTGGATTAATGGGAATGTTACTGCATGCTGTTACAACTAATTTGGAATGTTGTTGTCTATGTTGTAATTAAACATACCTAATCACAGAAGATATGGGAAGGCCGGTCCCAGCGGACCCACCTGTCCCTCCTCAGCTGGCGATTGCACCTGACACCAGCAGGTCCCATGCCCAGCCCATGCTACCCTCCTCCATTGGTCCTGTGCCACCTTCAGGTGGAAGCACTGCAGGGGATGGGGCTCATCCTCCCAGTGCAAGCGTGGGCAGAGAAGGGACACCTGTCACCCTCCGAATGGTCCGGGTTGTGGTGCGTAGGGAGATCCAGCATTCAGTCGCTGATCCCCTACGCCAGCTCAAGGCAAGAGTGGCGTGACTCACAGGTGAGCCTGCCCCTGCTACGCAGCCCCCAGCACAGCCACCCTTGGAGCTGTGAAGGTGCCGTGGTGACTGCCCATGGGGGGGGGGGATCTCAGTTCCACTGTTGCCATCTGTGGGCTCATGGGCTAGCGATTTCCAAACATCCATCCCCGTCAATGGTGTTCACCCACCCCATGTGTCATACTCCACCCCTGTTTGTGTCTTGTTTGTCTTGTCTGTTTACCTCCCCAACCTACCTCCCCAAATATACCTAAGTCCATTCTCACCTGAAAAAAAAAGGGAATCTGTTCCCACAAAAAAATTACGCCCCATACATAGCTGCCCATTTCGCACACATGTCTGCTGGATATGGAAACTGTTAATTAGAATTGGCAGTACAACATACTTTGTTGTCCTCACCCCTCTCTCAGGGGTGGAAGGTTTCAAATTTCACTCCAAATTTGTAACATATGCACAGCTGATGCTGTTAAAGAAATGGGCAGCTATGGACCCTCCCTACACCCGTCCTGCACATCCCAAGCTAGTTTCCTCACTGTCTTTTCCTCTTTGTGCCCCCTTTTTCACCACTTTCCTATCTCCCCATTTTCTTTTCTTTCAAAGAAATTAGCGTGGGTGTTAGTGGGAGTAAGCACTTTTAAGCAATAGTTAGTGGGTTTGAGCGAGTGTGCGCATGTGTGCGCTAAGCTTAGCATCGCTAAGCGTCAGGCAACCTCGCGCAAACCCACTTACAACTGCTTAAAAGTGCCTTAATCACTCTGTATGTCAGGGCCCTTGTTCTGCTCAGCAGCAAAATAAAACACCTCTGTCAGTCTTGAACCCCAGACCTTGGACACACTTGAATGCATGAAGTACCACTAAGCGACAGCAGATATACAATAACTTGGTGCTGAAATAAATATATCATGCACCTATCTATGTTATGATACCAGAGAGATATGCATTAACACGATGCACTATATGCTTTATTGGGAGTTTTTATTTCCACTGCTATATTTGTAGGATGCTGACAACATCAGACTTGCCAAAGAGGAATGTAACACTTTTAAGGTGTTTTCCTAGTCTCCAAACAGGGCAATAATCTCAAAGGAAATCACACAGACTCATACTCCCCACTCAGCAATTGCAGGATTCAAACCCCTACCTAATTATGTTATGACAGCAGAGAGATATGCATTAACACGCTGCCCTATATACTTTACTGGGAGTTTTTATTTCCACTGTTATATTTGTAGGATGCTGACAACATCAGACTTGCCAAAGAGGAATGTAACACTTTTAAGGTGTTTTCCTAGTCTCCAAAAAGGGAAATAATCTCAAAGGAAATTACAGAGACACATACCCCCCACTCAGCAATTGCAGGATTCCAATCCCTACCTAACTATGTTATGATACCAGAGAGATACGCATTAACACAATGCACTATATGCTTTACTGGGTGTTTTCATTTACACTGCTATATTTGTAGGATGCTGACAACATCAGACTTGCCAAAGAGGAATGTATCACTTTTAAGGTGTTTTCCTAGTCTCCAAAAAGGGCAATAATCTCAAAGGAAATCACACAGACACATACCCTCCACTCTGCAATTGCAGGATTCAAACCCCTACCTAGTTATGTTATGATACAGAGAGATACGCATTAACACAATGCACTATATGCTTTACTGGGAGCTTTCATTTCTACTGCTATATTGGTAGGATGCTGAGAACATCAGACTTGCCAAAGAGGAATGTAACACTTTTAACGTGTTTTCCTAGTCTCCAAAAAGGGCAATAATCTCAAAGGAAAACCCACAGACACATACCCCACACTCAGCAATTGCAGGATTCAAACCCCTACCTAATTATGTTATGATACCAGAGAGATACACATTAACACGATACACTATATGCTTTAATGGGAGTTTTTATTTCCACTGCTATATTTGTAGGATGCTGACAACATCAGACTTGCCAAAGAGGAATGTAACACTTTTAAGGTGTTTTCCTAGTCTCCAAAAAGGGCAATAATCTCAAAAGAAATCACACAGACACATACCCCTCATCAGCAATTGCAGGATTCAAACCCCTACCTAACTATGTTATCATACCAGAGAGATACGCATTAACATGATGCACTATATGCTTTACTGGGAGTTTTCATTTCCACTGCTATATTTGTAGGATGCGGACAACTTCAGACTTGCCAAAGAGGAATGTAACACTTTTAAGGTGTTTTCCTAGTCTACAAAATGGGCAGTAATCTCAAAGGAAATCACACAGACACATACCCCCCACTCAGCAATTGCAGGATTCCAACCCCTACCTAACTATGTTATGATACCAAAAAGATACGCATTAACACGATGCACTATATGCTTTAGTGGGAGTTTTCATCTCCACTGCTATATTTGTAGGATGCTGACAACATCAGACTTGCCAAAGAGGAATGTAACACTTTTAAGGTGTTTTCCTAGTCTCCAAAAAGGGCAATAATCTCAAAGGAAATCACACAGACACATACCCCCCACTCAGCAATTGCAGAATTCAAATCCCTACCTAACTATGTTTTGATACCAGAGAGATACGCATTAACACGATGCACTAAATGCTTTACTGGGAATTTTCATTTCCACTACTATATTTGTAGGATGCTGACAACATCAGACTTACCAATGAGGAATGTAACACTTTTTAGGTGTTTTCCTAGTCTCCAAAAAGGGCAATAATCTCAAAGGAAATCACACAGACACATACCCCCCACTCAGCAATTGCAGGATTCAAACCCCTACTTAACTATGTTATGATACCGGAGAAATACACATTAACACAATGCACTATATGCTTTATGGGGAGTTTTCATTTCCACTGCTATATTTGTAGGATGCTGACAACATCAGACTTGCCAAAGAGGAATATAACACTTTTAAGGTGTTTTCCTAGTCTCCAAAAAGGGCAATAATCTCAAAGGAAATCACACAGACACATACCCTCCACTCTGCAATTGCAGGAATCAAACCCCTACCTCACTATGTTATGATACCAGAGAAATACGCATTAACACGATGCACTATATGCTTTACTGGGAGTGTTCATTTCCACTGCTATATTTGTAGGATGCTGACAACAACAGACTTCCCAAAGAGGAATGTAACACTTTTAAGGTGTTTTCCTAGTCTCCAAAAAGGGCAATAATCTCAAAGGAAATCACACAGACACATACCACCCACTCAGCAATTGTAGGATTCAAACCCCTACCTAACTATGTTATGATACCAGAGAGATACACATTAACACGATGCACTATATGCTTTACTGAGAATTTTCATTTTCACTGCTATATTTGTAGGATGCTGACAACATCAGACTTGCCAAAGAGGAATGTAACACTTTTAAGGTGTTTTCCTAGTCTCCAAAAAGGGCAATAATCTCAAAGGAAATCACACAGACACATATCCCCCACTCAGCAATTGCAAGATTCAAACCCCTACCTATCTATGTTATGATACCAGAGAGATACACATTAACACGATGCACTATATGCTTTATTGGGAGTTTTCATTTCCACTGCTATATTTGTAGGATGCTGACAACATCAGACTTGCCAAAGAGGAATGTAACACTTTTAAGGTGTTTTCCTAGTCTCCAAAAAGGGCAATAATCTCAAAGGAAATCACACAGACTCATACTCCCCACTCAGCAATTGCAGGATTCAAACCCCTACCTAATTATGTTATGACAGCAGAGAGATATGCATTAACACTCTGCCCTATATACTTTACTGGGAGTTTTTATTTCCACTGTTATATTTGTAGGATGCTGACAAAATCAGACTTGCCAAAGAGGAATGTAACACTTTTAAGGTGTTTTCCTAGTCTCCAAAAAGGGAAATAATCTCAAAGGAAATCACAGAGACACATACCCCCCACTCAGCAATTGCAGGATTCCAATCCCTACCTAACTATGTTATGATACCAGAGAGATACGCATTAACACAATGCACTATATGCTTTACTGGGAGTTTTCATTTACACTGCTATATTTGTAGGATGCTGACAACATCAGACTTGCCAAAGAGGAATGTATCACTTTTAAGGTGTTTTCCTAGTCTCCAAAAAGGGCAATAATCTCAAAGGAAATCACACAGACACATACCCTCCACTCTGCAATTGCAGGATTCAAACCCCTACCTAACTATGTTATGATACCAGAGAGATACGCATTAACACAATGCACTATATGCTTTACTGGGAGCTTTCATTTCTACTGCTATATTGGTAGGATGCTGAGAACATCAGACTTGCCAAAGAGGAATGTAACACTTTTAACGTGTTTTCCTAGTCTCCAAAAAGGGCAATAATCTCAAAGGAAAACCCACAGACACATACCCCACACTCAGCAATTGCAGGATTCAAACCCCTACCTAATTATGTTATGATACCAGAGAGATACACATTAACACGATACACTATATGCTTTACTGGGAGTTTTTATTTCCACTGCTATATTTGTAGGATGCTGACAACATCAGACTTGCCAAAGAGGAATGTAACACTTTTAAGGTGTTTTCCTAGTCTCCAAAAAGGGCAATAATCTCAAAGGAAATCACACAGACACATACCCCCCACTCAGCAATTGCAAGAGTCAAACCTCTACATAACTATGTTATGATACCAGAGAAATACGCATTAATACGATGCACTATATGCTTTACTGGGAGTTTTCTTTTCCACTGCTATATTTGTAGGATGCTGACATCAGACATGCCAAAGAGGAAGGAAACACTTTTAAGGTGTTTTCCTAGTCTCCAAAAAGGGCAATAATCTCAAAGGAAATCACACAGACACATACCCCCCACTCAGCAATTGCAGGATTCAAGCCCCTACCTAACTACGTTATGACACCAGAGAGCTACACATTAACACAATGCACTGCATGCTTTACCGAAAGTTTTTATTTCCACTGCTATATTTCTAGGATGCTGACAACATCAGACTTGCCAAAGAGGAATGTAACACTTTTAAGGTGTTTTCCTAGTCTCCAAAAAGGGCAATAATCTCAAAGGAAATCACACAGACACATACCCCCCACTCGGCAATTGCAGGATTTAAACCCCTACCTAACTATGTTATGACACCAGAGAGATACGCATTAACACGATGCATTATATGCTTTATTGGGAGCTTTCATTTCCACTGCTATATTTGTAGGATGCTGACAACATCAGACTTGCCAAAGAGGAATGTAACACTTTTAAGGTGTTTTCCTAGTCTCCAAAAAGGGCAATAATCTCAAAGGAAATCACACAGATACATTCCCCCCACTCAGCAATTGCAGGATTCAATCCCCTACCTAACTATGTTATGATACCAGAGAGATACGCATTAACACGATGCACTATATGCTTTACTGGGAGTTTTCATTTCCACTGCTATATTTGTAGGATGCTGACAACCTCAGACTTCCAAAGAGGAATGTAACACTTTTAAGGTGTTTTCCTAGTCTCCAAAAAGGGCAATAATCTCAAAGGAAATCACACAGACACACACCCCCCACTCAGCAATTACAGGATTCAAACCCCTCCCTAACTATGTTATGATGCCAGAGAGATACGCATTAACACAATGCACTATATGCTTTATTGGGAGTTTTTATTTCCACTGCTATATTTGTGGGATGCTGACATCATCACACTAGACATGGTAATGTGTGTCCACAATTCTTACCTTATGTGATCTATCTGTGGCCCAGTTGCCAATCCATCCGATGTCAATACATATTTATGCACAGGTTGTTGATTTTGTGGATACAACATGTGTCTGAGATGTTGGAAAAGGGCTATTCAAAGTGTATGTGGGATGTGTGTAGCTCATTTCATTGATGTATGTCCTGAGTGGTTGTCTTGCAAACAGTATAGCAGGTTTGGGAACCATGATCTGCCCATGATCATACCAAAGTTTGTAGGGTTGTGTGTTTATAGGCTTCCAATAGCTCTGTTTTTGATGGCCTTGCAGACCAGACTTCTTAGGCTTATAAGACTATAGTTCCCATGGTCTGTTGTGCACCAACACTTGTGTAGTGTGCCATATGTTGCTGTAACCCATTCAACAGTTTCATATCCTGTAGAGAAGGTGAGGCTCAACAGACTGTTCAGGTGCAGGGTCTGTTTGTTCTGCGGTTCACTTATGACACATATAGGGACACAATGTAATCCAATTGATGCCATGTTTTCAGGTTTGGATGGTGCTGTTTACCCATTCTACATGTGATATCTCCTAGTATGATGATAGGGCCTTTTGTCAGTGGGATGTGGGTATGTATGTATGGTTCTGTCTGACAGGATGTTGGCATTGTCAGTCATTTACAGTTGGCCCTGACTCAGGACATATATGAGTGTACATTGCTATTTATGACATAGCTGAAGGAAGTGTCATGGTTCTGCATGTTTTCCTTCACAGGTAATCTTTCCATAACCTGGACTGAATAGTGTTTGTAGTGCACATTGTTTATTGATGATACTGATTTGTTTTTTTTTATTTACTTTAATTTTCAACTTTCTATGAACAACCTAAGTATCTGCAGTACATATTTGATTATGAAAGGGTTACAATATATTATATATGTGTCTGTTGTCATATCACTGTGTGCACAAGTCAGGATTGATGAATTGTGAGGGGTTCCTGGGTTAACACATGCAACTGCCAGATATGTGTGGCCCACTACTGTACTCAGACATGGCCAAAGTGTGTGAGCATGCCCAGTTTGGCCTTTCATTATGTTGTTGCCTGACATTTGCCTCATTTATTCAAGTGTGTGAGCATGCCCATTGTGGCCTTTCAGTATGTTGCTGTGAGAAGTCCACTACATTTCTGGACGTGTGTGAACACGCCCAGTATTAACATTTATACTATATGTGTGTTGTGAATCAAGTTGTATTTTTACTGCAGGGCTCACCTTTGTGTCATAACTCTACAGGGATTATGCTGTGCCTGCAGGGTTTCCATGAGACACTTTACATAGACTTATCAACATTTCTTCATACAGGCTGACCGGTTAAATACTGTCATGGTTTAGTGGTTCAGTACTGTGACTATAGTGCACAGTATCCTGGGTTTGAGGACTGTCCCTGCTTTATATTTTCATACTGGGCAGACCAGACTGCTTAAGGAACAGTAAAGCAAATATGACCATGTTTACCTGCTTTTGCTCAACTATGCCCAACTTTGACCAAACTTGCCCAACATTGCTCAACATTAACCAACATTGCTGAACGTTGCACAATATTGCTCAACATTGACCAAAGTTGTGCTACTTAGTGTGTGCAATTTTGTTTACATATACTAAATAGTGGTAGAAGCTGTTTTGCACTGCTTTATATTGCTTAAAACATGGCAATCATGCCTCAGGTGGTGCTGCAGGGCTGCCTATGTCGGATGCACATAGTACACTCCCTTATACATGTTTGAAAACAGGTAGTGTCAAGTTAGGCATCCCTTTTACTATATGTGTGAGTCAGAGAGAGGTATCACTTCCAGGGTTCCTACTAAGCCAGTGTATATGCTATGCGTTGCCTCTTTGCCAAGGCCAAAGCTTACTGGGCACACATCCTTCTGCCTACTGGGGCAGGCTCAGGTTGTTCCTCCTCCGAGTCACGCTCTGCCTGTGATGGCCTTTGCAATGGTGGGGGCTGTTTGGCCCGGCCCTATACTGCTCCTGCTGCAGCTGTTTTCATAGGATCATATTATGTAGCATAACCATGACTTGAGCAGCCCAAACACATGCTCAATTAGATTTTGTTTTTGAGCGTGTGCCTCATTTTGGCGTTCCTGTTCAGGTGTGAGTGGATTTCTGATGGGTGTCATCAGACATGGCTCCAGTGCCTATCCAGCATCCCCCACTAGGTGACCATGAGGGATGACCCCATTGGTAAATGTCTGGTACAGCTGTGTCAGATGCCAGATATGGGAATCATGGTAGCTTCCAGGGAAGCCAGCACACACATTCATTATTATGCCCTGGGCATCACACACAACCTGGCAGTTGATGGAGGGGAAACCCTTGCAGTTAAAGTAGGCCCTACCCCGCTCACCAGCTGGTGCTTTGATGCATATGTGCGTGCAGTCTATTGAACCCACTACCTCAGGGTATTCTGCTATTTGCTGGAAAAGATGCATATTGCTGGCCAATACCTCACAGGAATTGGGGAAATATACATGATCACCGACATGTGCTGACATGGCATTGATGAACTGGTGCAGTACCCTGGATGCCGATGCCTGTGAAACCCCCATCATATCACCAGTTGGTCTCTGGAATGTACCTGTTGCTAGTATTCTTAGGCCAACACATACCTTGGTTTCCACTGGGATGGGTTCCCCTCTGTTGGTTCTGTGTGTGAGGTGTGGACTGCACAGCTCAACAATTTGCTGCATGAGGTCTCTGTCCACTCTATAGCGCTCCACTATCTCCAGCTCATGTAGCCCCTGGTAGGTTACCCTGGGCCTGTACACTCTTCTCCGTCTCCTCACAGTGGGTTACTCAGCAGCATTCGCATTGTCACCACCCTCGGCATGTTGAATTTGCATATGTCGCCTTATAACAGCAATGGCAGCTCCTAACATTTCTTTGTCTCAGTAAAGCCTTTTTAGTTTTCACTTCTATTAGCTTACTGCAGTGTCTCTGAGAAAAACATAGTGGAAAGTTGTTTGCAGAATTTTAAGTGCTGGGCTGGGCCGGGCTAGTGTACTGCCTGTGTAATTGGCTGATTCTGATTGTTTTCACCTGCTAGCTCTGCTAGTTCTTCTTGGTTAACTTCATACTATTTGTTGTGCTTCCTTTTCCCTTTCTGTTTCCACAGGGGGCAGTACCACGCAAAGAAGCGCAAACACGCGCACACCAGCTCACACGCGTGCGCACATGCTTACATGGCCTAACACTTGTTGACTCCTGCTTAAACACGTGCACAAGGGCGCACACATGCTTACTCAGGTTTCAACAACCTTACACATGCTTACTCCGGCTTAAACGCGCGCACATAGGTGCACACGCATGCACACAGTCTTACTCGGTTTTACAGGTGTGCACACGAACGCAAACACGTTGCAGGCACTTCTACAAGAAACTTTAGTATTAATCACGGCATACACCTTTAATTTCTTGCCTTTAGCTAGGATACCTGTTGACATGTCTCTTCCAGTGATGGGTAACTGACAGCAAACACATGCCACTCTGCTCCAATGAGCTTACATTCTTTCATACATACCCCCCTCATGATGTCACTTATCTTCTACTCTGATATTCCCCTTATCCTACTCTTACACTCCACGGACTTTGCTCATATGCCATGTGAAATTGGGATTCACTATCCTTACCCTCATTTGCACAGGATTGCCTACTAATGCTTGGTTACATCTCTTAGACTGGGCTTCCCCCCTTAGCAACCTCTACTCAGTAGCCATGTTGTCTTCAGCCTGCCATTCACTTGCATGGCAGTTGAATATTTAGAGTTATATCCCTATTTGTGGCTTTTATTTATTTTTTCATGGTTTTTACAGCGCAGCACATTTGCGCGATGCTGCGCTATGCTTAAACTTAGGAGATCGAGGTAAAAAAAATTACTTTTTTTATTTTGCAACGGGGAGAATTGCCAATGGCCGTATATTTGGCCATTGGCATGCTTCCTCAACTGGATGCATCCTTTATTTGGAGCTGTCACGGGTCCGTTTTGCTATTTGCAGAAGGGTACTCAGTTGACAACGAAGTACATTTCTGCAAATAACACTACTCTTACTCGGACAGGTTAGGGTTTCCTGGATCGCAAATGTACCTCATTTGCATAACTTTCAGCAGCAAATGAGGTAATTTGCATAACCTAGCCCTGTCCGTGTAAGTGTTGTTTTAGGAGCTCTCTTACACGCCCCTGCCAGCTGTTCCTGGATCGCTCGGCAGACATGTTGGCTGCATGGAGTCTTACTCTACTCTTAGACTCCGTGAAAGGCTTCGTGAATCCAGCCCATTGTTTCATATAACTGTCTTCAGTAAAACTAGTGCTAATACAGGTTGTGTTGGAGTTAGTCAGCAAAGCATAACTCTCGATGGCTTTTAGCTAACAGTGCTTACAAATTTTTTTTCTAAGATTCTAGATATTCATTTGGCTCATGTACAACTTTGAAATGTTTAATGAAATCTCATTGCAATTTAAAATATATAACACCTGAGTGGATAAATATTTCACCAAATCATTATAAGGTACACATTAAAAAGTAAATACTTACTGAGAAGAGAATACTAATTCGGACTCATAAGGGATCATAACTTTTTTTTGTGGCAGAGAAGAATAGGTGCTTGACCAAACTCTATTCAAACTAGGTTATGTTACTATGAGCAGGTGCTCATGGAGTGGGAATAAGATAAACAGGAACCAAATGGAAAAAGCACCAAACAAGCCTGTATACAAACTCCATTTACTGCAGTAAAAACACAGCAAGATTAAACGCTTTTGTCTTTCACATAGAAGACTTCATCAGAATAAAGCACACTGATTCAAGAACCATTTTTATACCAGTACATGCTACATAACAGATAAACCTTGAGCCAATGGTATTGTCAAAAAAGTCACATGTAAAATGGTAACATGAACACTATTAAATACACATGATGTTAATATTCAAGCCAACTTAGCTTTTTAGAAATAAAATACTGTTATATATTAAATACCTTCAGCATATATTTAAAAATGCAGACCCAGTAATGCATGTAAAAATGTTAAAATACTTAAAAGTTTCATCAGGGCTGGAAGTATTGTCAGGGAGTCATTTATACCTGATGGAAAATTAGCTGCTAATCTGAGTTGCCAAACCAGCTATTTTTTACTTAATACATTTTTCCAGTCACACTCCCCCCCCCCGCTTCAAATCTATGTCCACAGTATCCAAAATACCATGTTTAAAACCTTTAAAACCTTTAAAATTAGAACAAGTGAGGAAATGCCTATATAATGCACTTGTATCCTTCTTGTCCTTAACATGATATACATTAAAAACAAGAAAGATACAAGTGCATTACATAGGCATTCCCTCACTGGTTCTAATTTTAAACCCACTCCACTGCCCCAAACAATAACAGTGATATACAGGGGAATGTTCTAAGTTAGACAATGTAAATAACACGTAACATATTTTTCTTGTTGCTCCCAGTTAATGATATTTCAAACTTTGTAAAAAGGGCATGAAAATACAATCTCCTATGCAGCAACAGAATGCAACTCTTACCACTTCTGAAAGAAGTTACATTGCATTTTTAAAACTCATTACAAGTAAAGTAGAGAACTAAGTAACTACAAAAAATAAATAAACAAATCGAGAGACATACCAAATATACAGTATAATGAAATGGAATATTTTTTTCTTTTTCATTGACCACCACTGATCACCTAAGTACCATGTCAATCACATCCCATCCCCTTAATTGCCCTGCTGTTCAGAGGAAGAATATCCCTTCATGGGAAACATTGTTCCCCTTACAGAGTCACTATTCCCAATGAAGGCTGGTATCTGGACAGGTCTGTTCAGTGTGGGACAGGCTGTCAGAGAAACAATCATGCTTCTATAAATGGATGGCCTAAGTCCCCACCTGCTTGTTTGTTTTTTTTTTTTTCACTTTATTTTTCTCCCACCTAGCTAGCCCTCAATACAATCCAGTGCCCCCTTTCTTCATCAGGTCTGCATACCCCTCTTAAATTCCAACAAACTTAAGTCACCTGTTTTTTGGGCCAGCAACAAATTTATGGTGTCCCAAAACTGCATATCATTTGTTGCCACACAGGGCTTTTCTCATTAACACACCATCCTTCCCTCCTTCACTGCAGTCAGTGATGTTTGTCCAAAGGTGTAAAATGGCTCAGTGAATGTCCACTCCAATTTCTGTCTTTGGACCTTGCTCCCCCACCTCTCTCTCTCTACACACACACACACACACACACACACATATATATATATATATATATATATATATATATATATATATATATATATATATATATATATATATATATGGGTGTGTGTGTGTGTGTGTGTGTGTGTGTGTGTGTGTGTGTGTGTATGTGTACTTATATATAGGGCAAGCAAAGAATAGTTAGCAGATATACAATGACAGTTCAAGTAGTGTAAAATGACAAGTACAACTGTAAAGTATCTTACTGAAGTATAACGTCTGGAAAGAGTAAACCAGTGTAGGATATAGAATTTGTGTCCCTTTATTTTTAAATGATTCTTCTTCTTCTATTTCTTCTTTTGGCTGTTCCCATTAGGGGTCACCACAGCGGATCATCTGTTTCCATTTCTTCCTGTCCTCTGCATCTTGCTCAGTCACACCAACCACCTGCATGTCCTCTCTCACTACATCCATAAATCTTATCTTAGGCCTTCCTCTTTTCCTATTACCTGGTAGATTCATCCTTAGCATCTTTTTCCCAATATACTCTGCATCCCTCCTCAGCACATGTCCAAACCAACGTAATCTTGCCTCTCTGGCTTTGCCTCCAAACCTTACAACCTGGGCTGACCCTCTAATATACTTATTCCTAATCCTGTCCACCCTTGTCACACCCAGTGTAAATCTTAACATCTTTAACTCTGCCACATCCAGCTCTGACTCCTGCCTTTTTGTCAGTGCCACTGTCTCCAACCCATATAACATAGCTGGTCTCACTACCCTCTTGTAGACCTTCTCTTTCACTCTTACTGGTACTCTTGTGTCACAAATCACTCCTGACACTCTTATCCACCCACTCCACCCTGCCTGTACTCTCTTCTTCACCGCTCTTCCACACTCACCATTACTCTAAACTGTTGATCCCAAGTATTTAAACTCATCCACCTTCACCACCTCTACTTTCTGCATCCTTACCATTCCTCTATCCTCCCTTTCATTCACACACATATATTCTGTCTTAGTCTTGCTGACCTTCATTCCTCTTCTCTCTAGAGCATATCTCCATCTCTCCAGGGTCGCCTCCACCTGTTCCCTACTCTCACTACAGATCACAATGTCATCTGCAAAATGATTATCAGTACATTTAATATATACGTCATTTCATTTTTACCATACCTGTAGCAGGTGAAACTGGCAGGCCTTAACACTTTTTATTACTGAGGGATGGGACTCCCCATGTGTTTCTCTAGAAGACGGGTTTTCTTGCCCCTCCACATATTTCCCACACACAGGTAATGAGACCTAAATCCAGAGTTTGAGTTTTGCTTAAACTTGTCTGCAACAAAACAGCACGTGTTAGAGGGACAGTTATGTGTCACATAGACTACCACTTCTCCTCAAAATGCTTCTCATCCATGTGAAGCAGAGTTCCTCTTTAACCTAACTTATATGCAACTTGGAAAAATGGATGGAAAATTGGAAATATATCCCTGGTCTTTTACTTACATCGATTGTAGACTGAGACATCCTGTAAATTCTTGACATCCATACCTAAGTCTACAGTCACCCCTTAAAATAACCCTAGGGGTGTCAAATGCATTTGGGAAGTATGGCTAGGCTTTAAAAAGCCCTCAATGGTTTGTTATCCTAGTAATTACTATGGCCCTAGATGAGATGCAATACTTTACTGCTCTGAAACTGACATTGTCTAAAAAAACAGTTTGCAAAGAAAAGAGAAGAACCAGTACATTAAGAAAACGTTCTAACTCATTTATTTAGAAGCAGTTTTCCAAAACTTGCAAGTCATTAGATGTTTATAAGTGTAGCTACCTCTCAACTGTCCAGATTTTCATAGAATGTTCATATTTTTGGCTCATATAGTTGGCCCGATCCTCATAAAATTTGTGACTTTATGGCAAATTAGTGAGGATTGAAATCACTAAATAATCTCAGATATTGGCGTTTCAGATTTCATATCCCTCAGAAAATGCACAGTAATACAAATCCATTTATTCTAGCCACTTTCTATGTTATAAGAGCAAAATTTTAAAATGTGTCTCCACTTTTAGGCCTCCCACTATTACTTTTGGCCTTGTCCAGATTTCTTGTGCTAACAGGTTGAGAGGTATGGATATTTGTATGATAAAAAAGTAAAGGTTTATTCAAATTGTTTTAAGCATTTAAAAGTCACAGGCGTTCTTAGCACGTGTGACATCATAATTATGTTATTTCTGCTTGTTTGAATCTGCACATTTTTTCACCGAATGCCTAATCTCTCTTGGAGTTGACCAATGCTATTCTTTTCAAAATGTAATGGGGTTTGTGAATCTGATGAAAAAAGGCCTGAATAGATTAAAAGACTGGCACTCCCATGGGAATAGACAATCAGCAATAAAGCATGATAACTAAAGAAAACAACCAATGTAAAATAATATATGGAAAAATGCACAAAAGTACCAAATGCTTATTAGACTGTGGCTCCAAATATTTATTTATCCAGGATGAACATGAAATTCAAAGATGACATTCATTATAGTATCTGAATGGTGTTTTATTACTTAAATCCAAAGATATTATGCAGAATGTTCTAGATTCAGAACCTATACTTGCTTAATACATGCCCTAAACTGATCAACTTCAGATTTAGTGACTCATTTCAGAAATTGGCTAGGCTTAAAATGACCAGGAAGGGCTGCTAACCTAATACTTATTCTAAACGTATAACATTATCAGTTGCACCATACAATATATTTTCATCTTATGCTTTTTAACTTGATTTTCCTTTAGAGGATCCTCTGGAATATAAGGAGAGTTGTGACATTCCATAGCATAGAGGTGTTAAGGAATTATATGGAAGCTGTTGGTTTGGGTGCTAAGGAAAGAGAATGACAGAGAGAGAGAGAGAAAATGAGAGGGAACAATAGTCCATTCTGTACTTAAAAGAATATTTAATATATGATTCCTAAGAGATAAGGTGATTAAGAATCTTTCTGCACATAAAACTATTCAGGATATAGTCTTTGCAAGCGAGAATATTTAAGATATATTTCCAGAATGTCCCTGATTTTGACTCATATTTTCATCTGTACTTCAAAATTTGTAGTTGGCTGGTATTGAGAAATGAAGTGTGGCAACAAACCAAGTTGTCCCGGGACATCTTCATGGGGGGGAGCTAAGTTGATATTAAGGGGAATTAAGTGGGTTGGGGAGGTGAAAGGGTTAATCACATTTTGGCGTGAACTTGCTACAGCAGGTTTTCGTCCATGATGACCTAGGATGGTCGGGTGGGCCTTGGAGTGGTGACTGTGGAGGAGGTGAGTGGTGTTCCAAGGTTGTTGATAGTGGTGTTTGTTTATTTGGAGGGGTGGTCTGGTGTTCCTTTAAAGGGATGCAGGTTGGTAAAGAGGGACAGTTTTGTGTTATGGTTTCAGCCATTCTGCTATAGGGGTTTGGGTGGGTGAATTTGCAGGCCTGTCCGTTGGGAGTGTCTTGCTACCACTGATGGCAGTGGTTTTGGCAGTTTGAATTTGTTTGGATCGCTGGCCTGGTGTGAGTGGTGGGTGGACTGGTCCTGGTTTTGGGGTCTTGGGGGCTCGGTTGGTTGTTGCTCTGTTTTGTGCGGTTTTCTCCTCCTTTATAGGAGGTGGGTTTCATGATGGAAGGTTTTCCTGGGCGCCGTGCTGGCCTTCTGGAATAGATAAATTATTTATAGAGGTATTGCCTTTTATTTATTTTTTTTTTACCATGACCTGCTTCTAGAAGAAAAGAAGTGTTATGGCTAGGGTCCTTTTATTGCTATACTGTGACACAGCTTTTCAATTTTGTTCAAAGGTAATAGCCAGCACAAAATTCTATAAAAGGCTAAACACTGTTAAGCAAAGCAGTGCTGTCATACTCAAGAAGAGGATGCCCGTTGCTGCTTTCTTGGGCTTGGTGTGACTCCTTGTGGTGGTGTGGATGGCGCACGTGCACTGTTGGCTTGGGGCTTCGCATTTAAACTAAAGAAAAAGAAAAGGGAGAGGCAGTGAATGGTGGGGGATAATGAGTGTGCATGGTGCCATTCGTTGATGGAGGTTTTTTGTGGAGACAGCCTCGCAAGCTTGATGAATGCAAAGAAGGGTTGTGGAGATGGCCTCATAAGGTGATGAATGCAAAGAGGAAATTGTCAGGAGAGTGTCAGATTTTGTTGTGATGCGGGTTAGTAGGGGAGCACATGTGAATTAGGTATTCAATTATTTCATTCATGACATTCCTGGGGGAGCAAAGTCAAGAGTGTTTATTGCTGTGGAGAGGGAATGTGGTGTAGCCCGGCAAACCCAGCATGTTATTGAATGATTTTCTTAATGCATAGTAGTATTATTGAATGTGGATGGACTGACACATGCAGTTGGGATGGTGGGGGTGTTCCATTAGTTGAAACAGCTGTACTTGAAAATGGAGGCAGGGCATAGGGTGTTAATGGAACACCATTGCAAGTAATATTTATAATAAAGTATTTATGGCCATGTGAAGGCTATTTCTTTCAACTGCAGTTGTCTACTTGTTAGCAGATGTTGCTTTGCTGGTTAAGTGCGTCTGTCGATGGGAACATGCAGAGGGTGCTGGCATGGGGCTGGTGGCTTGAAGTGGGGAGCAAAGGCTCTCTCGGGTTTCCATGCGGCCCAGGGTTTTCAGGTTGGGTGTTTTCTGGTGTTTGTTCTCATCAGATATTGGTGTGGTGCAGTCTCGGTGACCTAGGCTGCATTCTATTTTCTGTATTCAAAAAAAAAGTGTATTCAATCCAAGGCTGCTGGATTGATTTGTATGTGGGGTTGTGAAGCAATAATACAAACAGATTTTATTCTATTTACTCATTTTTATAATTTTCTAAATAAAAATATGTATGCGTAAACTCCATCTGTTGGTTCCTAGTTCCTGGTGGGTTTAAATTGTTGAAATTTAAGAGTGTATAGTTTTGGGTATTATGTATAGTAAAGCTAAAATGCTGTAACATTTCCTACAGACTAGAACTGTCAGATCAATTTTATTTGAACATATTAATAAAAGTTTTTTTTTTTAATTTTTTTTTATTAGTCCACTTGAAGAGCAGGAATATATCTGGTATTGCACCCTGTACCCATTTTCTCTTATCTTACACTAGTTTAAGTATGCTTTAACAAGGAAGAACAAATGTGTACATAAGGAGTTTATTAGGAATACTGCTGTGCTATTTTCCCAGATGCTAAAACTCAGATGTAAGTCAACAGAACAAAATCAAGTAATGCTTTGCACAGCGATATTATAGGATCCTTTACTCCTATGGAACTATATTTAACCTCATTTTAGTCTGTAGAACTCCGCAGAAGTAAATTACTTTTAGTGACGAGAATAACATGTGGCGCAGCATACTTCTGATCTGTTTGGAATTTTGCCTTATAGATTTGATCTGTTGTCATAAAATTGAAGCTTTCTGACAAATTAGTGGCAAATTATTAAAGGCTGAAGTTAGAAAATACAGCCACAAGGGAGAATAAAGACTGACACTGGAGCTGAAGTTAGTAATCAATGGTATGATGTGGGGAATATAGATTAAGTAGGAGTAGGCAGTTAAGAAATGTAATTAGTTAAATGTTAATAGCAGACAGACATTGAGTTCCTGCTCTGCTGGTTTATGGGGAGTGTGGGGAGCCCACGGGATGAGTACAGTCGCAACATTTATAGAAGCACAGGAACTTATTAGGCTACAGCCCTATGGTTTTGCGCTATTTTGCGCATTGCGCAATGTCGCGCAACATCATGCAGCACTGTTTAAGCAGTTTTAAAATATTCCCAGCTCCATAAAGTCTGCTCTTCAATTTTTCCCTTAGAACTAGTCAAACTCTCAAAATTAAGCACTCAACCTTCATTCCACAGCCCGGCACTTGCTCAAATTTCTCAGTAAGCACTAACAAACTTTAGCACTACACCCCCTTATACTATCCAGAAGTACAAGGCTCCCTATTCGTCCATTCTGGACAATCAATAAATCAGTTCTTTAAACCATCCAGGCATGTCCAAAGCGGAGTTTCAGGTATACTCTCCAGTCCAGCTGGTGAATCTGGGAATCTTGAGGCAATGTTACAATTGCCTTATGTACACAGACAACCCTCTCCTCCTTCCAACAAACTCAAATATATGTGAGAGATACAATTACACAGCCAAACTGGAGGCAGAGTTCTCTCAACCCAAGACTGGCACAGTCAGTCAGGAGGAGAAGGAAACCACTCGCACCACACAACCAGTCTCACATAGACCAATCGCACCAGCAAACAAGACACATAAACTCACAAAAACATACTCGGAGGCTCTAAATAAAAATCTGCCAAAGCAATAGAGACCTCCAAAGCAGACCTCCAAGCAACCGCTAACCCACAACAACTTTCACGTATCACATACTTCACAAAGTCAGTGTGCCATGCAGTCGCAGCCCCTAAGGCTAAATAACACATTTAATACACTAGTAATTGGAGACTCTATTGTCAGATACACTGGCGTCCCACTCACCAGACTGGACAAGGAGTAGGTCACTGTAAGCTGCCTGTCAGGTGCCAGGATCTGACACATCACGCAAGCACTCAGGTCACTCCACAGCAGGTACAAATATGACTCTGTCATTGTCCATGCTGGTGTGAATGACCTGAGACATACCTCCCTGGACTACAAGAAAAGAGACATAGAGGAGCTCTCTGATCATGTAGCCCAGGCTGGTATGACCCTGACCCTGAGTAGCATCTTGCCCTCACCAAGAATGATGCCACAGTATAAAGACAAAATGATCAATTTTAACAATTGGCTAAGCTATTGGTGTCATTCAAAGGGGATCCAGTGTCTGTCAGCCTGGGATGACATGCTCGACAAGCCATGTTGCTTTGCCAGGGACGGCTTGCACCTGTCACCCTTAGGCTTTCGAATACTGGCTAAGGCTCTTGCCACTCTCATAGTGCCTTTTTTAGGCAAGGCTCAAAGGGCAAACACACCACCATAGATAATACCTGAAACAAAAAACTAAGGGCAATGCTACTCAATGCCAGTAGTATAAACCTCAAGATGCATGCACTCGAGGCACTCCTCAGTATGGAGAAAATCAATATCTGTGCAGTAACAGAAACCTGGTTCAAGACTCCAGAGAGCACCCCAGCACTAACAGGATTCAACTCATACCATTCTTTTTGGCCCCAGAACTCAGACCGAAATACTAAAGGCAGAGGAGTATCCATTTTCATCAATGATACCCACACCTCCAGGTTAGTGGCACTGCACGAGGCAGCGGAAACCATCCATGTGCAACTAACAGTAGGTAAAACTGCTTTTCAGTTTGTAGCTTGCTACAGATCACCCACCTTGTCTCAGGACCCCCACTCGGCATTCCTGAGCACATTGGAGAATAGGAAGGTCTCACCAAATGCCATGATATTGGGGGATTTCTACTACCCAAACATTGACTGGGAAAACTACTCAAGCCCAAACTCTTTCACCCAACGGTTCCTGGAGTTTATAAACTCAAATGCCATGGAACAACTGGTCACTACTTCCACAAGAGGGGACAACATATTGGACTTGGTCATCACCAACATGGGAGCTCAATGTTCCACACTAGAGGTAAACCCCTCATTGGTAAGATCAGACCATAAACTAATCACAATGGACATTCACATCCCGACCCTAACCCCAGCCAAGGAAACCACTGTGAAAAAATTCTCAAAAGCAAACTTCACACTTCTCAAGACCGAGGTGGAAAGTTTCAAAGCCCCCGAACTAATGGAAAATGCTACCCAAACCACAGAATCCTTTACAAATGCATTCTATGAGCACCTACAGGAATGCATGGATCGTGCCATCCCAAGTAAAACCAAGACTCACTCTTCCAAAAACAGGAGACCGGTCTGGTGGACCCCGGCCATAAATAAGCTGTAAAACAGAAGGAGGAAACTATTACATGATAAGGCAAAATCCCAAAAAGGGAAGGCATCCCTGTTCAGTACTAGCAAGAAACTTCGATCCCTCATGAAATTATCAAAGGCTAGCTTTGAATGAAAAATTCCCAAAGACTCTAAAGATAATTACAAGGCATTCTTTAGCTATGTCAAGAATCTGGGTGACAACTCTCAGATCTGCTCTGAGCTGGTGCAAAATGGCACAAAATACACTGAACCCACTGACGTTGCCAACAACCTGGCAGACAGGTTCAGTGCAAACTTTACCCCCCTCACCCCCAAAAGGGCCAGTGTCTATCCCAGAAGAATGCAGTCCCCCAGACATCACAGACACACAGGTGAAAGCAGCCCTCTACAAAGTAAAAAACACAGCATCAGTGGGACCGGATGGTATGCCAGGCTGCGTCTTACATGAGCTCCAAAATGAACTAAACCCTCACATAAATTCACTGTTCCAACTCATCCTTACCACAGGTTATGTACCCAAAGAATGGCGTACAGCAACAGTGATCCCGCTCCACAAAGGTGGTGCCACAATGGATCCCGGGAACTATCGCCCTATAAGCCTGACTGCCTGGTTTGCAAGGCTATGGAACGCATCATCATGGATCTCATAAACAAAGACATTGGGAACCTCCAAACACTGGACCCTACCCAATTCGGCTTTGTTAAAGGCAGATCTTGCCTCTTAAACCTAGTTGACTTTTTCAAAGTAGTTACCAAAGCCATAGATGAGGGTAAGGTAATCCACACAGCCTACCTGGACCTCGCAAAGGCCTTTGACACAATACCTCACTCTGGCATCATAAATAAGCTTACCAGCTTAAATATTAACCCATATGTCACAAGATGGGTTGCAAACAGGCTCAGGGATAGAACACACATGGTCAAAGTCGCAGGCGCCATGTCTGACTCTAAACCGGTTACAAGTGGCATCCCACAAGGCTCAGTCCTGGGACCCCTCTTGCTCTATATATACTTCTCTGAGGTACAGGCAAACACAGGAGGACTGTGGCTTACCAAGTTCGCAGATGATTGCAAACTGGGAGCCATAATTGACTCGCCGGCTGACACAAGCATCCTCCAGAAGGGCTTTACAGAGATGGATACCTGGTGTCAAAACCATGGCCTCAAGCTAAATGCCAAAAAGTGCATAGTCATCCCCTTTGGGAAAAACAAAGTGCCCACAAACTACCACATAGGAGGTAATCCACTAAGTACAGAAGAAGTAATTCGGGATCTGGGGACCCAAGTATATAGTAACATCTCCTTTGACAATCACATTGCCAAAGTGGTTAGAAAAACCTTCTATATAGCTCACCTAATCACAAAAGGGTTCACATCTAGATCAAGAGAGGTCATTGTGCCCCTCTACTCATCGCTCATGAGGCCCATAATTGAGTACAATGCCCCATTTGGAATGTACCTTACCCGACACCTGCAACAGCTGGAGAGACCTCAACAATACCTCACCAAGAGGATCATGGACCTCAAACAGATGCCCTATCCAGCCTGACTAAAGAAACTCCAGCTCTACTTAGTTGCTCACCTCCTACTCAGAGGCGATCTCTGCCCGACGTACAAGGCCATGTCTAACTCAGAATTGTTGGACGTGCTCCACCTCAAGAAAACAAAATCCATTACAGCTACACGCTCCAGGGATTTAAACCTTAGCACAACAATAAATAGGACATGCTGGAATGATAGATTCATATCCCAAAGGCTTCCCTCACTCTGGAATAGAATCCCAGTCCATGTTAGGCAGAGCCCCTTGCTAACCCTCTTCAAGGGAAATCTTGATGAGTGGATAGGAAATTGTAAATTTACTCCTGGGATCACTTCTATGGCCCTGCTGGACAGAGGCTCAGGAATCTAGTCTAAAAGGGAGGCGAAAGCCAACACATTCTGGCTAGGCTTATAAATGCCCTAGGGCAGATAGCCTAGTACCTACCTATGAACCTATGAATGGTGATAGGCTCAACTGTCAAGGAAGGTACTGGAATAGCATTAAATAGAGAGCAAGTGTTGACAGTTGACATTATGTCCCAATGTACAAAAATAAGTAAAATAGAGAGATGATGATAATGATGATGCAACTATCGGTCTGCTCTCTTTCTGTGTGTGAATGTAGGTGGTTATGTTGTGCTGACAATGTTTAAGGACCTTGGTTCTTGATATAGTCTCACCCAAAATGCAAATTCAATAATTCCATTGACAGGTATATTAGAAGAAGCTACTCATTGGCATGTGCTTGTCTTAACTGTGTTATTGGCTAATGGATGAAAATGTACTCTTTTCTGACTGGTAGTAATATGTGGGAAGCGCACCAACTTGTAGTCTGTGTGTCATATGGTTTAGGGTTCATTTCTAATATCTCACTTCTATCTGTGTGAAGTTTGCCTGTTCTTAGTATGCTGCATGTTTTAGTCTGCTAGTTAGCACAGAGAATTATGGATAAGAGCTGTTAATAACCTGCTGCCTGCAGTCCTGGGTTTGATTTTTCTCAACCACTATTTGCCTACTGCATGATTCTGAGTGCTGTAAGCTATCTTATACAATTGGAATACGGCTCCTCATTGATCTTGTGTATTAGCTTCTTATGACTGCATTTTGGGGCAGTGTTTCTAGTCTATGATTTCTATAATTTGCGTGCACTGGTTGCTCTCTTTCCAGTCCTTTCTGATGGATTAAGGTTGACTGGCCAACATTCTTAACATAGCAGACTAAAATAAACGGGACTTAATTTTACCTGTGTAGGTACAAATCCCATGAGAAAGATCCAGTAGTGTATGTACAAGAATGGTTGAGGTAACCAAAAAATGTAACTTGTGTAACACTGTTTAAAAGCAGGTCTCTTATTAAAAAAATGCCCTGTCTGTCATCTTGAGATAAGGCAAGGTGGATGTGGCCAGTCATTTGCATACATGTGGGACCAAATATGGGTGGGAGCATTGTAACTACTGGATGTCATAAGGTGTACCCTTCATTTGACGATCTCTTTGGAGACAATATTACTCTTCACAAAAGTGGTTATTTTACTTAAAGGAGAGCCAGACCCCCAGACTGAAAACACATGTTTATTTCATCATGTCTTGATATTTCCTATATTTATTACCACTTTTCAGCTCTATATACTTTCCTTTTATACTTTTAAATGTAATTCCAGAGTCTTCTCAGATGGTCTACGGCATCTTGATTTTTTAGTCTACCATGAGGTATCCCACAATGCAGTGTTTGGCTTTACAATATTACATCATATGGGTATGTTTCTCCTTTAATTGTTGCAGGGACAACAGGTTAGGTGCAATATTTCTTAGTGTGTAGGTGCAGCAGTTTGAGAGGATATATATTTAGAATACAGTACTGAGAATTATGAAGCAATTACATTACACCTACAGAATATATGCACACACATACAGTATCCATATATACACACACCAAGATTGCAGCATGCAATGGATATAATTGCAATATAGTGAGGATAGAAGTAACTTTAGCATAAAGTAACTTCTTTAGCAAATTTTATGAAAAATGATAACCTCCTTTATGCTCAAAGAGCAGGGGTTTTCATGCTTAATTGGGGACAACAAGACATCATAGACCCAGGCAGATTCTCATCAAGGATAACTTAGAAGTAAATCATTCCAGTGTATTCGTATGCTATTGTCTTCAAAAGACCAAGAAGAGAGTAACAACAGGAATGTAGATGTTACTCATTCTAGTGGCTAATCAACATGTGATATCTCACTAGGTATAAATGACTGACACACAGAATTACATGCATTAGGTTTTGAGGTATCTAGTGGAGTGTAGGCTGCTTGATGGGGACTGTTTAGGTTGTTGCATTTCTGCTTTGAGAAATAACAGTCTTCTTACTACAGATGGTTTAGGCTGGCTTCCAGGTAGACTGAAATGGGGCTGTTTGCTTAAAATGGTTTAGGCTGTAATTAACTGAACCCAGTGGCAGCTGGTGACTTCAAATCAAATGGGGACTGCAGAAGACAGCTGAATAGGTGGGGTCAATGAGAATGGGTGTGGCCAACCAGAAAGGAGAGGGGCTATGCTCAAAACCACAAAAACTATAACTTTAATTAAATATGCTGCCCTGGGTGCCAAACCATCATTATGAGAGTCCAATGAAGACAAAATGAAGTTTAGAAGAAAAAAATATTTCAATGCATTGGCTGCATGACAGCTTACTTAATATCGAGATGCAAACAAAAAGGTTGTGAGGCATGAAAAAATAAATTACATTTTAAATACATTACTGGAATGCCAGTCAAAATCAAGTATAAGAAAAACAAGCAGCACTCAACTCAAACCACTTCTCCTTGCACTGCAGTTCTAATTATAATTTATACTCAGCTTTATTAAAGTACCAAGTAACATGCTGAAAGTAGCAATCTCTGTGATACCCCCACTTGTAAAAATGTTTCTTATCCAAAAAAGACCTGCTGCCTGACAAGTATCTACTTGTTTCATGGGGAAAACATGATCAAAGTAAAAAATGAAAAGCAAACAAGAAACAAACTCAAGATATGTTGCTTAAAGGATTACTGCACAGGTTATGGACCACACATGATAGATTGGCATTCTGTTTAGTTTGCAGGGAAAGCCTGCAAAGATGACTGCAAGTCTCCAACAAATGCAATGAGCTTCTTAAAATAATGTAATCCTGTCCTTTATTACAAATACTGTCATATGCATTTCAATACCCAAGGCCTATACGTTATCTAGTTATGAAAGCATTCTCTGCATGGCAACAACAGAAAGGCTTTCAATGTTGCAATTCTTTAATAGTATGCTTATTAAAACTTACTTGCATCTTACAATATCAGACAAGCTTACCTGATGGTCATTAAAGCATTGCTACTTAAACACAGAACAACATGCACTTTCTGAATAATAATAAGCATAAATAAACAGTATAAAAATATGACAGAAACCAGAACATTCTGCAAAATCAAGGACAGATGAAAAGCCTGTGTGTGAAAATGTCTACCTTGGAAGGGGGTGGGGGGGGGGGGACTCTGCACATTTACACTGCATAGCTGCTCCTTGCCTTGCTTGGAAACATCAAGATTCACTACATGGGGGAGTGGGGTGCAACAAGTATGTTACAATTTGAAATGTCTGTGGCTGAGTGTGATGGCCCTGGCACATTTGTCATACCTCTCAACTTCAGAGCAAGAAATCTGGACAAAGCCATACATATTAGTGTGACAAAGGCCCAGAAATAAGAACAATTTTTAAATATTGCTCTTATAAACTTAGAAAGATAATAGAATAGTAGGTCTTGCATTAGTATGAATTTTCTGAAGGGTATGAAATCTGAAACTGAAATGTCTGTCATTATTTTCTAACTTTAGTCTTTAATGTTTTGCCACTAATTTGCCAAAAAAAACCCACACTTTTATGAAAAACAGACCAAAAACGTGATGTAAAAATATAAAATAGCCATGCAATACAGCTGGGAACCTGACAAAGAAGGGACCATTTTTTAACATTAGTTTGCCACTAATTTACCAAAAAAAATACAATTTAATGAAACACGGACCAAAAAATGTGATGCAAAAATATAAAATAGCTACACAATACAGCTGGGAACCTGTTAAAGAAGGGATACTTTTTTTCTATTAATACTGCTAAATTGGGCAGCTGATAAAATAAAAGAATCTACATGCATTTCTGAAATAAAAGTAATTTATAACTCTGATTATTACAGTTATTTATTAATTGTAATCCCTCCATGTTTTCTTCCAAAATTGCCATTTTGTGGAGGGATTGTTTGGAGAAGAGCAACATTTTGAGCCAAAATCGGGGAGAGTTGAGAGGTTTGGATATGCCTAATTCTATAAAGCAATTTATTTGCACATGCCTATACACATTGAGCAGAGTGGAGGAGGGGCACTGACTACAACTCTGATCTGAGATAAGTATCCTGCTTTTTTGGCTTATTTATACTGGTTATTGCTTCTAGCAATTTATATATAGCACTTTTTATTGCCTGCTGCATACTTTGTACTGTATTTTATTGCTGTTAACTAATCTGCATGGGTAACTGATTTGTTTGCAGTTAAAAGCATTCAGTAGAGTCTCCTTGCTCCTTTATCTGTTTAAAAACTTTCATTTTGTGGCTCACTGCTGTCATAAAGATTTCTGTAGTGTTTACTGTCTAAAAGAGTGTAGGCTAATAGCTTTAGTAGTGGTCCCCACCCTCCGTCCCTGTTGGTGTCTTGTTGTTAAACTTGGTGGCTTTGCAGTTGCCCGCCCCTACTGTAAATTTGATCTGGGACACTCCTCCCAGTCTAGTGTCATTAGCTCATTTTACCTAATACAGAGAGAACATCTGAGAAGGCCTTCTGTTCCTCCTTTCTGCCTTTCTTTAAAAAAAATGCCTGAATCTCCTTGTGTTCTGAATGCTTCTCAAACATTTTGGAAATATAGAGTATATTTTAGTGCATTTATTAAAACTGTATTTGCCTTAATATTGCTTCAACTCAAATGCTCTAGGCTGTACTGCATCTGAATTGTTTAAGTGTGTTGTAGCTGCTTTTCTGTATGTTTAGACTTCTCTGTATATGTAGACTAGCTACTTATTCTACTGTATTACTGCCTCTTAAAATCATTTTTCAGTTGTGCACTTGGCCTTGCTTCATTTAAAAAGTTTTAAATTGCTAATTTTGTAGAGTTTTATTGCATTTATTGTTTAGGACTACACACTAAAATGTGATAGCCTTTTCTGTGTTTATTTACTGTATTATTGCATTGCTTAGCCTGTTTTAGCCAAAAAAAAAATACTATCTTGTTTGCTCATTTCCCACCATTTATAGCCATGATAGTCCAGATCCGAGGCTTTGCTTGTCTCAGGACTTTATTGTGTTCAGAGCTATCCAGACCTTGCTGTGGTAGAGGGAAGTCCTACTGCGTACCAGTGGGAGGGGTGAGCATTATACTACCTATCTAACAGTAGAGGAGTGGTTTCCAGCTCTGAAATTGTAATTTTATTAGCCTTTTTGGGCTGATTTCTATCCCTTTCATCTTTCTGGCTGAAAAACACGTGTGTTTGCACATTTTTCACATTGTGCAGAACCACAGGGCTATGGTTAAACTATTCCAATAGCCAGAAAGTCTGCTCTTCAAATTTTCCCTTAGAACTACCTGATTTCTCAGTAGTAGCACTAAAATCTGAACCCCCTGTGACTAGCACTTTCTGGAAAGCACTACCAAGCCTGAAAATGATACAAGCACTCAACTCTCCTTGTCAATAAGGAGAAATTAATCATAGGCACTAAACAGCCTATAACTGCAAAGTACCTTGAAAAGGAAAGGGAAAACAGCTCTTGTACTTTACAAAAAATCACCTAAGCAGGCATGTCCAAGAGTCAGCTCCTGGTGATTCCTGCTGTCCACCTGGTGAATCTGGGCATACTGGGGCAATGCAGCAACTGCCTCATGTACACAGGCAACCCTCTCCCCCTACCACCCAACACTACAACCTTTGAGAGATGCACTTACATAGCCAAACTGGAAGCAAAGATCTCTCCAGCCAAGACTGTGCTAGACAGTCAACAGGAGAAGGTTAACACCTGCACTACACCTCAAGCAACATATTGCCCTTCAAAACCCGCACCATCAACACCCACACACAGCAACACTAAACCCACATATGTGGAGGCCATTAACATTAACCTGCCCAAGCAACAAGGACTTCCGAAGCTGAAAGCAAACAAACACCAGTCACAACCAAAGTGACACATAGCTCACAACACCAGTATGCCACCCAACAACAGCCCCTAAGGCAAGACAATGTACCGAACACTTTAGTCATATGTGACTGTATAGTCAGACACACTGATGTCCCACTAACCAGGGACTGAACATGTAGAAAATTACAGTCAGTTGCTTTTCGGGTGCCAGGATCCTCCACATAATCCATGCACTCAAGTCACTCCACAACAAGTACAAATATGACTCTGTCATTTTCCATGTTGGAGTGAATGACTAGAGACATACCTCCCTGGACTACATGAAAAGAGACATGGAAGAGCTCTCGGATGATGTGACTCAGGCAGGTATGACCCTAGCCCTGAGTAGCATCCTGCCTTCGCCCAGAATAATACCGCAGTATAAGGACAAAATGATTGACTTCAACAATTGGCTAAGCTTCTGGTGTCATTCAAAGAGGATCCAGTATCTGTCTGCCTGGGAAGACATGAACTACAAACCACAATGATTTGCCAGAGATGGTCTGCACCTGTCACCCCTGGGATTCAGGTTACTGGCTAAAGCTTTTGCCACCCCTATAGTGCCTTTTTTAGGCAAGGTTCAAAGGACAAAACCACCACTGTAACAGATACAAGTATGCAAAATCTGAAGTTAATGCTACTGAGTGCTAGAAGTCTAAATCTCAAAATGCACTCTCTCGAGGCACTCCTAAAAATGGAGAACACCGATATCTGTGCAGTAACTGAGACTTGGTTCAAGGCTTCAGAAAGCACCCCTGCAATGCCAGGCTACAACTCTTACCACACTTTTCAGCCACCAAATCAAGACTGAAACACTAAAGGTGGAGGAGTATCCATATTCACCAACGATAGTCACACCTCCAGGCTAGTTGCCCAACACAATGCATCTAACACTAGGCAAGATTCCAGTCCAAATTGTAGCTTGCTACAGATTCCCCACCATGCCCCAAGATTCTCACTACACCTTTCTAAACATACTGGAAAATATTTAGATACAACCAAACAAGCTAATACTGGGTGATTTCAACTACCTTTTCCCAATGGATCTTGGAATTCATAAATTCCAACACCCTGGATCAACTAATCCATTGTCCCACCAGGGGCTCAAATATCCTTAACCTGGTCATTACCAACATGGGAGACAGATGCTCGACAACAGTGGTCACCCCCTCATTGGTCAGGTCTGACCATAAGCAAATCATCCTTGACATCCACATCCCACCCCCAACCCCCTGTAAGGAAACCTCTGTAAAAAACTTTTCCGAAGCCAATTTCATGCTACTCAAGTCAGAAGTGACAAACATCATGGCACCCATGCGGATGGGATCTGAAAGTTCGACTGATGAATCCTACACCAAGGCACTGTATGAGCACATCCACTCGTGCATGAATTGTGCCATCCCAAATAGAACCAAGATGCTCTCCTCCTAAAAAAGGAAGCCAATCTGGTGGTCCCCTGCCATAAACAAACTATACATCAGAAGGAAGAAACTGCTGCAGAAAAGAGGAAAATCCCAGGATGCAAAAAACTACCTTAACAGCCTCAGTAAGAAGCTGAAATCCCTCATAAAATCCTCAAAAGCTAGTTACGAAAATAAAACTGCCAAAGATTCCAAAGACAACCACAAGGCATTCTATAGTTATGGGAAGAATCTAAATGGCAATGCTCAGATATCCTCTGAGCAACAACAGAATGGCATTAAATATACTGATTCCAAGGATATTGCCAATATCCTGGCAGATCGATTTAGTGCCAACTTTATCCCCCTTTCACCCCATAAAGGGCCCATCTCAATACCAAAAGATTGCCAAATTCTAGTAATAACGGCCCACAGGTCAAAACCACACTCTTCAAAGCTAAGAATACAGAATCCATGGGACCAGATGACATCCCGGTCTGTGTACTACATGAGTGGTGCAAGCTACAGTTATCCCACTCCACAAGGGGGGGATCCACCTTGGATCCCAGGAACTACTGTCCCATCAGTCTGACGAGCCTGATCTGCAAGGGCATGGAACGCATTATCATTGAACTTATAAACAAAGACATTGGCAGCCTTCAAACACTGGGCCCACCCAGTTTCGGTTTGTGAAGAGCCGATCTTGCTTCCTGAACCTAACTGACTTCTTTGAATCAGTCTCTAGAGTTATGGACAATGATAAGGTGGGCCACCCAGCCTATCTAGACCTCGCCAAGGCCTTCAACACCATCCCCCCACTCTGGAATCATAGATAAACTTACTAAGGTGGGCATAAATCCCTATGTCACTCGATGAGTTGCCAACTGGCTTACTGACAGAACCCAGACTGTAAAAGTAGCTGACTCCAAATCCAGCTCCAGACAAGTGACAAGTGGAGTACCTCAGGGTTCATTACTGGGACCGCTCTTGTTTGACATCTACTCCTCTGAAGTACAGGCCAACACTAAGGGACTCTGGCTAAAAAAGTTTGCAGATGACTGCAAACTGGGAGCCATTATTGAATCCCCAAATGATGTGGATATTCTACAAAAGGGCCTTACAGAAACAAATGCTTGGTGCCAGAGCCATGGGCTCAAGCTTAATGCCAAGAAATGTATAGTTATCCCCTTTGGGAAAAACCATGAACCCATGAATTACCACATAGGTGGCAGTACACTAAACACCGAAAGTGTGACGAGAGACTTAGGGACACAGTGGTCTCACCTTCAATAACTACATTGCCACAACAGTCAGGAAATCCTTCTATGTGGCACACCTCATCACTAAAGGTTTTTCTTCCAGAAAAAAGGAGGTCATTGTCCCACTGTACTCATCCCTCATTAGACCCATTATAGAGTATAATGCCTCATTTGGTATGTACCTCACAAGACATCTGCAATAGCTGGAAAGGTTGCAGAAATACCTCATGAAAAGAATCACAGGCCTAAAGCAGATGCCATATTCTGACCATCTAAAAAAACTCCTGTTATACTCTGTGGCATATCGTCTACTCAGAGGCGATCTCTGCTTAACATACAAGGCCAAGTCAAACCCTGAGCTGTTGGACATGCTCCATTTAAAGAAATCTCAAACTCTCAGAGCCACATGCTCCGGGGATCTAAACCTTGTCATCACAATGAACAAAACATGCTGGAGGGACAGGTTCCTGACCCAGAGACTCCCCATACTCTGCAATAGACTGCCCATACATGTCAAGCAGAGCGCCTCCTTAGCCATCTTCAAAAGGAACCTTGATGACTGAATGGGAAATAAGAAATTCACCCGGGGAATCATGTCAGTCACCCTGCTAGACAGCGGTTCAGGGAATAAATATTGTGGGAAGAAATATCCAGGGAACTGTTATGGCTAGGTTTGTATATGCCCTAGGGCCAATAGCCTAGTACCAACCTATGAACATATGAACCTATGAGCCTGTTAATGCAGGAAATCTGGACAAGGCCAAATATATTGGTGGGACATATAAACAGTACTAAAAATTGCTCTTGTATAAAGGTTATGAAGTCTGAAACTCAGTGTCTGTCATTATTTAGTGACTTCATTCCTAAATGATTTGCTGGAAAACCACAAATTTTATGAGGAACAAACCTAAAATAAGAAGCAAAAATCTATTATTTCTGCAAAATTCTGGAGAATTGAGAGGTATAGTTCAGCCGGGGCAGTCTGAGTTTGCCGCCCTTCCCCCTCACAAAATCATGGTCGAATGGAGCCTCCACCCCGGCAGCCATTCCAATGAACCATTACTTGGCTATTTCACCCCATTTACCGTAAACACTAATGTGTAGACTGCTTTACTTCTGTGATGATTTGGACTTCATTTGAAAGTTTTATTTTGCATTTTACTGTGCAAACACTAATGAATATCTGCTAAGCAAAGCAATGCAGTCTCACAATGAAAACAGACTTACCATTAAAACTTCTCTAACCTTGAAACTCACATTCATTGAAACAGCATTGAAACCCACATTCAAAGAAAATACATTTTGCCAGTGGCAGATAAAGATTATCTTTGGGTTTGGGCTGTTCTCAATTCACAGGGTCCTTGCACACGAAACATACACATGCTCTTTCATACACCTTCCTGATTGTATTAAATTATATTCCTTGTACAATACAGTACAGTTTTAGAGGGCATTTTAAATTTACTGTTTTGAACATTTTTCCAGTAAACAATGAAACAAAATGCATGCACCAATAATGACAAAACCGCCCAATTCAGAACATCTCCATTATAAAAGTCTACTCAAACGTCTATAGTCCACCAGTATCAGTACATATGCACAATCTCTGAAGAAGTAAAAGTCATCTAAGTAATTCCACATTAAAGAGATCTGTAACCAATGAAGAGGTTGTTGCTAGCAAACAACTTTATATTTCATTGTTTCATATACAAATGAAGTGTCTGTTGCCCTTGAGGAATAAATTGCCTATCTTACACTAAAAAAATGATAAGCTAGTAATAATGCAATAGGGAATGGATGGCAAACTGATAACAGGTTCATAGTTACTAGGTATCTTTGCCAAAAAAGAGCGCAGCATCCACCCCCTTTGCAACACAGTACAGTATCAACAATGCATCTATCTACTGTGGAAGTAGAACCCACAGCCTTCTGCATCAAAAGCAAGTACAATACCTGTTGTGCTATTAACAATGCAAGAAAAGAAAGCATTAAACTTTTGCTCCCCTGCAGCACTCAGCTCCTTGTAAAATCTACTCACTCAGCTGTATCTCTGAACTTTGCAGCACAAGAAATCTGGAAAAAGCCAAAATGTATTGGGGGGAACAAAAGCCCAAACACCAGGGACGCATTTTAAACATTGCTTGTATAATGTTGGAAAGTTGGTACAATAAAATGCTGTGTTATCACCATACATTTCACAGCCAAGACTTGAACCCAGATCCCTGTGCAAAACACTCAGAGCAACATACCAATATGCCAAATCGGCTGTGGTCAAAGAGAAGAACACTGAAGCTTAAATGGCTACCATTTAGTGAATGCAGTTCTCACCACAGCTGTCAACCTCTTAGCACAAAACACCTGAACAAAGCCAATAATGGCAGAATACTGCCCCCAAACATATTCAGTGAAGTCAGTTCTCACCATAGCTCTCAACCTCTTAGCAAAATACACCTGGACAAAGCCAGTAATGTGGGAATACAGCCCCCAAACATATTCAGTGAACTCAGTTCTTATCATAGCTCTCAACCATAGCACAAAAAACCTGGATGAAGCCAATAATGGGGGGATACAGTCCCAAAATTAGGGACAAATTTCAAATATCCATCTTATAAACTTAGAAAATTGCTAGAATAAAAGCTTTTGTGTTCCCATGTACTTTCTGTAGAATATGAAGTCTGAAATTCAAATGCTTGTCATTTTTATTTAACATTTGTTAACCAGGAAAGTCTGACTTGCAACAAAGGCCAATTTTCAGCAGAGGCCCAGGGAGAAACACTCCAGACAGACACATGTCTTTGTAAGATGGGAGGACACCAGAGCACCCAGAAGAAATCCACGCAAACACAGGGAGAACATGCAGACTCCACACAGAAGGCAAACCAGTCAAGAATCAAACCCAAGAACCTGTAGCTGTCAGGCAACAATGCTACCACTGCACCAATGCACTACTGACGTTGTAAGGACACAACAATACAGAAACCACTGATTTTATGAGGAACAGAACAAGTATGATTTAAAAATCTGTAATCTTTTTATAAATGGTGATGGGTAGGGAATTCAGGCTCTTGCCACCTGGGCCCAATGTACAAGCCTGTTCTCTACCTACCACCATATAGCACGAGGCATTTTACACACACACACACACACACACACACACACACACACACACACACACACACACACACACACACACACACACACACACACACACACACACACACACACACACACACACACACACACACACACACACACACACAAAATTGGTTTGGTTCCCTACCTGAAAACGAGAGAGTATGCTCCAGTAACAGTCCCAAAATACTCCAGCCACAAGTCCATATAGTCCTGCGCAGCTAACGGTCTTCCTGAGGATGGTTTCTGGCTCCAGTGTCTTCTTGGGGGCTCGCTCGCATGACAGCAGGCTCCAGCCTGTGGACGTTGCAGTCCAGGCATCTTCTGTTCTGTGCGGTCATCACCACACAGACTTCTGGTCTGCAGGGTAGCGAAGGCATTTACTCCTATCTAGACTGCTGACAAAGCAGTCTGGAGTTTCATATCTGTGCAATCAAGGATGCGCAGAGGAGTTCCGGGACTCAAAAATTATTTTTTTTTATTTTGTTCTGGGACTCGAAAATTATTATTTTTTATTTTCCTGTTTTTACAGCTGGGGGAGCTGCAGTCCTGCAGTCCTATAGCACGAGCCACCCCTGAGTGAACCAAAACCAGAGCAAACAGTTCCCACAGTAATCAAATAAGTAAGTATATATGTGATATCTACTGTGTGTGTGTGTGTGTGTGTGTGTGTGTGTGTGTGTGTGTGTGTGTGTGTGTGTGTGTGTGTGTGTGTGTGATATTTTAAAACAGAGGATCTCTGTGGGACTAACTGCCCTGATATAATACAGGGGATTGTCACAGTGTTTTCTGTTACTAAATGCCAATTAAGATTGAGTGGATGCCTGAAAGCCTATGCTACCATTTTGGAGATGGGTTGGAGCAGGGCAAAATGGATGATGGGGGAGTGGCAGCATAAGTGTTGGGGCAACAGTATTAGACCACAGAGTACAAACTGAAAAAAAAACCTGGCTAAACCTCTTGTGTCTGTGATGTTCACATTTAACTTTTAAAGTATCTATTTCTGTCAGATTTCTGGCACAAATATTGTGCAGTGTCAAGCCTTCATGACAGAAATAATTAAATTATTTGCCATAAGATAATGAAAGAATATCTTACTTGCATAATTAAAAGTCTGCTATTACTTATATGACAAATAAATCTTTATTGAACTTCATTAATTACAGCATATGCAAGACATGGCAGGAAGGTACAGGAATGAAAAATTAAGAATTAAGAGGCCATATTTACAAATCAGAAATTTTCTCATAACAAGAAAATGATTCTGATTGTTGTACAACTATAAACTAAAACCACATACGTGTATAATTCTTCATATCCAGTGTATAATCTTGTATTATCACCTTTAGTAATTTCACTGTATTAACTGCGGTGATGGTGCTGTGGTAGCGTTGTCGCCTCACAGTAAGACGTTGTCCTGTTCGATTCTCAGCTAGAGCGTATTCTGTGTGGGGACATGGGGGAATGGGTGAACCTTCGTTGAAGGTTGTGCATCAGGGTCGGCAACTCGGCACATAAAAATCTACTGCCAATCATTAGCGGATCGTAGTTCCGCTGTTGCGACCCCTAACCGGGAAAAGCCGAAAGACACAACAACAAGTAATTTCACTGTATAACGCAACAGTAAAAATTGTAAACAAAGTGAATTCTATTCGCAAAGGCTCACACAGTGCAACCTTTTCAAAAGGGCAGGAGGGGTAAACTTTGAAGACTCTTATGTCACACTGTATGCATGACAACACCTTATAACATATTCTTTTCAATTTACTCCCATACTATTTTCATAACTATGAAACTATTTGTATCATGCATCAGATAGTAGCTAGGGGTGACTGTGGCAAACCTTCATATAGATTTCCTGAAAAGGACCCAGACAATGACCAAAACTAAATGTAAGGCTTTAAAAAAATACATCACTATTCAGAATCAGAAGTGCAACTTGTATTGAAATAAAAAAAATATATATATTTAGGACAGTTTATCTAAACTGTGAAATTACAGTTTTACTTTCTAAAATGTCTAATAGTACATTGAACACTAGGCCTCAGCAAACTGACAGAGCAGTCCAATGCAAATTACCACTCTAAAACTTTTGATGGAATATGCAAGCCACCATTAAATATGTCAGAATTACACTAGACTGTCTGTGACTATACCTATATCTATGCAGTTATCTACATATATGTATAGCTATCTACATATATATATATATATATATATATATATATATATATATATACACACACACACATATATATATATATATATATATATATATATATATATATATATATAGATACACACACACACACACACACACACACACACACACACACACACTTACAAAGAACTCTGTGATAAGCTAATGACAACAATACATCACATAAAGCAATGTTTATACTAGATAAAGAGAAGCGCTCACTGAGGATTCATTGAATTTTAAAAAATTAAAACTTTCCCCCACTGGAAAGAAGGGATGATAAATAAGAAATAAAGAGCTGGAAACAGCGCACTCAAAAAACGCACTTTATTGAAGTCCACAACAGAGTAAATCCACAAAAATTAATC
Source organism: Protopterus annectens (assembly GCF_019279795.1). Taxonomy (NCBI): domain Eukaryota; kingdom Metazoa; phylum Chordata; order Ceratodontiformes; family Protopteridae; genus Protopterus; species Protopterus annectens. Next base: position 352,893,678 of record NC_056750.1, on the reverse strand, counting down.
ACCAAGACATACACAATTTTAGAAAGTGATTGAAAGACGAGAAATACAACTTCAGGATGTCCATGTTAAGGGAGAACTGAAGGCTACATACCCAAAAATGTGTTAACAATCCTAAGACACACTTTGTCTTAACGTCTTAAGCTGTCTCTGCGGCTTAAGTAACTTTACACCCATGTGCATCTTGCCAGACTTTTTCTTACTGCCTACCTCTTCATCCTGCTTCAGATGTTTTGAGGAAGGTCTTGGGCTTCTGGTTTTGATTTTTGAGAATGCATCTCAGAGACATTCAAACAGGATTCGTAATCCAACCAGGATTTGTTAGGGAAGGATCTGTCATTCATTCCCTGCACTTATTAATTTACATTCCTCTGACCTGACTACACATAGTGGTTCAAAGCTTACAAGGTTCACTACACTAATGATTCTTGTCAGGAAATGCATCACAAACAAATGGAAACCTAAGGACCCTTGATTTCTTTGGTACCAGACCTAAAGGATTTAGAACTTGGCAAGGAAATTATAATGTCCAGAAGATAAGATGTGGTTTACACAAACCATGTTTCAAATAATATAAAAAGTTACTACAGAAAAACAGAGAAAAAGGTTTCTATTTTTACTTACTAAAAACAATCAGAGTAGCATTTTTATGGATGTGTATATCCTGGGTAATCTTACTTTCTCCAGATATGTATTTAAAAATGTTCACTTTTTTATTATAATTTAATCCTGTTGCTAAAACAATTTTTTTACAATGCCAGTTTTATAAGTGCTGCAGATTCTCTTGTTGCATACTGATCAAAGAAATAAACATTCCATAAAAGTACAAATAAAAATAGTGAGCATCACACACAGTTATGCGTTCACTTTACTGGTTATTATAAGATTCCTTCCACTTCTATGTATATGTGGAAGCAATGCTTTACTATGCAGCAACAGGACAGTAGAACAGAACAATAAAAATATAAGTAATTTTGAACACTTTGGCTTATGAAAGCATATTGGATTCCATTAATAAAATTTTGAAGAGAGAATGGGAAAATGGTCTATAATTTGATCTGTTCTCATCCGAAGGATATGATGATGACACATCTTGATAAACTAACTGATACAAAGAAATATTCTTCCACAACTATAAATGTGATAGGTTTAAATTTGAAATTAGAAGGCAATGCTTCAGAGTGATTGTTCTTATCACTATCAAGCACTCTTTATGAGTATGCCCTATTTTTGCTTGAATATTGTCAGTACACAGGGCCTGTTCTTTACTGCTCCTTTCTCAATATTACTTTCAATGACCCATTCCTTCTTTGTGAGCTCATTAATCAAGTCCATACTGCAATTTCTTCTAGCACTGATGTACATTGTTAACCCCACTTATTTTATTTTCCATGTATATTCTGTAGATCCAAGTATTATCTTCCAGATGTCCCCAGTTAAATGTAGCTCACATTATTTGTATGACAGCAGTAACAAGTGTCATAGCTAGTTTGTCTGACTCCCCCTTCTCTACCCCTAAAAGAACTTCTCAAAAATAAATAAAAAAATATTGTCAAATGAAGCAAAGAAATTATGCAAACTTCTTGTTACAGTTTCTGAAGCACTAAGCCGCTAAATGCATCTACTAAGAAATGACTGATATCATGTTATTACCGACGGCATCTTAAATGAATGCCATTACTCCACTTACACCCCACTGAGATTTGCCAATCCTGCTCCTAACTGCTACATGTAGGGCACCTTCCCCCTTTGTCCCACCCTAATTATGGCTCTGATTATACCAACTTTACATCTGGAAGTACTGCATACTGGCATGTGTGAATAGTGAAATACTTAAACATTAAAAATTGTCACACCCTTCATAGCAGACAGTTTATGGGACAAAATAAAAATCATTCAGCGCTACCTTCTGAATCAAGTCATAGTGCAATGTGTAATGTGTTACACATATCACATGTTTTGTGATACACTTTCACTAGTGATTATGCTTCAAACCTGAAGGGCATAGATCCATGAGATCTGGTGCAATTCCCATCAAATACAGCTACATTTTTACCACTTTATCAGTTTGCCAGTAAGTACGTTTAATTGGCACCACTAATGTGATCACAGTTAAACAACAACGAGGGTGGGATTCTATGTGCGTGGGAAATGAGTTGAAAGCATCACTTTGACTACCACATTTAATTCAATTAATTCATGTACTGACAACAGGTGGTACACTTCTTTTTGGTGCTAGAAGTTCAGAAGTCTAGAGTTTCTATTCCCATTCCAGGTGATTTGATTGTTGACACTGTAGTGCAGCATTAGGGGATGCTACACTCCTGAAAATGTCATACTTTGAAAGAGGCATTAAACTGAGGTCCCATCTGCTGGAGATGATGGTCTTTCAAGTCGATGTAAAAGATTCCTTGGCATGTATTGAAAAGAGCAGTGGAAATTCCTCTATGGCCAAATTTCCCCTATTAGTATAATAGCATAAATACGGCCTTGGGTCTCCCCCCGAAAATAAGTCACTAGTCTAGATGGATTTACCAGGTCAGCCAGTGACGGCTCGTGATATCGGTCTGCAGGACTGCAGCCCTCCCCAGCTCTGGAAGAAAGAAAAAAGAACATGTTTACTTTAAAATAAAAAAATATATACATTTATAAATTATTAAATGTTTTAATACTGGCTAATTGCTGTAAGCGAGTCCAACTGACTTGCAAATCCCGGAACTCAAACTGTGCATGCTCAGTGAGGGGTTTTTTTTCGACTTTTATCTGCATCTGGACTGTTGTAAAATGAGTCCATATTGAGGAGAAAAAAGGCATTGGTGTGATGCCCAGAAGACTATGCGGTTAACCCCAAAGTGAACTGGGAGGGAGTCAGACTGCCACGTCTGCAGTCATGTACGTGACGTGGACAGCTAGATGGCTACTGACTGGTTCTTGCTCTCTTCCCAAAAAAGAAAATGAAAAACAAATCAGTAGTACACAGCGCCTAGCACGCATATCGCACAGTTCAGTGCTTTCATTACTTGCTACTGTACTGAAAGGTGCTTTGTTCTATTGCTAAAAAAAAACTTGTGTCTGTGTTGTTTGATTTTTTGGGGCGGGCTTATGACAGTTTGTTCATTTGAACAGACCGACAAGCAGCAAATGAATTTTAATATCAGAAATGGCTGACTGTAAGGATCTGTAACATATGAAGGCAAAGACAAAAATAAGAAAATACATCAGGGATGTTCTCACAACTCAGGGTCAGGTAGGCAGTATGTTGGGGTGTGTGTGTTTGTGTGTGTGTGTGTGTGTGTGTGTGTGTGTGTGTGTGTGTGTGTGTGTGTGTGTGTGTGTGTGTGTGGGTGGGTGTGTGTGTGTATGAGTGAACAAGGCTGTGTGCTTGTGCTAATGATGCATAGGTCACTGGTGGTCATTGCCATAGGAAGGTATAATCTTACACTTGCAGTAGTTACAGGCAATTCAGAGGCATTCAGATTAGCCAGTAATGAGGTATTTCCTCATTGTGGTTAACATGTCATTATATCATACTTTTCTGCATTGTAGAATTGGTCCCTTTAGGCTGTAGCTCTTAACTACCGGCAGTAGCATTCTTTCTGAAACTCCAGATTAGTCATAAGTCACGACAGTGAGTCCCTGGCTGTGCAGAAGCCAAAAAAATAATTAAAAGGGTTGCTTTTACCTACCAGTTAATTGCAAAGACTTTTATTTAACATTTAAGTGAAAATAATTTGAAGTAACCATAATGAAGAATTGTCAGATCTCCAACGGTGTGTTAATACAGCAACTTTTTTGTCATAAAATAATTTTTTCTTTCTTTTTTTTTTTTATTTTCATGACTCTCATCACCATATAGACTCAGCTAAGTAAAACTCCTTTCATTTATATAAATAACAAGGTTAAGAATGTCTAAACAATTATTGGTTTATTATATAGCTGAGGGAATCATAAGAAAATGTCATAAAATAATCTTTACTGACTAAATATTGTTCTTGTATATGAAGTCCAGAATCCTAATCCTATCCTAGCCTTACTATATAATTTGATTTGCTAACTTGGTTCCTTTATGGCAGACCTGAAAGCAAGTGTGAAATGGAGTATGTGATTCTTCCATTTATGAGGTGTTTAGTTGGGTTTCCTTCTTTTTATGGCAGACCCGAACGGAGGTTTTTTTTTTTTGTTATGGCAGACTTGAACGGAGGGTTTTTTCCCTGTTATGGCAGAATGGATGTTTTTTTTTTTTTTTTTTGTTATGGCAGACCTGTACAGAGTGTTTTTCCTGTTATGGCAGAACTGAACGGAGGTTTTTCTTTGTTTTCTGGCAGAAGTAAGTGTATGTGTGTGTGTATCTGTGTGTGTGTGTGTGTTACATACAGCTGGTGGCTAAAGAGAAGTGAAGAAGAAAAAGCAAACTCCACAACATTGAACAAACCTTTTTAATAAAATAACAAAGCTTTCATACAATGGGTCCTTCTTCAGCGTTAATAAAATTCATAGTAAAAGCTAACATCCTTCATACTAAAAAATTCAAATCACATGACATAGGCCTAACCTATCAAGCACTAAGAGTTAATTTATCAATTAACAATTTTAAAAGTAACTTTTTAAAGCAATATTCCATACATAAAAGAACACATTACATCACATAAATTACTTCAATCTATACAGAAATTCCTGTTGTTTAATGGATTTGCTGCCACTTCTTTTTTAATATAGGTTTCAGTGTAACCTGTTTATTCAAACCAGGGTGATAATCCGCTTGTAGGCGGATAATCCACTCATATTCTTTGCTGTCTAATCTATTTATCAGGTCACCACGTCTAATATTTGAAATTAAGACGTCTATTACACAAAACAGGAATTGATGTGAATCATTAGTCTCCTGTATGTGTTGGGCTAAGGAGTTAGTAGCAACCTTCCTCCATACCTCTGACCTGTGCTCTACAATCCTATCTCGTAGCCTTTTTGCAGATTTACCAACATAGAAACAAGGCATTGTTGGCATAAAGCTCTACAGCGTAATACCAATGTAATAATTAAAGAGGCAGATAAAGGGGGTAGTATAGTGCTAATGAATACTGATGACTACCTTGCAGCAATGGCTGAATTGATATCTGATACACATACGTTTAAACTAATATATGATGGGGACATTAATGAGATTGTTAGTAGGATAAATATGGCCATTTATGATCCGCAGTTAATGAATGATATAAATGTGGATACATTCAACTTCTTTACTGTACCTTGCCATACAATACCAATTTTATATGGCCTGCCAAAAATACACAAGTCAGTGAGTAAGCCACCAATGAGACCTATAGTGTCTGGTCGTGGGTGAGCTACAGAGCCTTTATCTATATATTTAGAGAAAGCTCTTAAAGTCTTTTTACAGGGTGTCCCTAGTTATATCAAGGACACTGGAGATTTCCTTACTCAGTTATACATTTGGCATAATATGAATACAGGAAAGGATTTTCTGTTGGTGAATTTAGATATCAAATCCCTTTTTACAGTGATCCCCAATGAGTTTGGGATAGAAAAAATAAGGGAAATATTCCAGAAATGTGGCCACTTGTCAGCTAGATATATTGGGACACTCTGTAAGCTATTAGTACTAGTATTACAAAACAATGTTTTTGTGTTTAATAAGCAGATATACCAACAAGTATTAGGTATAGCTATGGATACTGCAATAGCGAGTGGGGCGGCTCGTGGCATCAGACTGCCGAACTGCAGCCCCCTCAGCTAAAAAGTAAAGTGTTTAAATGTTTTAAAAAATGTAAAAAAAAAAAAATACCTTTTTTTTGTACTTTGTCTTTAAACAAACTTCGAGTTCGCGACTCAGAAGTAAGCGCATGCGCATTGCGCACTTTAACCGCCTCGGGCTGCAGCGGTTTTAAACAGCTTTTTTTTTTTTTTCATTGCAGCCTGGAGGAGTAATGAAGGCATCATTGAATTGGAATTGGAAGGGGCTCGGACTGCGACGTCTGCAGGCACGTCATGACGTACTTGCTGGGCTAAATGCTGCTGATTGGTTGTCGCTCTCTTCCCGGGCTTTATGTGCTGGGAATAGAGCGAGAATCAATCAGTCAGTTGTCGGCTTCCTTTGTGGATTGACCTTTTTTTAAAATTTTAATAATTCTTTTTTGTTTTGGCATTGGATGGAATCTGATTTTACTTTTTATTTGGGTGGATTTTTTTTGTCAGCTGTGGCTGCAGCCTGCGCTAGAGAGAGAAGGAAGAACAGAAGAACAAGAAGAAAGAAGAAGAAAGAAGAAAGAAAAGAAGAAAAAAAACAGAGTGAAGGTGCAGAATGAAAGTATGTATTGTAAAACTGTGTATTATGTATATATATTTAGGCATTTTTTTCATTGTGAAGTCGATCTTTCAGCATATTATTCTTCAGTACACTGAATTTTTGGTGAGATTGCTTTGTTAGTGTGTTTTCTTTGCTGCTTTAATCAACAAATTCAGTCTATCACAAACATTCTCTGTTTCATCATCAGTACAGTGCCATGATCAGGTCACACAGATGGCAGTGGGAACACCTATTTTAACTACATGATGTTTAGGGTTTTGTGGCATCTAAGCAAATCAATGCCTCAGCAAGCAGAGGATTAGGTCCAAAATAATTATTTAAATAAACGGTGGATGCAGACAGCTATGTTACCCTCTAGTTTGTTAGTCAGGGCTACTATCATAAAGTGCTCATCTATGAAAAAAATAATAACATTCTGGACAATATTGATAGCTGCACTCCTAAAGTCACCTCACCCCGAGGCCCAGAGTCACATAAAGGGTAAATAAGGTTCTAAGCTTAGAATGGCGGGAAATGTGCAGTGAAAATGAAAGGGAGGGCATGGGCTTCTCTTCATGAAATTAATTGTAGAAAATCTCCCTTTCATTTTCACTGCACATTTCCACCACCATATTGCAAGTAAGTTAATTATTCCTTATTTAACATTCAACAATGCATTTGTTTCAACACGAAACATCAGCATTTGAAAACATAAAAACATGCTTGGGAAAATAAGTACACTTACATACTCTAATCTTAAGATTTGCAACATGTTAAATGCCACCTTATAAACATGTCCCACTATTAGTGGACTATGTGTTCAGCTTATTCAACTGCTCCATTGCCAGTGGTCTAGATAAGGGTTGATAACCATGGCTTTCATTTGTATATTTATTTACTGAGGGTTTTTGCCCTTTTCAGCCAAACTCTATGCTGACCTTCTTGGATCATGTATTTCATCAATTTAAAGACACACACACACACACACACACACACACACACACACACACACACACACACACACACACACACACACACATGCATGTACATACACACGCACACGCACAGACACACACGCACTGTCCCAGTTTATACAAGAGCAATTTTTAGTACTGTTTATATGTTCCATCAATAAATTTGGCCTTGTCCAGATTTATTGCATTAACAGGTTGGGAGATACATGGAAATAAATTGCTTTATAGAATTAGGCATTGCCAAACCTCTCAACTGTCCCTGATTTTGACTCAAAATGTTGCTCTTCCCCTAATGATCCCTCCACAAAATAGCAATTTTGGAAGAAAACATGGAGGGTTTATAATTAAGAAACAACTGTAATAATCAGATTACTTTTATTTCAGAAATGCATGTAAATTATTTTATTTTGTCAGCTGATCAAGTTAGCAGTACTAATATTAAAGTGTCCCTTCTTTGACAGGTTCCTAGCTGTATTGTGTTGCTATTTTATATTTTTACATCACATTTTTGGACCATTTTTCATAAAATTGTGTTTTTTGGCAAATTAGTGACAAATAATTAAAGACTGAAGTTAGAAAATAATGACAGACATTTGATTTTCAGATTTCATACCATTCAGAAAATTCATACTAATGCAAGACCTCTATTAGCTTTCTAAGTTTATAAGAGCAATATTTTAAAAATTGTTCTTATTTTTGGGCCTCTGTCCCATTTCTTTGTATGGCTTTGTCCAGATTTCTTGCTCTGAGGTTGAGAGGTATGACAAATGTGTCAGGGCCATCACAAGTCAGCCAGAGACATTTCAAACTGTGACATACTTGTTGCACCCCACTCCCCCATGTAGTGAATCTGGATGTGTTGAAGCAAGGCAAGGAGTTATGCAGTGTAAATGTGCAGAGAATCCCACCCATCCAAGGTAGACACAAGTACTAGAGTGGCTTTTCATCTGTCCTTGATTTTTACAGAATGGTCTGGTTTCTGCATATTTTTTGTACTGTTGATTTATGCTTATTACTCAAAGTGCCTGTTGCTCTGTGTTTAAGTAGCAATACATTAATGACCATCAGGTAAGCTTGGCTGTTATTGCAAGATGCAAGTAAGCTTTAATAAGCATACTGTTAAAGAATTGTCAACATTGAAAGCCTTTCTGTTGTTGCCATGCAGAGAATACTTGACTAGATAATGTATAAGCCTTGGGTATTAAAGGACAGGATTCCATTATTTTAAAAAGCTCATTACACTTGTTGGAGACTTCCAGTCATCTCTACAGACTTTACCCATAAACTAAACAGAATGCCAATCATGTGTGGTCCATAACCTGTACAATAATCCTTTAAGCAATGTATCTTGAGCTTGTTTCTTGTTTGCTTTTCATTTTTTACTTTGATCATGTTTTCCCCATGAAACAAGTTGTCAGGCAGCAGGTCTTTTTTGGATAGGAAACATTTTTACAAGTGGGGGTATCACAGAGATTTCTACTTTCAGCATGTTACTTGGTACTTTAATAAAGCTGAATATAAATTATAATTAGAACTGCAGTGCAAGGAGAAGTGGTTTGAGTTGAGTGCTTCTGTTTTTTTCTTATACTTGATTTTGACTGGCATTCCAGTAATGTATTTAAAAAGTAATTTATTTTTTCATGCCTCACAACCTTTTGTTTCCATCTAGATATTAAGTAAGCTGTCATGCAGCCAATGCATTGAAATATTTTTATTCTTCTACACTTATTTTTGTCTTGATTGGACTTTCATAATGATGGCTTGCCACCCAGGGCAACGTATTTAATTAAAGTTAGTTTTTGTGGTTTTGAGCATAGCTCCTCCCCTTTCTAGTTGACCACACCCATCCCCCTTGACCCCACCCATTCAGCTGTCTCCTGCAGCCCCCCTGTGATTTGAAGTCACCAGCCGCCACCTACACTGAGCAAGTGGGAAGAGATGAATGTATTTTGCCAGGGAAATAGATATGCATACAGGAGCCTGTTTTATAAGCGTTTCATGGATAATATTTTTTTGGCATGGCATGGTACTAGTGATGAGCTTGAAAATTTCTTCAACTATTTGAACAATGTAAATGACTTTTTGAAGTTTGAAATGAAGTACTCAGAATCTAATATACATTTTTTGGATGTTACCCTTTCTAGAACTGAAGGCATGTTGTACACTAGTATTTACAAAAAAGATGTACATGTAAATAAATAGTTACATAAGACTAGCATGCATGCTAGACATGTCTTTAAGGGTATTCTGAAGAGTCAATATTTGCGTGCTAGCAGATTAGACACCCAAGATGAAACATGTTATAAACAGATGCAGGGTATGACTGATGAATTATTAGCAATGGGCTATAATCAGAATGAGTTGGATGGGATTAGAAATTAAGTATTTTCAATGAGAGGAAGAAAGGCTAGGCCATATTTTTCTAATAATGATGTTGTTGATATGATCTGCCTCCATCCTGATAATACATTGAGATACTTAATGACTTATAGCAGAGTAAGTAAATCTGTTGAACAAGTTATCAGGAATAACTGGCATATTTTGAAAGCAATACCTGGCCATGAAAAATGGCTTCCTGACAAACCATGTTTTACTTATAGGAACTGTGACAGCTTGAAAAAGCGCTTATGTTACAAGGATTTTCCTTCGAATAGGGCAAGTTCTATCACTTATAATAAAAAAGGCACCTATCCCTGCTATAATTGAATATGTTGTTCTAGTATAATTACACTAACTGAATGTATTCATCCCTTGAATGGTAGAAAGTTTATTTTTCATTGCACAGCTATATGTAATACTACACGTGATTTATCAGGCGTTATACCAACAATGCCCTTGTTTCTATGTTGGTAAATCTGCAAGAAGGTTACGAGATAGGATTGTGGAGCATAGATCAGAGATATGGAGGAAGGTTGCTACTAACTCCTTAGCCCAACACATAGAGGAGACTGATGATTCACATCAATTCCTGTTTTGTGTAATAGACATCTTAATTTCAAATATTAGACATGGTGACCTGACAAATAGATTAGACACCAAAGAATATGAGTGGATTATCCGCCGACAAGCGGATTCTCACCCTGGTTTGAATAAGCAGGTTACACTGATACCTATATTCAAAAAGAAGCAGCAGCTAATGAGTGATGAGCCTCTACACATCACTCATTAGACCCATTATAGAGTACAACGCCCCTTTTGCTATGTACCTCACAAGACATCTACAACTGGAAAGGCCACAGAAATACCTCACAAAGAGGATTACCAGCCTCAAATAGATGCCCTATGCAGACCGTCTAAAAAACTCCAGCTTTACTCCATCACATATCGCCTACTCAGAGATGATCTCTGCCTAACATACAAAGCTATGTCAAACCCAGAGCTGTTGGACATGCTCCACTTAAAGAAATCCCAATCCCTCCGAGCTACACGGTCTAGGGACCTAAACCTTGTCACCACAATAAACAGAACATGCTGGAGAGATAGATTCCAGTCCCAGAGACTTCCCATACTCCGGAATAAACTACCTATCTATATCAAACAAAACTCCTCATTAGCTCTCTTCAACAAAAATCTTGATGACTGGATGGGAAATAGGAAATTCACCCCGGGGATCACCTCTGCGGCTCTGCTTGACAGTGGCACAGGAAAATAATTTTCATGGTTGGCAAAAGCCAGGGTACCTTTTTGGTTGGGCTTCTATAGGCCCCAGGGCCGATAGCCCAGTACCTACCTATGAACCTATGAACTTATGAGCAAGTCCATTAAACAACAGGAATTTCTGTATAAATTGAAGTCATTTATCTGATGTAATGTGTTCTTTAATGTATGGAATATTGCTTTAAAAAGTTCCTTTTAAAATTGTTAATTGATAAATTAACTCTTAGTGCTTGATAAGTTTGGCCTATGTCACATGATTTGAATTTTTTTAGTATAAAGGATGTTAGCTTTTACTATGAATTTTATTAACACTGAAGAAGGACCCATTGTCTGAAAGCTTTGTTATTTTATTAAAAAGGTTTGTACAACATTGTGGAGTTTTCTTTCTCTTTTCTACTTGGATATTTGCTTGTTAACTCCACTTTATCATTTTGGCTCACCTTTTTGTTTTTTTAGAGAGAAGTGAACTCAGGAACTAGACTCAAACCCTGAGTCTTGGGAAACAGACAGCTACAGCTTAGCTTCACTACCCATTGCCACTTGTGAAATTTGTGCCTCATATTTTTGTTCTGTTCCTCATAATATCTGTGGTTTTTCAGGACTTTGAATTCACGAAATAATGACAGACATCTGAATTTCAGACTTCCTATTCTTCAGAAAGTACATGATAACACAGATCCTTTTATTCTAGCAAGTTTCTGTTTATATGATCAATATTTGGAAATTGTCCCTATTTTTGGGGCTGTATAGTGGCTTTGCCCATGTTTTTTTGTGCTAAGAGGTTGACAGCTATGGTGAGAACTGAATTCACTGACTATGTTTGTGGGCTGTATTCCCCCATTATTTTCTGTGTCTAGGTGTTTTGTGCTAAGAGGTTGAGAGCTGTGGTGAGAACTGAATTCACTAAATGATAACCACTTAAGTTTCAATCTGTCTTTCAAGAAACCGCTGATTTGGTATAGTGGTATGTTATTTTGACTGTAGTGCACAGGGTCTTGGATTCAAGGCTTGTCAGTGAAATGCATGGTGGTAATGCAGCATTTTATTCTAGCAACTTTCCAAGATTATACAAGCAATGTTTAAAATGTGTCCCTAGTTTTGGGGCTTTTGTCCCCTCCCCCCAATAAATTTTGGCTTTTTCCAGGTTTCTTGTTTTTCAAAGTTGACATATACAACAGAGTGTTGAATGGATTTTATAAGGAGCTGAGAGCTTGAAGAGAAGTTTAGTGCTGCTTATGCTGAGCCTGATTGCATTGTTAATAGCACAACAGGTAGTGTACTTGCTTTAGATGCAGAAGACTGTGGGTTCTACTCCCACAATATATAGATGCATTGTTAATACTGTACTGTGTTGTACCTTTAAAGGAGGTAGATGCTGCAATCTTGAGAATGTCCTCTTTGGTGGAGATACCTAGTAAAGATGAACCTGTTATCAGTTTGCCATCCATTCCCTATTGCAATATTACTAGCTTATCATTTATTATTGTAACACTGGCAATTTATTCCTCAAGAGCAATGGGTACTTTATTTGTATATGAAACAATGAAATATAAAGTTGTTTGCTAGCAGCAACCTCTTCATTTAGTTACAGATCTCTTTAATGTGGAATTATTTAGATGACTTTTACTTCTGCAGAGATTGTGCATATTTACTGATACTGGTGGACTGTCGAAGTTTGAGTAGACGTTTAGGATGGAAATGTTCTGAATTGGGCAGTTTTGTCATTATTGGTGCATGCATTTTGTTTCATTGTTTACTGAAAAATGTTAAAAGCAATAAATTTAAAATGCCCTCTTGCAACTGCACTGTATTATAGAAGGAATATAATTTAATACAGTCAGGAAGGTGTATCAAAGAACACATGCATGTTTCCTGTGCAAGGGGCCTATGATTTGAAAATAGCCCAGAGTTAATCTTTATCTGCCACTGGCCAGATGTATTTTCTTTGAATGTGGGTTTCAATGCTGTTTCAATGAATGTGAGTTTCAAGGGCAGAGAAGTTTTAACGCCAAGTCTGTTTTCATTGTGAGACTGGATTGCTTTGTTTAGCAAATGCCTATTAGTGTTAGTGTTTGTGCTGTAAAATGTAAAATACAACTTTTAAATGAAATTCAAATTGCTGTAGAAGTAAAGCAGCATGCACATTACAGTGCTTTTCATAAATGGGGTGAAATAGCTGCATGGGGGAGGCCCCATTCAACCATGATTTTGTGAGGGGGGAAGGGAAGGGCGGCAAACTCAGACAGCCCTGGCTGAACTATACCTCTCAACTGTCCAGATTTTTGCAGAATGAATAGATTTTTGCTTCTTATTTTTCGTTTGTTCCTCATAAAAATTGTGGTTTTCTGAAAACTCATTTCGGAATGAAGTCACTAAATAACAACAGACATTGAGTTTCAAACTTCATACCCTTCAGAAAAATGCATGCTAAAGCAAGACCTGTTCTGTCAACAGTCTAAGTTGATACAAGAGCAATTTTTAGTACTGTTTGTATGTTCCTCCAATATATTTGGCCTTGTCCAGATTTCCTGCATTAAGAGGTTGAGAGGTACATGCAAATAAACAACTTTATAGAATTAGGTATATCCAAACCTCTCAACTGTCCCCAATTTTGGCTCAAAATGCTGCTCTCCCTCTACTAACCCCTCCACAAAATGGCAAATTTGTAAGAAAACGTGGAGGGTTTCCAATTAATAACATCCCAGTTTTTGCAATGTTTTAGCATAACTCCACCCCTTTCTAGCTGGTCACACTCCTTCCAGTTGGCCCAACCCATTTAGCTGTCTCCTGCAGTCCCCCTTTGATTTGAAGTCACAAGCCGCCATTGTTAATATCCTGTGTATAACAACCTGACCTAATTCCTGATCAAGGTTCACACATAGGAGGATTTTATGTGTGTATTAATAATATTCACAAATTATTACAGTTGAAACTATTGCATATGTACCATGACAGGAAGATATTAGTCACTGTGTGTGTGAGAGTATAGTCTGAGATTAAAACAGTTTCCTTGCTGTCAGTTTATCTAAAGTGAAATGACATGGATTACTTTCAGGTGGTGGCAATAGGACATTCTTTAACATATCAAGTAAAATGAATATAACAAGGAGAGGATTACTCTCTGAGCAAAAGGAGCTAACTGCTGTCTATGAGTGAATTAATGGGAAATATTACAATGACAGAAAGAAGTTCCTTAACATTCTGAGGACCATAATTGTGATCCCCTGAACAAGAAGACTGAAAATATGGGCTTATAGGTTCATAGGTTCATAGGTAGGTACTAGGGTACTAGGCTATTGGACAAGGGCCTATGTAAGCCTAGCCAGCAAGGCTTGGGGAATAAACAGTAAAAGTGAGGCTATACCAATGGACAATCTATATCTATACATACAGCTCTTTCTCTGTACACATACACATACACACACACACACATATATACACAGTACCTCAAGATTCAAAAGGACTAATTCTCCTGCCTCTATCCAGTGTCTGTTTGCCTGGGTTGAAAACTGCTACTACTCTACGAGGGTACTTACTGACTCTTACCCTTGGAAAACCCTGGACCTTTTCACTCTGCTTCAAACACAGTACCTCAAGATTCAAAAGGACTAATTCTCCTGCCTCTATCCAGTGTCTGTTTGCCTGGGTTGAAAACTGCTACTACTCTACGAGGGTACTTACTGACTCTTACCCTTGGAAAACCCTGGACCTTTTCACTCTGCTTCAAACACAGTACCTCAAGATTCAAAAGGACTAATTCTCCTGCCTCTATCCAGTGTCTGTTTGCCTGGGTTGAAAACTGCTACTACTCTACGAGGGTACTTACTGACTCTTACCCTTGGAAAACCCTGGACCTTTTCACTCTGCTTCAAACACAGTACCTCAAGATTCAAAAGGACTAATTCTCCTGCCTCTATCCAGTGTCTGTTTGCCTGGGTTGAAAACTGCTACTACTCTACGAGGGTACTTACTGACTCTTACCCTTGGAAAACCCTGGACCTTTTCACTCTGCTTCAAACACAGTACCTCAAGATTCAAAAGGACTAATTCTCCTGCCTCTATCCAGTGTCTGTTTGCCTGGGTTGAAAACTGCTACTACTCTACGAGGGTACTTACTGACTCTTACCCTTGGAAAACCCTGGACCTTTTCACTCTGCTTCAAACACAGTACCTCAAGATTCAAAAGGAGTATGTCTACTTAATTGATTGTAGCCTATTACCATTTTTATCTGGTGAAGTTCTGTTAGCTCCCAGCTAAGCTTGCCAGCAGCAGCTACCCCCCCACCCCCTTACTCTGTTCTACTGTTCCTTTCTCCAACCTTGTGTTCTACTTGGTGTGTACTCCCCTCCCAGTAGTATACGCTTTTTCTGCCCCTGTACCTTTGTGACTCCTCTTTGTACCTCTGCCCTATGCCCACTAGACGTCACTCTGTCCACATCTAGACTTATAGTACTTGCTTATTCCCCTACCTAACTCTTCATATCTTACCCTTCTCTCTCCCATCCCTCACCTCCTTTGTAGTGCCCTGTAACCCTCTCCCCCGTACGCTACCATGCTCAAAGCTCCTATCTGCCAGCCTTTTCTGTTACTTTTTCCTTCCTCTCTGGATTCTGTGTGGCCCCCGCTCCGCTCCCCTCCCTACCCCCATATCCCACCCACCCCCAGTGGTCCTAACCTTATACTACACTAGACACACCCCTCACCCTTACAACCTATCCTACTATTTCCCGCTAAACACCAAACCCCTCCCCTCTACATACACTCCTTCCTCCTCCCTCCTCCTCTATTACTAAACCAAACTGATCTCTTATTACTAACTTCTCTCATTTCCCAGAATTAAAACACCTTCCTTAAAACTCCACTCTCTCCACCTTTACTACCACTTTATATTCCAATTTCACACCCCTACATATCTCATACCTTCGTACCTTATACCATTTTTTTTTTCTTTCCACCTATCCTTCCCTTTTTCTTTTCCTAATACTCTACCTAATCTTCCCTAACTCACATATTTCTCCACACTTACCCACCATGTTGATATTCTTAGCATTATTGTCTACCACCCTTTATTCTTCTTACTTTCTTACCTCCTATGAACACCCTCTTAAAAAACATCCAGACTACATAGGTAAACATACATCTATTATCCACACTTCTCTTACCACTTTCTTAAATTCTACCTCTACCCCCAGCTATCACCTTCCCCAATTCCATAGGCGCTCCCACCTTACCTATGCCTTACCCTCAAATAAAAAAATTAAACAACTAACCTTTCTTAAAAACTACTTCTTATCAAGACCTAATACTCCTACCCTACAAGATGGTGGCATTCACCCCAACCCTGGCCCTATTTATTCCTCCCCTAAAGTATCTAGGCCAAACTGCAATAACACCCTACTTATAGGACATCTAAACATACGAAGTGTAAATAACAAAGTACCCTACTTACATGCCCTTTTAGATACTCACCACTTTGACATTTTGTGCCTCTCTGAAACTTGGCTTAAGCCAGCCACCAAAGACACTGAGATTACACCCCAGGGCTATAATATACTTAGGCTTGATCGTTCTAAACGTAAAGGTGGTGGAGTGGCAATTCTTTTCAAGAATCATCTTAGCATCTCAACCATCCTGACCAATCCAACACAGGATGTTAGAGCAGAAGCAATCATTGCTAAACTTCAATTAAATGCTCAAAAAGCCCTTTATATCATATGCATGTATATATCACCAGGCAACAATATTCCAATCTTAGAAGACTATCTCTGTTGGGTTTCCACTAACTACCCACAAGAAACTATTATTCTGGGTGACTTTAATATAGACTGGAATACAATTAATAATGAAAATCCCTCCTACCATATAAATCTACACAGTTTTACTCAATCCATTACCAATACAACAAGGCTTCATAAACCCAGTAAGAAACAGAGTATCTTAGACTGGATACTTATAAACAAAGCCAATATCTCATATAAAGTAGGAACTATGCCAGATGACCTCAGTGACCACTGCCTTACCTATATCTCTAGAAAAAAGACTGACTATAAAAACCTCCCCATCACTAAAACAATACGCTCTACCAAACACTTTCAAACTGACCTATTTCAAAACGAACTCAAAACATGCAACTGGAACCTCTTGAAATCACTTCCACTTAATGAAGCAGTATCTCTCTTCAACTCAACCTTCCTTTCTATTCTGGATAAACATGCCCCTGAACGTTCTATTAGAATAAAAACTAAAATAGCCCCTTGGCTCTCAAAGGAAACAAAGAATTTAATTCATTCTAAGAATAAAGTTTGGGCCAAATGGAGACACCACAGAATCAACTCTGACTTTCTTCATTTTTGTAAACTTAGAAACCTCACAAAAAAAGCTATTATCTCTGACAAAAAGAACTACTACTGTGAACTACAACAAAACCATTTCAACAATCCCAAACAATTCTGGTCTTCAATCAACAAACTACTTTCACCCGGAACAACTAAAACTCCCTCCCCTCTAAACGCTGACCCAGATACCCCTGACCATACTGCAAATGCTTTTAACTCCTTTTTCATAGAAACCATTCAATCTCTTGCTAAACAACTTAACACTAATAACTTCTACCCTCCAAATAAACTTGACTCCACACACAATTTCACTCTACAGCCCATCTCGACCTCTTTCATCTATAAGCTTATTCTCAAACTCAAACCTTGCACCCCCTCTGCTGACAATCTCCCTTCTCTCTTTCTTCAAAAGGCTGCTAAACAAATTTCTTACCCTATATCTATACTCATAAATAGGACTATCCAAGAGGGAACTATACCTGATATATGGAAAGTCTCTCATATCATCCCACTACATAAAGGTGGTAACTCTATCGACTACACAAACTTTAGACCCATTGCTCTTCTCTCACCTCTAGCTAAGATAATGGAAAAATGCATTCATCAGCAACTTGTACAGTATCTCTCTTTACACAACATTATAGCTAACAGCCAACATGGCTTCAGACCACACCATAGCACCTCAACTGCCCTCCTGTCCTTCGTTGATACCATCAACAACTCTCGCAACTCTAACCTTGTCACCTCTGCCCTTTTCATTGACCTTTCTAAAGCTTTTGACATGGTAAACCACTCTTCCCTTATTCACATCCTTGAATCCCTGTCATTTGACAACCTGGCTATAAAATGGTTTACTTCTTATCTAAGTAACAGACAACAAGCTGTTCTTTGGGACAACCATATCTCCTCCTTACTACCTGTTTCTATTGGAGTCCCACAAGGCTCCATTCTAGGGCCTCTTCTCTTCTCCCTTTACATAAACAATCTTAACACTGTAATCCCTCAGGCAACCTGCATCCAATATGCTGACGACTCTACTATTATCTGTTCAGCATCTACCTCTTCAGAGCTACTCTCTCTAACTCAAACTACCTTCAACACTGTAGAAACTTGGTTTACTAGACGTTACCTTCTCCTTAATGCTAAAAAAACTAAACTTCTCCTTTTCACTCCCACCAGTCGAACCTCCCCTTTAAATTTCAACATCTTGTCTAATGATACCACTGTCATAACTCCTGACACAACAACTAAACTGCTAGGTATAACCATTGATAACAATCTCACTTTTGATCAACACATCAATTACATCATTAAAACTGTTAACAAAAAAATAGGTTCTCTTTACCGTATTAAACCATTTCTTACACCTTCCTCCAGAGCTACTATCGCCCACTCCCATCTGATATCTACTCTCTTTACGCCTCACCCATTTTCAGTAACCTTAAGAAGGCTAACCTAAATAAACTAGCAACTTGTTACAATAGCATTGCCCGCTTTGCCACCAGTAACCCTTTCAGAACACATCACTGCCACAACCTACAACTCCTAGGCTGGCTTGAGCTTCAAAACTGTCTTATGATCTCACAACTTACTATTGCCCACAAGATACTTTACCATCCTGAAAACACCCCAATACTATCACAGCTGTTAGTCCCTTATAACAATCTTACCTCCCTTCGATCTTCTTCTAAACTCATGACCAAATCTGTAAAATCCCACAACTTAGCTGGAGACTCTCTGTTTGCTAATACTGTAGGTAGGACATGGAATCTACTACCCACAGATATCACTCTAACCTCCTCCTTACCACTCTTTAAACAAAAAATCAAGCAGTACTTCCAAAACCACTGGCTTTGATCATGCAGGACTCTGACTAACCTTCAGCACATCTCCTACTCAACCTTAACTTTCTTTCATTAATTAATACCTATACTTACTATACTATACTACACTTACTATTTTCTTTGGTCTTGCCCTAATCCCCTACTCAACCTTAACTTCACTCTTTGACTAATATCTATAGTTACTTTTTCTTTTTCTCTTGCCCTGCTGTTCTCCTCTTATCCTCTGACTCACTCCTACTTTCTCTCCACCACCCTCTCAACTATCTCCCTAACTTGTCACTTTACTTGACTACTGTTTTCTCACTCTTTCCCTCTCTTGTATTTCTACATTAATTCCTTCACATCTCCTGCTTTACATCTCTCTCTTTGACATTTTTCTAAAACTTATAGCTAATCTGAGCTTTTTAATATCCACTTTTAATGACCTAGTACAATTTTTACATTTTTGCTTCTAGTGCCTTAGGTTTTTTTTGTGTTGTACTTATTACTAAATGTATATTGTTAGTATGCTTAAATTTTGTGTGGAGCTTTTCTCCCCGGGCCTCTACTGAAAATGGACATGTATCCAGCTAGACTAGCCCGGTTAACAAATGGAAAATAAAATAAATAAATAAATAAAATGTTTTTATATATATATATATATATATATATATATATATATATATATATATATATATATAAAAACAGACAACGGATGTGGTTGCACAGCCTCCAAGTTGGGGATGTTCATAATGCAAAGCTGGACAAATGGACAAAAAACACTTCAACTGGATTACAGCAAGTTTTTAAATTTATTGTATTGGTATTTTGATTACCCTATATTCATTAAAGATTTGGGAACTATGTTCACCTTTACAAAAAATATTTGCAAACATATTTAGAAATGAATGAAGAGAATGAGAGGGAGAGAAGGTTGGATGATGTACGGATAGTGAATCATGAAGTGCAGTGGATTAGCAAGGAGGAAGTAAGGATAGCTATGAAGAGGCTGAAGAATTGAAAGGCTGTTGGTCCTGATGACATACCTGTGGAAGCATGGAGGTGTTTAGGTGAAATGGCAGTGGAGTTTTTAACTAGATTGTTTAATGAAATCTTGGAAAGTGAGAGGATGCCTGAGGAATGGAGAAAAAGTGTTTTGGTACCTATCTTTAAGAATAATGGTGATGTGCAGAGCTGCAGTAACTACAGAGGGATTAAATTGATCAGTCACAGCATGAAGTTATGGGAAAGAGTAGTGAAAGTCAGGTTAAGAAGGGAGGTGATGATTAATGATCAGCAGTATGGCTTCATGGTGGGAAAGAGCACTACAGATGTGATGTTTGCTCTGAGAGTGTTGATGGAGAAGTACAGAGAAGTTCAGAAGGAGTTGCATTGTGTTTTTGTAGACTTAGAGAAAGCATATGACAATGTACCTAGAGAGGAGTTGTGGTATTGTATGAGGAAGTCGGCAGTGTCAGAGAAGTATGTAAGAGTGGTACAGGATATGTACGAGGGTAGTGTGACAGCAGTGAGGTCTGTGGTGGGAGTGACAGATGTGTTTAAGGTGTAGGTGGAATTACATAAAGGATCAGCTCTGAGCCCTTTCTTATTTGCAATGGTGATGGACAAGTTGACAGATGAGATCAGACAGGAGTCCTCGTGGACTATGATATTTGCAGATGACATTGTGATCTGTAGTGAGAGTAGGGAACAGGTGGAGGAGACCCTGGAGAGGTGGAGATATGCTCTAGAGAGAAGAGGAATGAAGGTCAGCAGGACTAAGACAGAATATATGTGTGTGAATGAGAGAGAGGATAGAGGAATGGTGAGGATGCAGGGAGTAGAGGTGGCAAAGGTGAATGAGTTTAAGTACTTGGGATCAACAGTTCAGAGTAATGGTGAGTGTGGAAGAGAGGTGAAGAAGAGATTACAGGCAGGATGGAGTGGTTGGAGAAGAGTGTCAGGAGTGATTTGTGACAGACGAGTACCAGTAAGAGTGAAAGGGAAGGTCTACAAGAGGGTAGCGAGACCAGCTATGTTATATGGGTTGGAGACAGTGGCATTGACAAAAAGGCAGGAGTCAGAGCTTGACATGGCAGAGTTGAAGATGTTAAGATTTGCACTGGGTGTGTCGAGGATGGACAGGATTAGGAATAAGTGTATTAGAGGGTCAGCCCAGGTTGGAAGGTTTGGAGACAAAGCCAGAGAGGCATGATTACGTTGGTTTGGACATGTGCTGAGGAGGGATGCAGAGTATATTGGGAAAAAGATGCTAATGATGAAGCTGCCAGGTAACAGGAAAATAGGAAGGCCTAAGATAAGTTTTATGGATGTGGTGAGAGAGGACATGCAGGTGGTTGGTGTGACAGAGCAAGATGAAGAGGACAGGAAGAAATAGAAACAGTTGATCTGCTGTGGCGACCCCAAACGGGAGCGGCCGAAAGAAGAAGAAGATTTAGAAATGAAGATGAGTATGTTCTCATTCAATGACTGACATGGTATACATTAGATCAATATACAACCACTACTGAGTATCAACTCAAGACATGTAAATTAAAAAAATAATAAATCAGCAAGCACAATTCATTAGAAATTACTTTGTTTCAAACCTATGTAACAATATTCTTCACAAAGTTAAAAAAGACACTAAAAACAGCTTAAATGGAAGTTTCTGTTACACAGATGGGTTATTAGAGTGCATAAGAGAGATGACTTGTATCATATGAGGAGTAAAAATTAATAAGAAATTAAGAATACCCTTTCTCAGAGCAATGAAATTTAAGGATCTTCATTCTTCAGCTGGAGCCATTTATGTGTAGCCTAGCCTTACATTTCAAATAAAGAACCGGAATCACTATTAACTAGAAAGATTTAATCAAAAGTAAAGTTTTCTCCTGCTGTGGTTCGGAAGCTTTGTCTATTTACTTGTCTGCTGCATTATCAAGTCATTATGTAAATGAATGAGAAGACCATTCACAGCAAAAAGATCCCACCACATTTTAAAACAGCAGGGAGCAGCCATAACTCAGACTATGCATTATGGTGAGGCATCAGAAAAAAAGATAACATCAAAGGAGACCACGTATTCCTGCATGTTTAAAGTAATACTGCCTCCATCGATACCTTCATTATCACACCTTCCCTTTCTTTTTACTTGTTGGCTTTCTACTTAGCAAATGTAAAATAAATATAAAATAAAATGGAGAAATGAGCGTACAGAATGATTTCTTTTAAATATCAGGCATTTTTTTCATTATTGCTTCCAACGCTACATTAGAAATGCTATTATTTGATATGCAATAATCATACTACATATAGGCAGCTTCCGAAACACAGGTTATGTACATTGCCATATTGATACTTGCATTAAAACCTGTACGTGTGCTTGTCAGTAAAAAGAGAGTAACAAATGGTATTAAAACTTCATTAATGAGCTCAGTCACAAAAAATTCCCATTAATCAGGAAGCCCGGGTAGTGTTCCAAAGCAACAAGCCTTTATTTGTCACAGGCAAGTGATCGTAACAAAAATCAGAAATACTTTACAATGTTAAACATATCAGCTTTTATATGCTTAGAAGTATGTGTGGAAAGTATATGTATTGTTTAATTTTAAACTAGCCCATTCAAGGCAAACAATATAAATAGTAATGTAATAGCAACTCAATGCACCACCAGGACAGACCACGAATATCAGAAATAACAATATATTAAATAATTTTGTCTGTTTAAACGAGAGCATGTTGCAAAGCAGAAACATTTAGCCAATGTATTGCTTCCTCGTACAGAACAAATGTAAAACAACTCATGCTTTCAAAACACTGCTTCCCTAGAAGCAAGAGTAGGCCGCAAAAACGTTTTTATCACCATAATACTTCTGATATTCGTGGTCTGTACTGGTGGTGCATTGAGTTGCTATTACATTTATCGTTTTGTCAGAGCACCTTTAGTGTTTAGGAAAAACGTTTTTACACAACAATATAAACAGGGCCATAAAAAGTGCATTTTAGAACAGCAAGTACTCACCACCCCACCCCATACACACACTACTACTGATTAGATCAAACTAAATCCGAGTTAAAGAAAATACTACCTATTTGCAGCCCACATTTCCAAATCAGGTATTAAGAAAAGCATAGCATATGCAAAAAAAGACTGATTTTTAACTAAAATCACTAACTAATGCAATAAAGCCTTCATCAGGTCTGTGACAAGAACTAAAATCATATACATAGATAGATGAGTAACAAGAGTTGACTAGATTAATACAAGACAAAACACAAAGCACATCTGAAATATTTTTTCTGAACTATAAGTAACTTATTTTTTTATGCATACTAATACATATTAGATATTACTAGACATATGCACTTATATTTATAGTGTTCTAGTTGGATAAAGTTTATGGTTAGACAGCTATGTATGTTTTCTTGTATCAGTCTAGTTAACTCTTTTTACTTATCTTCCTATGTATATGATTTTAGTTCTCATCATAGACCTGAAGAAAGATTTATTGCATTAGTTAGCCGAAAGCGATTTTAGTTAAAGGTCAGTCTTTTTATGTGTATGTTCTGCCTTTCTTAACGCCTGATTTGGGAATGGGGGTTACAAACAGATAGGTAGTGCTTTCCTTAAAAAGGATTTAGTTTGACCTAATCAGTAGTAGGGTGTGGGAGTGGGCACTTCCTGTTCTAAAATGGTCTTTTTACAGCTGTGTTTATACTATTTGCCTTTAATAGTTTGGTATAAAATTAAACAACACCTGCTTCTCAGTGTATGAAAGCTGATATATTTAACATTGTAAAAGATTTCTGAGTTTTGTTACAGAGGATGGCTTGTCTGTAACAACTAAAGACTTGTTGTTTTGGAACACTCCCTGGGTTTTATGACTTTTGCAAATTATTGTGACTGAGCTCATCAACAAAGTTTTAAGACCACTAGTTTTTCTGTTTTTATTTTTTTTTTCTCAACACTCATGTTGGTGAGGTTGGAACTAGACAGATTCCTATGCTTGTTCATTTTTTATACTTGTCAGTAAAAATAGTTATTTATAGACACTTATAGATAAACTTCAGCTATGGAAAGTAAAATCAATATCAAGACTTGAGAATGAGAAAGAAGACCCAACGACTAATTATGGCATTTTTTTCCTATTTAATAGGTCACAACATTTTAAAAAGCAACTGTGAATCCTTTTTTATGCCTTCAAAGTGAAGCACAGCAGGATGCTTCAGTAATTAAATTCTTTTTTTTAAATAAAATTCAAGCTGTAGCTGTAGTTGATTCTGGAAAACTCTTATAGGAATGCAAATATCAATTTCAGAATGTGAAGCAAGGCACAAAATGGTGGCATATTTATGAGAAAGCGTAACACAAAACCATACTAAACCTTGTGGCACATTAAAGCAAAGCCTCATTGTCAACTTTTATTATTGTTTGAAAAAAATGTAATTCTGGAGAAGTACCAAACTGTTTTATGGCATACATTCTTACTAGTTCTGTGACATTATAAGGCATGCTGAATAGTCTATTAAAAGATATATAGCTAAAAACGTTGATATTTATATGTGTAATATTGCCTGTAATCACACTGCTTATAGATGTTGAAAGTACAGCTGAAATTCATTCATAACTATGTGGATGACAAATTCTTAGCGTATGAACAATTGTCAGTGGAGATTTGTATAATGTACAAGAGAACAAAGGAAATATTGTTGAAAGCCACTTTCTGTGATTGTTAAGTTTTGCACTTTTTTCTGCTGCTACACAACTGTGGAATTGGTATATATAATTTATGGGAGCTGATAAAGATAGAATTTTTTCCTCTCACATAGAAGGATCCCCTTCGCATGGTTGACATTTCTTAAAGTCGAAGACCATATGATCGACTTTTGAAACGTCGACCATGCGAAACGGGCATCTCCGTACAGTGCGGAATTGAAAGATTAACATCTTTCATACTGTACTGCGATCTCAGAGTTGGTATATTTAAGGTCTGGGGGTGGAGCCCTCCACGTGGGGTGCAGGGGGGCTTGCCCCCCTTCTAGCAATGTGAAGGTAAGTGATTATTTTGTTTTTTTTCTTTTTTACATGGTTGACATTTCAAAAGTCGATAATATGGTCTCGGCCATATGGTCTTCGACTTTATGAAATATCAACCATGTAAAGTAGACCCGTAGGGGGACTTGCCCCCTTGCAATAAAAGTTTATTTTCTACTTTGCTGCAAGCAACTTTCCATGACACTTTTTAAATATGTTTTTCCATTGGACAGTTATCTTTCACATTATGATCATGACTCCAAGATTGCATGCAACAGAAATAGCATTACAGAAGATGCCCAGACCATTTAAATTTATAATCCTTCTGTTAAATATCACATAGTATATCACTTTCCTTTCTTAAAATGAAGAACTCAGCTTTGGCAAAAATTCTCCATTCAGTAACATTAAATTACATCACACCAAAAATACAAACAAAAACAGGGCCTCTACTTGTGTTCTGTTTATGTGAGTATGGCAACACATAGCACAATAATACCATTTCTTTAATTTTTTTAGTGATAGAACTGCTTATAGTCAATTACAACATTGTCAGGCATTACCAGTTATGTAAACTAGATAACAAGTGATAGAAAATCCTTTAACTTAGGAGGACTACACTTGGTTGCTTCTGGCACTCACAATCTCTGTACTATTCTTTTTACCATGTGTTTTCTATTTATCTGTAATACATGTCATACAATATCTGAAATTATTGTGATTATTTATTTGCCTCTGTATGTTACAGATCATTTCTTAATACCTTAACCTGTTTTTTCTGTATTCATGTGCCAGTGCGTGTGATAAATGTCCTAGTAATGTCTGAAAGTATTCTTCATACATATGCAGGTTCCTGTGCCTTTGCGGTTTAACATTCTTTAAACTGAGGATGTTCAGAAAAGGTTTAAAAGCTTTTTAAATGTTTAGATCATTATATGCTCTCTTAAGACACCAGATTCTTGCCATTTCATCCTGCATTAAATGTTTTAACGATTTCCATTCTATAATTTGCATGCTTCACAAAAATGCTACTCCTTCTGAGTCCCTGTATTACTGCATACGATACAATCTTCTAGCCTTCTCCAGGGAAGTTTTACTACAGAACACGGTTTTTATTATCCATTACTAATTTAAATGTGGTATGTGTATAAGTATCCTACAGGGAAAAAAGTTACATTTACATTAATACAATAAAATGAAAAAAAAGTATCTTCTAAGCTGTCTGACATGGTCACAAAATAGTTCAGATGAGTAATAACAGATCTTCGTGCTCAAAGTCTGCTTATAATTCAACAGTGTCTGTGAACAGAGGGAACCACAATTAGAAAAACAAATCTGTGAACCACGAAAGAAGGATGGAGGGAGGAAAAGAAACTAACAGCAAAGAAATGTGAGTTGCCATTTCTTGAAATGAAACTTTTACAAATACCTCGGCTTTGTGCCAAGATGTGACATAATTATGCCGTTATACAATTATCAAAGGAATTCAATACAAAAATTAAAAAGCTGATGAATGTCCCTGAATGGTTCCTCTGGAAACGCACATAATTTCACAAGACATTTATTTGGTGAGATAAAAGTATAATTTCTCTAATATTCTAAAAATAAATCTTTCTTATAACACAATACCACATTCATAAAAAAAAAAGTTTTACTTAACCCTTTCATTTAATACCAACAATATAATTTGTGCGCCTAGTTTACTGTAGCCCAGAACTTAGTAGTTTATCGGCCATTTTGGGCTAATTTCTCTGTCTTTCATTTCATGCTATAAAAACCGCATTTGCGCATTTTTTTTTTTTGTGCTTGTATTCAGCTCAGCAAGTGCTTGCCAGGTGTCCTGCAGAGTCTACAGCATCAGAGAGACAAAGGAGAGAATTTGGAGTGATTAAGTATCATTTTTCTGTATTTTCTTGCTGTCTTTAACTAATTCTGCCCAAAACACCAAATTTTTAGCGTTTCTGTGATTTAAAAATCTTGTTTCTGCTACATATTGTACTTATTTGCTGCCTGCACTTGAACTAAGTAATATCTGTGTTTAAATAATCTGTTTAACTGTTGTAGGCTACTCACTAAAGTGCGATAGCCATTTCTCTGCATTTAAAGTGTTTTTTTTATTGTATCTGCCTTATTTTCTGAAAAAAACAAACAAAAAAACCCCAAAAAAAAGACAGAAAATATACTTGTGTCTTGCCTTTCTGAACTAGTATAGTCCAGTTTTCAGGTTATTGCTGAATTCAGGGCTGTGTTACAAGTTTCTGTGTTGCCCGTACCTTACTTGGATAGAAGGAAGTTTCTCTGTTCACCTGTGAGAAAGGGGAGCTTTGAGCAGCCTATCTGTCCCTGCAGGAGTTGTTTCAACCCAGAAGTTAGTAGTTTATTGGCCATTTGGGGCTAATTCCTATCTCTTTCTTTTCCCTGCTATAAAAGCTGCATTTGCATGGTCCAGTTAGCTAGGGTTAAACTATTCCTGGCTTCACAAAGTCTACTCTTTAATTTTTCTCTTGGAACTAGACAAACTTTCAACTTAAGCACTCAAACCATTCATTTCTCAGCCCAGCACTTGATCAAAACTCATAGCAAGCACTAATTAACCCTAGCACTAGAAACCCCTATACTGTCCAGAAGGGCAAGGTTCTCTATTCGTCCCTACCAGCCAAACAAACAGCTCACTTTACCTATTTAGGCATGTCCAAAGGGCAGTTTCAGGTGTACTCTCCAGTCCAACTGGTGAATCTGGGAATTTTGAGGCAATGTTACAACTGCCTCATGTACACAGACAACCGACTCCTACTACCACCAAACACTAATATATGCGAGAGATGCAATTATATAGCCAAACTGGAGGCAAAGCTCTCTCAACCCAAGACTGGAACAGACAGTCAAGAGGAGAAGGAAAATACTTGCAACACACCACCAGTCTCACATAGACCTACTGAACCAACACCGGTAAATAACACACATAAATACACGAAAACATATTTGGAGGCTCTAAATAAAAATCTGCAAATGCAACAGAGACCTTCAAAGCAAACACCCAAGCAATCTCCACACCCCATCACAAACCATGAAACACATACTTCACATAATCAGTGTGTCACACAATCACAGCCCTTAAGGCAAAATAACATACCCAACACACTAGTAATAGGTGACTCTATAGTCAGGCACACTGATGTCCCACTAACTAGGCTGGACAAGGAGAAGGTTACAGCTTGTTCCTGTCGGGCACCAGGATCTGCCACATAACATAAGCACTCAGTTCGCTCCAGAACAAGTAGAAATATGACTCTGTCATTGTCCATATTGGTGTGAATGACCAGAGATGTACCTCCCTGGACTACATGAAAAGAGACATGGAAGTGCTCTCTGATCACGTAGCCCAAGCCAATATGACCCTGACCCTGAGTAGCATCCTGCCTTCACCAAGAATGATGCCACAGTATAAAGAAAACATGATCAATTTCAACAAATGGCTAAGTTTCTGGTGTCATTCAAAGGGGATCCAGTATCTGTCCGCCTGGCATGACATGCTC
This sequence comes from Protopterus annectens, assembly GCF_019279795.1. NCBI lineage: Eukaryota > Metazoa > Chordata > Ceratodontiformes > Protopteridae > Protopterus > Protopterus annectens. The sequence continues at coordinate 352,865,017 of NC_056750.1, read as the reverse complement.
GACAAGTCATGTTGCTTCATAAGAGATGGCTTGCACCTGTCACCCTTAGGCTTTTGAATACTGGCCAAGGCTTTTACCACCTCCATAGTGCCTTTTTTAGGCAAAGCTCAAAAGACAAACTGACCACCTTAAATAGCACAAGTAACCAAAAACTAAGGGTAATGCTACTCAATGCCAGAAGTCTAATTCTCAAAATGCATGCTCCCGAGGCACTCCTCAGTATGGAGAACATCAATATCTGTGCAGTAACATAAACTTGGTTTAAGGCTCCCGAGAGCACCCCAGCACTACCAGGCTATAACTCATACCATACTTTTCGGCCACAGAACCCAGACCAGAACACAAAAGGTACAGGTGTATCCATATTCATCAAGGATACCCACACCTCCAGGTTAGTGGCACAGCACAATGCCTCAGAGATCATCCATGTGCAACTAACAATGGGCAAAACTGAAATTCTAATTGTAGCTTGCTACAGATCACCCACCATGACCCAGGACCCATATTCTGCGTTTCTGGAGACACTAGAACATATGAAGGTTCTACCAAATGCCTTAACATTGGGTGACTTCAATTACCCAAACATTAACTGGGAGAACTATTCAAGTACGAACTCCCTTGCCCAACGCTTCCTAGAATTTATAAATTCTAATGCCCTGGATCAACTCATTAACACCCCCACCAGAGATGACAACATATTGGACCTGGTCATCACCAAAATGGGCAACCAGTGTTCTACACTGGAGGCCAACCCCTCACTAGTTAGATCAAACCACAGACTAATCACTCTGGATATCCACATTCTGCCCCCACCCCCAATCAGGAAACCACCGTGAAAAACTTTTCAAAATCAAACTTCACATTACTTAAGACCGAGGTGGAAAGGTTCACAGCCCCCATGCTAAAATATAATTCTGTCCAAGCTGCTGAATCCCTTACAAAGGCACTCTATGAGCACCTGCAAGAATTCATGGATTGTGCTATCCAAAGCAAAACCAAGACTCATTCCTCCAAGAAGAGGAAACCAGTCTGGTGGATCCCTGCCATAAAGAAACTATGCAATTGAAGGAGGAAACTAGTACAGAAAAGAGTAAAATCCCAAGAAGGAAAGACATCCCTGATCAGTATCAGCAAAAAACTACGATCCCTCATAAAATCATCCAAGGCTAGCTTTGAAAGAAAAATTGCCAAGCACTCCAAAGATAACCACAAAGCATTCTTTATCTATGTCAAGAACCTAAGTAGAAACTCTCATATCTGCTCTGAGTTAGTGCAGAATGGCACAAAATAGACTGAACCAACTGATATTGTCAACATTCTGGCAGGCAGGTTTAGTGCAAACTTCACCCCCCTCTAACAAAGGGTCCATAACCATACCAGAAGAATGTAGAGCCCCGGCAATCACTGACACACATGTTAAAACAGCCCTATCCAAAGCCAAAAACACAGATTCAATGGGACAGGACGGTGTCCCAGACTGTGTCTTACATGAACTCCAAAATGAACTAACTCCTCACCTAAACACATTGTTCAAACTCAGCCTCTCTACAGGCTACGTACCCATAGAGTGGTGCACAGCAACAGTTATCCTGCTCCACAAACGTGGAGCCACAATGGACCCTGGGAACTATTGCCCTATAAGCCTGACTAGCCTGGTCTACAAGGCTATGGAGCCCATCATCATGGAACTCATTAACAGAGACATTGGGAACCTCCAAACATTGGACCCTACCCAGTTTGGCTTTGTTAAGGGTAGATCATGCCTCTTAAACCGGCTGGACGTCTTTGACATAGTTACCAAGGCTTTAGATAAGGGAAAGGAGGTCCACACAGCCTACCTAGACCTCACAAAGGCTTTCAACACCATTCTCCATTCAGGTATTATAGACAAGCTCACCAGCCTGAACATGAACCACTATTATCACGAGATGGGTTGCCAATTGGCATATGGATAGAACCCACACTGTGAGAGTTGCAAGGCTATAGGTCCATCTCTAAACTGGTTACAAGTAGTGTCCCCCAGGGCTCAGTCCTGGGACCCCTCCTGTTCGGGATATACTTCTCAGAGGTGCAGACAAGCACAGGAGGCCTACAGCTGACCAAGTTTGCAGACGACTGCAAACTGAGGGCCAAAATTGACTCTCCAGCTGATACAGACATCCTCCAGAAGGGTCTCACTGAGGCAGATACCTGGTGTCAAAATCATGGCCTCAAGCTAAATGCCAAAAATTGCATAGTCATCCCCTTTGGAAAAAACAAAGTACCCATGAACTACTACATACGTGGTAGTCCCCTAAATACAGAAAATGTAATAAGGGATCTGGGGACTCAAGTAGATGGTAATCTTTCCTTTGATAATCATATTGCCAAGGTTGTTAGAAAATCCTTCTATGTGGCCCACCTAATCACAAAAGGGCTCGCATCTAGAACAAAAGAGGTTATTGTGCCCTTCTACTCATCAATCATCAGACCCATCATAGAGTACAATGCTCCATTTGGGATGTACCTTACAAGATACCTGCAACAGCTGGAAAGACCACAGAAGTACCTCACGAAGAGGATTACTGGCCTGAAACAGATGCCCTATGTAGCCCGACTGAAGAAACTCCAGCTGTACTCGGTTGCATACCGCTTACTTAGAGGTGATCTCTGCCTGACATACAAGGCCATGTCCAACCCAAAATTGATGGACATGTTCCACCTAAAAAAACAATTCCCCAAGAGCCACACGCTCTAGGGATCTAAACCTCACCACAACAATAAATAGACTTGCTGGAGGGATAGATTCATGTGCCATAGACTCCCCATGCTTTGGAACAGGATTCCAATCTACATTTGGCAGAGCCCCTCACTAACACTCTTCAAGAGAAACCTTGATGAGTGTATAGGAAACAGAAAATTTACTCTGCAGATCACTGCAGTGGCTCTGCTGGACAGAGGCACAGGGAACTAATGGCTCTGCTGGACAGAGGCACAGGGAACTAATCTAAGGGGGCGGCGAAAGCCAACACATACTGGCTAGGCTTACAGATGCCCTCGGGCAGATAGACTAGTACTTACCTATGAACCTATGAACCTATATCCATTTTATTTGTTTGACAATATTGTTCTGAGAAAAAAGTCACCAAAAATATATCCACAGGATTAATAATTGCTTAACTAAGCACTTTCCTTCATTCCATTGTAGAAGTTCATTCTAATAAAGTTATGTTACTGAGTGTACAAAAGTACTTCATACTTTGAGTTCCAGTTGTACCCTACATTCACCATTTTCAGCAATTACATGTGTCTTTAAACACTAACAATATTGACATAAATAAAGCTTTAACACAGTAAAGCACATTTTGTCAGTCCAGATTTTTGTGAGCATTCTAGTAATTTGCAATGTAAACCATGTCAAAGAAAAGTGTCTAGGTCAAATAACAGAAGAATCTGTTACATAAGAAAGTTAAAAGGTTAAGACCAAACAGCTGATGTAAGAAGTGAGCTTTCAGTATATGGCAGACTGTGGTAGACACAGGAGTCACTGATGGTAGGTGAGGTCAGGTAAGGGATGAAAACATTTATATACAGAATTCTAATGCCATCTTTGTGGTCATGTGGTTACGGAGCTGATAATTATGACCTTGCTGACAAAACAGCAATGAAAATAATCATCATCCTGATCATCATTATCATCAACCTACTTTATCCCGTTGTCTACATGGGGTGGGGGTGCCGTGCCAACTGTCGCTTTCTCTCTCTCTTCAATGCCACTCTCCTACTTTCTTCAACACTCATGGCTGATTGTTACAGGTCTTCTCTAACACAATCCATACAACGATTTGCTGGACACCCTCACTTCCTCTTGCCTTCTTCCTGCCTGTCTCAAATCTTCAAAAGTTGGTCTTCTGCTTATCTGCATGTGTGCCTACACGTGTGTAATCCATTCTCTTTGATTGTTTCTGCAATTGGAACTATTTTGGCTTCTGATCCTATGCCCTCATTTCTTCATCTGTCCCACAGTGTGCATCCTACCACCCATGTCAGGCACTTCATCTCCATCACCAATAACTGCTCTTCCTTTTCTGCCCAGGTTTCTGTACCCTACAGTACCACTGGTCACACCACTGTTTTGTACACCTTATGTTTCAGCTACTTTGGCATTCTTATGTCATACACTATACCTGACACTCTATGCCATTTGGCTGCAGTCCTTCAGATTCTAGTTTTGACCTCCTCGTTCATACTTCTCTTCTTCTCAACCTTCTATCCCAGATACTTGAATCTGTTAACCTGTTCCACTAGTTTTCCTTCTTTCAAAATTATTAGGTTCTTCTGATTTCCCCAGTTTGCTGCCATTACAGTTGTCTGATTTTTATTTATTTATTTATGTATGTATGTATGTCATTTTGATGACTGGGGTAGTCCACTGGGCCTAGACGAGCCCGTTTTCAATGGAGGTCTGGGGAGAAAAGCTCCACAGTCATTCACAAGTATACAAAAAATAAATCTTTGGAATCATACAGACAATGTTAAAGTCATTAGCAGAAAGAAAAATCATGCAAATTATGCAGTCTTGGAATCTTTTACTGAAGTATATATACAATATAAAAATCATTTGCAAAATGAAATCTTGCATTTATACAGTCTTAGAATCATTTTACAGAATATAGAATTTAAAGAAAAATAAGAGGTTACTAGAAGTTGATTATTAATGGAGTTATGAGTAGGTTCAAAGAGGAGTTACAGAGAGAAAGGCAATAATTGTAGAATAGATGCAGAAGTAGGTGGGCACTGTATAATATAATCAGAAAAGGTTAAAAGGTTAGATGAAAAGTGTTTGAGGGACTTAGGAGAAGAACATGAGCATTCCCACTTTGAAAATAGGTAGGCATGGAGGAGGGATTTGAAATTGGAGTGATTTTGAGTATTTCAAAGGGAGGAAGGAACTGAGTTCCAGAGCTTAGCTAAGCAGCAGGTAACCTGGGGGTCACAGATGTCTGTAGAAGAAGATACTGGATTTCTGATCTAAGTGAGCAACTGGGAATATAGGGGGTTAAGGTGGTGGAGAGAGAGCGACAGCTGGATGGTTTGAATATGAACTTATGGGCAGTGGTAAGTTTGAGGAAGTTCAGGTTGTTAGGAAGTTCAAGCCATTGCAGAGAGTGGAGTCTGTACTCATTTCTTCCCATATGCCTTCAGTTTTGCATTCTATTCTCCTATCCTTTGCTGAAGTGCTTGCACAGAGTCTGCCTCTAATGTTACATCATCTGCATACAGCAACTTTGTTGATCTGTCCCCTCCAACCTATTTGCAAATGTAGTCCATCACCAGTATGAACAGCTGTGGGCTCAGCGATGTACCCTGATTCACACCCAGTCCATCTGGGAACCCCTCTGTGAGACCAAGCACTGTCTGTAATTCTAATTCTATCTATTTCTAGCAATATTTCTTGGACTTCAAACCAACTCAGAATGCCCAAACCAGCTTTCTTGGGACCTTGTCACATGCTTTCTCCAAGTGTAGGAATGTCCAGTTTCTTCATTTCTAGCTACTTTTCAAGTATCTGTCTCATTGCAAACATTAGATCAGGTGTGCTGCATTCTGATATAAATCTGAACTGCTCATCTCCCATCTTGCTTTTTACTGCTCGCATTTGCATTTATTAATCACCCACTCTTCTTTATCATATCTGTTCTGATTTCATCTGAGCCTGCTGTTTTCCTCAACATTCATTTTCCTTTGTGCTGTTCTTAGTTTTTCTGTGGTGAGCTTCTCCTCTTTTCTCATCACAGGCTATGTCTGGGGCAATATGGCTTCCATGGGGTTTCCTTCATCCAGAAGCTGCCGGAAGTACTCCTTCCATCTGTCTTTGTTGTCCTGTAGACTGGTGAGCAGATTTTTGCTGGCATCCCATAAGAAGGGTGTCAGTCTGCTTTATCGTTCTGTCTTTGCCTTGCAACCTGATATAATCTCTTCATGCCATCTACTGAGTCACTTTCCAGAAGCCGGTAGAGTGCCTCTGATGCCTTGTTCTTTGCTATTTCAACTACTTTTGTAGCTTCTTTGTTAGCCAGCCATTATTCCTTCTTAGCCTGCCCCCTCTTTTCTGTCTCCTGCTTTTTCCTGCTCTTCTTGTTTCTTTTAATGGTTTCCTGGACTTTTGCATTCTACCACCATCTTTTTATGTACATTATTTCCATACCTAGCTTGACCACATATCTGTTCTGAAGTTCTCAAAGGAGCTGACTTGTGGAGCTGACATTCTTCGTCAACTCCATCCATTTCCTCTCATTCTTGAGGTGCTAGAACCTGCAGTAATTCCTTGAACTGTTGTATTTTCTCTCCAGTCAACTTATAGGTCTTCAGTCTGGGCTTTATTGATTTTAGAGCCTTCTTTGACCACTAGTTGCAGCTGCTTGTTATTCTGTAGGCTGACTGTTTCACTGGGGATGACTTTGCAATCACTGGTTTTATTTCAGTGCCTTTTCCTTACTAGGAGGAAGTCTACCTGAGCTGCATGCTGGCCACTCCTGTATGGGATCATGTGACTATCTTTCTGAGGCATGTGTTGGCTATTATAAAGCTGTTTGCTAGACAGATGTCTAGCATGGCCTCTCTTTCTTTATTCCTATTGCCCCAACCATGTGAACCCAGGTAGTCCTCATAACCTGTTCTGTCTGTCCTGATATGTGCATTCAGGTCACCCATTGTCAAAACCAATTCATGTTATTGTACTCTGCTCTGTAACTGCTGTTGAAGGTATTGCTTTCCTTACTATCACAACCCTGCTGTGGGACATAGGCTGAGATTAAGAACACTTTCTTACCATTAAGTTGGAGTTTGATTGCCATGAATCTGTCATTAATTCTGATGACATCCCTCACTGCCTTCTGAAGCTTCTATATTACCACAATTCCCACACCATTTCTAGCCTGTCTTTCTTCTCCTGATTCGTAGACTCTTGATCTCAAGCCAACTGCCTTTTCTGCACTGCCCTTCCATCTTGTCTCCTGGATACATAGGATATTCAGCCTCTTCCTTCCCATCATGTTATCTACTTGCATGCTGCACCCTGTCAGTGAACCTACACTGAGTGTTGCAACCTTAGTTTATGTTTGGCAGGTTGATTTTTTTTGTCCAGTTTTCACTCAACACGTCTATCCTGGGTGACCCAAGCTGAACATCTGGACACTGGCCAGCCAATAGCTTATAGACCCAGGGGTGCTGGGCTTTATGGTGGGCACATACTGGCCAATAAGGGGACATAAACTTCTCCCACAGTTAAAATGGGTCCCTCTCATAGGTGGGGTCTGCACCCCAGTTATCACCAGCAAATATTGATACCCATTTGGGTGACATTATTCAACATGACTGAATTAACTAGAGCCATACTTTTACATAGCTGAATGGATAGCCCTGCTGTAGCATGCAGTTTGCAATCCATGTTCTTATAACATGGGGATACTGCCCACCACAGCTGATGACCAAAGCAGTTGGCTATGCATCGCTTCTCACTACAGGGGACCATCTGCTGATAACCATTGCGCCATTCTTGGATGAGTCTGAAATGGAAACACTCTACATGTTTTTTTTTTTTTTAGGTGAGTGGAGCCCACCAAGACACAGGGAGAACAAGCAAACTCCAAATAGATGTGGGAGAGAGGTCAGGATTAAACTTAGTACATTGTGCATGGGAGCTGGAGACATTAAACATTATAATAATGGGACTAACATTGTAAATGCTTAGCAAAGGCATTGTGCAATGTATGTATCATGATGTACTTCTGGGTTTATGATACTAGTTCTACCACTGTACAACTTAATGCAATCAGTTATGCAGTAATGGGAGCTGGCATACAGAGATAATGCCCCATAACATAGGCAATGACACCAGAGTGGCTATAGATACTTTGTGGCCTTGCACCAGAGTCAGTGGTTTAAGAACATTCAGCAAGGGATCATAGTCCATCATGTATGTCCATTTCTTATAAACATGTCTGTATTTGTTCTTTTCTTTGGCTTAGCTGTTATTATGAGGAGAACTTTTACTTTATGAAAGATGATTTAAATGATTTTAGACTAAAAGACGTTTGTTTAGTTTCAGTGTATTGTGCTGGTTTAGTATCCATTCATCTTACATGGTATAATCTTTAGTGCCCACTGTTGTCTTTGGTGATATCAATTACTGTATCGTTAAAAAAAAGAAATAAAGACTCACTGGGCTATGACTTCTAGCTTACTGAGTAAACTGCTACTAGAAATATTTATCTAGCTATCTCATGAAAAGCTACCTTTTCTTCATTTAGATATATATTTAAGGGTTAAAGAATCGCAATGTCATTTAATGAACTGTGATACTGATGTCAATTTGGATAACTAGCATTTGCATGATTAATGCTGCACACTGTTTAACTTGATTATTGTGGGAAAGCATTACATGATAAAAAATACAAAAAAATCAGAACAATATCTGCATGCTGAAGACTTGACCTGACAGATGGCTGTGTTTAATTCAAGGACTAACATGAATGTGAAAGATGCTAGATTTATTGTAGTCATTAAGGAAGAGTGCATTATTTAATCATACTTAGTGTGTGCATGCATATGTCTATTTTAATAGGGATGAGGACAGTAGCTGGCCACGGGACTCAGCTGAGGGAAAGTGAATGCAGTCAATCAAACATACACTTACATGCACACACACACAGAAAATCTTGATAAATATTTTATTTTGTGTTACAGTAGTTAAAGTGGAAGAGTACATAAATATAGGTTGTGTTTGAAAGATGAAGTTAGAACTGCAAGATTTAGTGATTCAAATGCATGGTCACATTTGATCATCTTCATTAAGAGCTGCATAGGTGATAAGGCTAGTTGCTAAAAAATACGTTTCATCTTACTCAGGTCTTACTTATCCTATAATTTAGGCTGAAGATGGGGCAGGTCAAGCAGGCCACACAAATGGATTATGTTTTTGAAGGTCTCATCATGACTTGCTTATTGCAGTGCCAATGTTATCGACCAGACTGGTTATTTTGGATGAAAAGGGCATCATTTAGTTCAAGTATCTCACTGTGTTTGGTTATTCCACACAACAATGCTGCAGGTTGTTCTCATCAGGGAATGGAAATGTGCTAATTTATTTAAAGGCCATACTTTATAATTTAGAATACGAATGCTGGCTCAGTGACAGAAAATGCAGTTAATTAAAGGATCCTGAAAGGATCCCAACAATCTCAGAATATCCTCTACCTTTCATTCATGAACAAGATTCCAAGATGTTTACTCTGCTCCATCTGAGGTATCTGTTTCCTCCTCATCTGCAAAGAGGAATCCATTCTTTTCCAGGAGAATACCATGACCTATAATCTCAGAGTACTGACTTTTATTTCAACCACAACACACTCAGCAGCAAACCATTCCACTGTAAGTTAGAGATATCATTCAACAAAAAATACAGTCATAGTATCAGACAGCAAAGATGGAACCTGTCATTTGTCTTGTACATGCTAAGAAGATGATGAGGCTTGGTTAAGTAGTTTAATGCATAAAAACACATCAAGATGGATGGCAGGGGCATTAAACTTGAACTATACAATTGACTACTACATACATGCATTCTATCATTTTGGCTGCTCACTCGAAATGACACTCTTGCTTGCATGTGCTCAGTACTTATATGCACGTGCCCACTAACTGGAATGCTTCTTAAAGGTATATCACACACTCTGGTCTACATCCTCCCTCTTTACTGAGCTGTCTCATATAAACAATGAAAAAGACACTTGGCTGAGAAATCCACTTTATAGAGCAAAGCTTTCGGGTAAAACCCTTTATCAATACGAATACATAGACATCACATTATCACAGTTTAAATACAGGTCGACAGTCACATGACTAGCAGCCAAATAGAATCATGTGATAGCATAAATATAATTAATACAAAGATATAAAGCATGATCAAATAGCAATACAATAATAGAAAATACTATAATGAACAAAAGTAGTCAATACCATAAAACATGTTGGTGCACCTTCCAAGCAACATTAAAACATTAAAAACATAAATTAGTATAAGTGTATATCACAGTTTAGTATGCTGTATCTTAACCAATATGGGATTAAGGCTAACCATACTATTTAAACCTGGGGGGGAGTCAGAAGCGAATCTCAAGATCCATTCATATTCCTTAATCTCTAGGTAATTATTCTTGTCACTGCCTCTAGGTGTAGGATGAACGGCGTCAATGACCCTAAACATAAATCTATGCTCACTACCACAGGTGGATATATGTTTATACAAAGCATTCTTATCATAACATCTCCTAATTTCTGATTTATGTTCAGTACTACGCTCTTTTAATTTACGAGTGGTCTTCCCTACATAGAAGGAAGAACACGAGACACAGGTAGCCAAATAAACCACAAAAGATGAAACACAGATCGCAGATACTTTAAACCTATAAGTTTTACCACTAGTAGGATGTACGAATATACTACTATCGTTGTTCATAATATCAGCACAACATACACAATTAAAACACTTAAAAGTGCCAAAGTTTGCTGAAATAGGCAAAGGCAAAGATCTACTAAAATCCTTATAACATAGCATACTTTTTATAGTTCTCATATTTCTGTATGCAAAAGAGGGTTTATCACCTACTATACCTTTTACTTCATCTGAAGCCCTAAGAATAGTCCAGTTTTTCTGAATAATCTGTTTAATATGGCCCGTCCTTGTGTTAAATGAAGTAACATATCTCATAACTGTCTTTGAGCTTAAACTGTTGTTCTTAGCTTTATTTTCATTTGTAACTTCATCTTCATTAGTAGTTAAGTTATGTGTACCTTCTAAAAAAATTTGTTTCAAATTTATCTTCCTATCAACTATTATTTTATTCTTCACATTAGATAATAAATGTACATCATATCCACTAGATACAAAATCTTCTGTTATCTCATCTAACTGCAGTGAAAAAATAGTATCATTGGTATTTAACCTACTCACTCTACTAAATTGAGACATTACTATGCCTTTAAACACATGTGGAGCATGCATGCTGTTATAATGAATATATCTACCAGAATGTACTTCTTTCCTATGTACACTGTTATGAATGGCACCTTCACATAACTGTAATTTAACATCTAAGAAGACTACAGTATTGTCTGATGTTTCCATTTTGAATTTCAGAAAATCTGTAGTTGTGTTCAAATAATTTAAAAATTCATTCAATTCATTCATGCTGCCATCCCAAATCATAAAACAATCATCCACAAAACGTTGGTAAAAGCATATCTTACTAAGAAACTGTTTTTTATCATTATAGATATTGTTTTTCTCCCATTGGTATAAAACCAAGTTAGCATAGGTATTTGCTACCGAAGTACCCATAGCTACCCCAGTGAGCTGAAGGAACAAGGATTCATTAAATAAAAACACATTGTTCTTCAAAACCACGTCCATAAGGCAGCAAATATTTTCAATATATTTACTATTAAGTGTTGATTGTGAAAATAAAAACTCTCTTAACAAATCAACCCCAACATCATTAGGGATAACAGTAAATAGGGAGGCGATATCCAATGTAACAAAGTGGTATTTGCCCTGTTCTAACATACCTATTAGACTATTGTGCCACAGACGTAATTTGTTCAAAATAAATGCAAGGTATCTCGCAAAATAGTATTACATTTGGATAAATATGGCTGTAATTGTCTTTGTAAATACAAAGAAATTGGTTCGGTAATCCACCCAGCACCTGAAACAATAGGTCTCATCGGTGGGTTAACAATAGATTTGTGGATTTTAGGAATACCATATAAATGTGGAATGACTGGACATGATACAGTAAAATAATGAAACAAATCTAAACTTATATCTCCATTCAACTGTAACTCATAAATAACCATATTTACATAACCTACGCATTTTTTAACATCTAAATTTTTAATGCTCTTAAATGCATTGCTATCTTCAAGTAACATGGAAACTGCTGACATATATTTGTCTCGATCCATTAGGACAACTACACCACCTTTATCCGCTTGTTTGATAATGATATCATTATTTAATTGCAGACTTTTAAGCGCTTTATATTCATCAAATGTCAAGTTAAAAGTTCTTTTCTTCAAGGTAGTAGAATACAACGCCCTGATCTGAGATTCACAGACATCATAAAAAGCTTTCACAATTGGTATACTAGCAGGAATAAATGTACTGCACCGTTTACACTGTCCTTCCATAGAAACTGTATCACCAAACAAAAGTTTCAAGTTGATATTTCTGGAAAACTGCATCAAATCTGTAAGTGCAGTTACCAAGCTGTCAGTACTGGTGGGTATATAGTTAAGTCCCTTACATAAAAAGAATAGTGAGCTTTCTGTAAACTGAAATTAGAAAGATTTAATGTACCCTTTACTATTTGCGGCTAATCTTGTTCAGTCCTAAAGGGCTTTCACTTTTCCGTTTACTCAAGGTTGTCATTTGTCCCATAGACGGTCTTCTCAGTAGTGGAGACCTCTCTGCGACAGATTCAGGTTGCTCTAGATGAAAGCGCTTATGTGTAAAATTAATAGTGAGTTGTTGGGACTTCTTACCAACGTTAGACGAAACGCTAGCATCACCATCTTGTTTCTTTTTCATTTCAGATTGCGTCCCCACGCACGCTGTAGAAGGAAGTGATGTCGACTGGCCAGGTTCATGTTCCGTGGTGGATAGGGGGCGCAGGAGCAGTAACCACTTGTGCTGAAGTTATCAGATCTGATGTTGTGTCGTGAAACTCATCAAGTGTATCTAATGCTTTTCTTTGGTGGGCTGTTCTATGATTAACCTGAGAGGTACGATCTATCTTCGGCCAGGAGAAGATATTACCTCTCTGGAAATCATTAATATCACGTATCAGCTTCCGTTTTTTGGTTGCTTCCATCCGATTATCAAACACCTGCATTCTATCCAGGACTTGTTGGTAACTATCAGTCATTGTAGAAAAAGCAGGCATTTCCATAATACTATTCTCCAGAGCAATAATTTCATTTTTATAATCTTCTTCAATGGTAGAAAAGAAATAATTCATTAAGCACATATAGTCTAGGCTCAATTTGATATTAAGCTGCTGCCATTTTTTCAACAGTTCAATATAAACAATGACATTTTAATAGGCATGCAATTAAAGAGACACTAATAAAGAAAACAACAGTCATGTCCAGGCTGCCACAAATCTGGAACTAGGTCTGAAGATGCGAAAATGCAATCTGATCTCGTAATGTGATAAGACTGGGTTTAGCAACAGGGACAGTCATTGGGGAATGTTCTACTTGGGGATTTTCAGAGATTTTCTCAAGTACAGGGACTGCTGATGGAATGTCCTCTGAAACAGGAACATTGGACAAGTCACTCTGAGAATGAGAGTCTTTGTCACAGGCAAGATGCTGTAACACTGGTTCAGACACTGGTAATAAATGTTTCCTATTTTGTCTGAATTCCATTTCTTGTGACTCCACAATATATGATCTGTATTCTTGACACAAACTTTTCACAAATCAGATGCGATCAAAACCTTTTGATGCCTGCATTCTCACTATCTCTCCTTCTTTCAATGAACTGAGCAGTTTGCTGATCTTATAATAGTAGGACTTCTGGGACAAACCTTTTTCAACAATTGAGCTTTCACTGCTCTGTTGTTTTTAGCACACCAAATGAATAAACCGCTGTTGATTGGTAATGCTGTTCTGGTTTGTCTCAACATAAGCCTCTGGGTAGGTGAAGCAAGTAAATTGTCACAATGAATGTTCCTAGGATTAAGCAGATTAGGAAAAATATCAGTATTGTCTCTTTTGGATTTCTCTAACTGCTGTTTACACTTTGAACTGCACGTTCAGCCAAGCCATTAGATTGTGGGCATTCAGGACTACTAGTAACATGAATAAAGCCCTATGCTTCAGCAAATTGTCTCAACTGCTGACTTTTAAACTGTGCACCATTGTCAGAAATAACTCTGTGCAGACTACCATGGACAGAAAAATTTATTTTCAGCTTAGTAATAGCAGTACTGGAAGTTAGGTAGGGAAGATGGGAAGTAGGTCAATCTCAAAACAATTTGAATAAGAATCTACTATCACCAAGTAATATTTACCATTCCACTTGAAGACATCTGTTGGCTACTGTTGACTAAGTTAGTTCAGGAATCTGGCTTAATAAAATGGTTCTTTTTGTTGATGTGGCTTTGTACTATTACATACTGAACAAGATGAAAATACTTTCCTGCTATCTGTTGATACAGAAGGCCAAAATACTAGTCCTCTCACCCTTATTTTGGTAGAATCAATTCCTGGGTGGCCACAATGCAAGATCTTAATGTACTCTTGTTGTGAAGACTTTAGAACAATCACTTTTGGACCTTTCATGATGATACTATTGTCGGACAATATCTCATCTCTGTATGAAAAGAGTGCTGTACTTCTACTGGTAAACAAGATTGTTTTGAAGGCCATTCTCGACTGATAAAGAGGTTGAGCTTCTGAAGAATTGGATCTGAAGTTGTATGAGCTCTAAACTCATCCAGACATGTGCAAGAAAGAATTTCTTACTTCCATGACTTCAAAATCAAGTGGCTCATTGTTATGCTGTTTTGTGTTTTTTTTTCTGGGTGATCTGGATAAGTTATCAGAAAGATAAAGAAGTTTGCTTTTTTTGTAAACGAGACAGAAATTGTACTTTTGCAATTTGAGCATCATACATTGCAATTTGGCAGGAGCTGTGTGCACTAGCTTTCTCAAAATAGTGACTAAAGGTTGGTGATCAGTTTATATCTGGATAGGTCAACTAAATATAATAAATATAATCATGGAACTTCTGATATGCAAACACAATTGCTAAAAGCTCTTACTCAATCTGGGCATATTGCATCTCAATTTGGGTAAGAGTTCTCAATGCACATGCTACTGGTCTACCCTCTTGAAGAATGACTGTACCTAAACCAAACTTAGAAGCATCACAGGAAAGACTTACTCATTTGTGGACATCATAGTAACGTAGAGTTGGTGGATTGACAATTTTCGGTTTCAAGGCATCAAATACTCTTTGTTGTTGCTCCAACCATGAAAAGATTATGTCTTTGTGTGTCAATTCTCTAAGCAGTGCTGAAAGTTGGCTTAAATCTGAAATGAACCTGCCTAAATAGTTGACCATGCCAAGAAAATGTTGTAACGCTTAAACATTTTCTGGAGCTGGCATCTCGAGAATTGCTGTCTGCTTCGAAGGATGTGGTCATAATCCTGAACTAGTAAACAAATGACCAACATAAGTGACTTCTCATAGCCTGAATGTGCACTTCTGAAGATTCAGGTTAAGATTCATTTCATGTGCTGTTTCAAAACTTTCTTGAGGTTTCTTGAGGTTTCTATCATGTTCAGCTTCACCATTGCCTGCTACTAGAATATCATCTAGAAAGACTTCACTGGCAGAATTTATTCTACATGGCATTCTCAGAAATCTGTATTTCCCGAATGGAATACTGAATGTGGTTAACAATAAAGATTTTTGGTCAAGTAAAATGTGTCAAAATTAACTCTTTGCATCTAAGACAGAAAAAACAATGCCATTTGGTATGAGGGCAGCAACCTCCTTGACTGACCGTGTGCATAGGATGCAAAGAAGAATCCATTCCTTTCCAGGAGAATACCATGACCTATAATCTCAGATCACTGATTTTTATTTCAACCACAAAGCACTCAGCAGCAAACCACTCCACTGCAAGTTAGAGATATCATTCAACAAGAAAACACACAGTCATACTATCAGGCAGCAAAGATGGAACCCTTAAATCCACAATCTGGTTTTCTACAAAGCTTGCCTGCATCTTAATGACATGTAGATTAGAAACACATTGAAGACTGAAAGAAAGGCAAAACCTTGGCAGAGTCCTATGTCCACTATGGACATATCTCACACAATGCTTAAGCCACCCAATAATATCAAATGCATTTATCATTTCCAGCTTGAGTTCATCCAATCCTGCATCCTTGCTATGGCAGAAACGTTTTCCCAATGTAGTGATTTCATCTTCCACCAAGGGGAGGAAGGGTATCTGTTATCCACCAGAGATGTTCAGAGTACTCCTTCTACCTGGGAGCATCCCACTTCACTCTCTTGAGTCATCAATAATGTGCTATATTTTCTTTCAGATGTATGAAAGTAATTCTGTATGATCACTACATACTGCGGCATACATCGGTCTTTAAGTTCATGCTACAGTTGCTGATGTCTAGCTATGTCAGCACCTATCAATCAAACAACGTGGCCTCTCTCATTGCTAAACCTGCATGGAGCACCTATTCATTTAACTTCACAGGTTTTGTTATTGTTAATGTTCACCAGCAGACATTAAGATTACTCCTGAGGTAGCTGCTAATCACATTTTAGCTACAGCTCCATGTGACAGAACTATGACTATCTTGTACATTCTCACTCCATGTCTCTATTAGCCTCTCAGTTATACTAGGAATTCTTCAGATTACAAGGTAGGAATTTTCTCAAGCTTTCATATTCATACATCACTTGTGAATTAGTCTTTTCATTAGATGCACACATGCTGATTATCCAGTTAGACCATTCATTTGGATTTATGCACTTGTATTCCATATTACAGTGTTTTAAATGTGCTATGTTTTTATGAATACCTGTTATTAGACCAAATGTCTTCATTTACATTTCTCTCACTGAATATCAAATGACTGAACAGTGACCATGAAACAGGAAGGATATACACGTACATAAAAATTAAGACGTTAGATGTTAGGGTGAATTCATGAATGTCTACAGTAAGTGTACACTTCTCTGAGTGAATAGACAACATAAATATAACTCCCATTTTTCTCTTCCTAATTGTAGTTGTCCAACTGATTTTCTTGCAGCCTTAAATATTGAGGGGGGTTCATAAATGTTACTGCAAAATGTAGACTACACGGACACTTAGTGTAATCTTTCTGAGTGAACAGACAGCACAAAAAATACAGTAAAGATGTCCTAGATTACAGATCAAGTATAATTTCAGGGTTGGGAGAGTGACCTAATGGTTAAGGTGTTTGTCTTACAAACACAAGGTGCAGGGTTTGAGTCTCACAAGGGATAATTGGCTACGCTTGCAATAGCTCGCAAGGGCAGTTAGCCTAGTACTAACCTATGAATTAGTGTAGGCATTAATGAATCTGGCTTGCTGTCTTTTCTCCCAATACTCATTTAGTAGAGCAAAAAGGATAATTATTCTATTTATAAGATATTATCATTGTTTTCATTAAAAAATAAAGAAAGGCATTAAAACCTTGCACTGCAGGAGTGCTCTATGCAACTTTAAACCATGTCTCCATTAATACACAGATGCTTATACACACCAGGGAGAGGAAGGCTTTGCAGGGAGTGGAGTTTCTTAAGACTTCTGGCATTAAGCAATACTACTTTCAGATATTAATTTATAGGTTTAGTTAATTTCGAAGGTTTATCAGTTTGGCAACCCGACACCATAAAAAAACAAAAAAAAACAACTGCCAATCATTAGCGGACCAGAGTTCTGCTGTGGCGACCCCTAACTGGGAAAAGCCGAAAGACAAACAACAACAACATCAGTTTGGCATTGCCTGAAAAAGGCACTATGGGGGTGAAAAAAGGTCTTTCCCAGTATCTGAAAGCCTGGGTGGGGGTGCGTTAAATGCAGACCATCTCTGGCAAAGCAGCATGGTCTGTCAACCATGTCCTCCCAGGCCATTAACTATTGTATCCCTTGAACTGACACCAGAAGCCAGTTGTTAAAATCAATTATTATACTGGTAATGTGGCATTATCCTTGGAGAAGGTAATATGCAGCTCAGTGCTAGGCTCAAACCTTCGTGAGACACATAGTCAGCAAACTCAATCATGTCTTGCATCGTATAGTCAAAGAAGGTATGTCTCGGATCATTAACCCACATGGTCTGTGACAGAGTCATACTGGTACCAATGGTTCAATGACCTGAGTGCATGTGTGACTTGATAGATCCTAGCCACGGAAAGGCAGCCAATCATGACTCTGTCCTTACTCAGTCTGGTGAGGGGGACATCAATGTGCCTCACTACAGAATCACCAATGACCAGGAAAATTGTCTGTGCCTGGTTTGCCTTGAGGGCTTAGCAGAAGAGGCATTGGGTACAGTGTTACTATGTGTAACTGTGGTTGGTGGTTTTACTATGTGTTGTCTGAGAACTCTTTTTTGATTGTGCAGGAGGTGTTAATGTTTTAGGAAGGTTACCTGTAAGTTCAAATATAGTAGCAACAGAGCTCTAATATCCCCTGATAAACTGCTACTGCATGTCATTAAGCAATTCTTTGGGAAAGTCACTATACTCACATAACATATCAAAAATCTGGAACACAATCCCTCAACATATTCTTAGCTCAAACAACTCTAAGATTTTCAAACATCTGCTCATGGATCATTTCAGAAACAAATGGCTCTGCTCCTGTACTTCTCCTGGGTAAAAACCTTCCTCTACCTCTTGTCTCTTATTATTATTGTCCAACTGTAATTCTGTTTCAACTCACTCAATGTATGTAGTCTCACTGGGTTCCTCTTTACCTAGTATGCTTACTCTGTTACTCCCTTCTTAAACTCCCCTTACCCATACCTCCCATACTATTTCTGTATCATTCTATAATAATGGTTAAATACACTTTGTATCTTTCTCACTTTTCACATTTGCACTGTTAACATTAATGTATCTTATTTAACCTTATGTGTTTTATTATCATATTTTTATAACTATGTATAATTTTTTGTACTTTTTATCTTGTAATGTGTCTATATTGTATTTATATTTACATTTATTTTTTTGTAATTTCTTGTTATTTTGTCTGTGTATTGTATGTGGAGCTTTTCTGGGTGGCCACGGTGGTGCAATGGTTAGCACTGTCGCCTCACAGTAAGAAGTTCTCCAGTTTGATTCTCAGCTGGGGTGCCTTCTGTGCAGAGTCTGCATGTCCTCCCTGTGGTCGTGCGGGTTTCCTCCGGGTGCTTCGGTTTCCTCCCACATCCCAAAGACATGCCGCAGGTGGATTGGACACTCTAAATTGGCCCTAGGTGTGAGTGTGTGTGTGCCTTCTGTGGAAGGTTGGGTGCTGAGCTGGCAACTTGACACTGTAAAACTCTACTGCCAATCATGAGCGGACAGGTGATCTGCTGTGGTGACCCCTAATCGGGAAAAAGCCAGAAGAAGAAGTTTGTATGTGGAGCTTTTCTCCCCGTGCCTCCCCTGAAAACAGGCCTTTGGCCTAGTCGGACACTCCCAGTAAAGAAATGTTAAATAAATATATATATATATCAGAAGTAGAAAAAATGTTTTAACAATGTTATGTCAACCACTAAAACTAACAAGAGCACAGGATAGTGAGTCATTCTGGTCTCTGGAATTGCTTTAGCTTCTTTAATCATCTACGACCGGAATGTTAGTAATAGTGATACACTTGGCTGTGCAAATGTACAGAAGAAGAAGAATGTTATATCATACCTGGAACAGGGTATGAAATGGTAGATTCACTAAAAAGAAACATAAATTCTTTGAAATACAGTAATCTTATCCTCATAGGATGCAGTACTGAAGACAAGGAAGCACCAACATGAATACTATAACTTCTACTACTAACTAAATGGCAAATAATCAATGGAAAATGATGGTAAATAAATTAAACTTTATGAAGACAGATATCAGAAATCCCACAGTGGTCAGCTGGGAAGAGTGCAATGTAAATGGTAGTGACCACTCACTCAGTGTGCAACAGCAAGGAGTATATTGATGGAGTGCTGGGATATTTTAGCCTAAATCAAGCCAGTGACAAGCTAGAGACAGGAATAGAAGTATCAGTAAACAATCTTATTCATTAATACAATCATAGGCAATAACATGTCATGAAAGTTTCCATCCTGGATTATATGAACACACTAATGCTTCACTCCAGGGAGGCTTATTGTTCAGTCCCTCTCAAGGGGGTTTTAACTGAATCTAGAACAGAATGTGTTGTTAAAAGGGAATGATTAGTAGGGCATATAACATTTTGCACAATGCCTATAGGAATCAATCAGAAGACCTCAGAAAAGATTGATGAGAGGACTTAATGTGTGTATGACTCCCAAATATGCAACAAAATCCATAAGATTTAGGATTTTTAACTGGACATGTTTGCATAGATACTTTTATACCCCATGCATTCTCTATAATTTTTCCTAAGATAAACAGCAAATTTTGAGGTTTAATGGTGAGTAAATTTGGACTGATTATATAACATATGATAATTTATATATGTATGCATATATATATATATATATATATATATATATATATATATATATATATATAGTTGTAAATGTGAGCTTGATAATACGCTTTGATTACTTTTATATAAAGATAAGTTTGCATGTGTAACACATGATAATTCAATAAAGGTATTTTAAAAAAAAGGTGTTTCTTGATGCTTCTGCATCACTTACAAATCTTACTAATGGGTAGTACACAAAAAAGGGGGTAGATTTCTTGGAGGTCTCCATACTTGGATTGCCATTAATCTGCTACTCCGTCTCACCTAATGTCTTGCATTGGAAGACACTACAGATACGTGTGCCACTGAACTTCTTCAGTACAAATCACGGAACATTACTACTACTCTTGATGAGGTTTTAGCAACTGCTGGGACCTTAAAGGTGACAGAAACCATGCAGGAAAAACAATAACTACAGATTTTCCAGGTCCTGTTTGTGTCCTTGGTCGCGTCACAGACAGATCAGGACAGAATTGTTCTTAATGTAGAATGAGCCTACTACTGTGTTAACTGATGAGGTAAGTCTAGGAAGCCTTAGGAGTTATACCTGTGCAGTTCTTATTCTGCCATTTCACATGAAATAGTCCGGATATTTGAAACAATGTTCTGTATTATTCATACAGTGGAGTTGTTTAACTTTGTCAAGGATTTTGCACTTTAGGCAACTTCTAATGTAAAATTTTAATCATGCGTAGTCTTCCATCAGACTAGGTGTTAAATCAACATTCTATGTGCTAGAGTTGACGGTACATCAGGTGGCTGTAAATGATCCCACAGCACCAACTAAAAGCAGTAGCAGTCCTTTACTTAGCACAGCATAAAAACACTATTTTTATTTTTATTTGAGCTAGTAAGGATGTGCAGCAGGTAAGGGTGATAAAGAATAATGAGGGAAACGTACTCACAAGTGAGGAGAGTGTGTTGAACAGATGTAAAGAGAACTTTGAGGGACTGATGAATGAAGGGAATGAGAGGGAGAGAAGGCTGGATGATGTGCGGATAGTGAATCATGAAGTGCAGTGGATTAGCAAGGAGGAAGTAAGGATAGCTATGAAGAGGATGAAGAACGGAAAGGCAGTTGGTCCAGATGACATACCTGTGGAAGCATGGAGGTGTTTAGGTGAAATGGCAGTGGGGTTTTTAACTAGATTGTTTAATGAAATCTTGGAAAGTGAGAGGATGCCTGTGGACTGGAGAAAAAGTGTTTTGGTACCGATTTTTTAAGAATAAGGGTGATGTGCAGAGCTGTAGTAACTACAGAGGGATTAAACTGATCAGTCACAGCATGAAGTTATGGGAAAGAGTAGTGGAAGCTAGGTTAAGAAGGGACGTGATGATTAGTGATCAGCAGTATGGTTTCATGCCAGGAAAGAGCACTACAGATGTGATGTTTGCTCTGAGAGTGTTGATGGAGAAGTACAGAGAAGTTCAGAAGGAGTTGCATTGTGTTTTTGTAGACTTAGAGAAGGCATATGACAGGGTGCCTAGAGAGGAGTTGTGGTATTGTATGAGGAAGTCAGGAGTGTCAGAGAAGTATATAAGAGTGGTACAGGATATGTACGAGGGTAGTGTGACAGTGGTGAGGTCTGCGGTGGGAGTGAAGGATTCGCTTAAGGTGGAGGTGGGATTACATCAAGGATCAGCTCTGAGCCCTCTCTTATTTGCAATGGTGATGGACAGGTTGACAGACAAGATCAGACAGGAGTCCCCGTGGACTATGATGTTTGCAGATGACATTGTGATCTGTAGTGAGAGTAGGGAACAGGTGGAGGAGACCCTGGAGAGGTGGAGATATGCTCTAGAGAGAAGAGAAATGAAGGTCAGCAGGACTAAGACAGAATATATGTGTGTGAATGAGAGGGAGGATAGAGGAATGTTGAGGATGCAGGGAGTAGAGGTGGATAAGGTGGATAAATTTAAATAATTGGGATCAACAGTTCAGAGTAATGGTGAGTGTGGAAGAGAGGTGAAGAAGAGAGTACAGGAGTGGGTGGAGAAGAGTGTCAGGAGTGATTTGTGACAGACGAGTACCAGTAAGAGTGAAAGGGAAGGTCTACAAGAGGGTAGTGAGACCAGCTATGTTATATGGGATGGAGACTGTGGCACTGACAAAAAGGCAGGAGTCAGTGCTTGACATGGCAGGGTTGAAGATGTTAAGATTTGCACTGGGTGTGACGAGGATGGGCAGGATTAGGAATAAGTATATTAGAGGGTCAGCCCAGGTTGGAAGGTTTGGAGACAAAGCCAGAGAGGCAAGATTACGTTGGTTTGGACATGTGCTGAGGAGGGATGCAGAGTATATTGGGAAAAAGATGCTAAGGATGAAGCTGCCAGGTAACAGGAAAAGAAGAAGGCCTAAGATAAGGTTTATGGATGTGGTGAGAGAGGACATGCAGGTGGTTGGTGTGACAGGGAAAGATGCAGAGGACAGGAAGAAATGGAAACAGTTGATCTGCTGTGGTGACCCCTAACGGGAGCAGCCGAAAGAAGAAGAAGATTTTTTTATTTTACATTTGTTAACCGGGTTAGTCTGGTTGAGCTTTTGGCTAATTTTTAGCAGAGATGTGGGGAGAAAAACTCCTCTGGACTAGAAAACTATTTTTTTTAGTTTTAGTAACATAGTAGTAACAATCAGCTATAGGATCTTACAAGCAGAGACCTGGAGAAAAAAAAGGTCCTCAGGCACTATTTACATATTTACAAAATGTACATATTTACATGCACATATATAAACATTTCTATTTTTAACATCTGTTGTGCTTCTTATAACATCCTCATTAATATCCTTCCATAATTGGCCACCATTCCTTCCACAATCATAATCTAATTTTTGCAATATATCTGCAAAAATCCATTTTCCATTAAACAAAATTTCATTCAGTGCTTCATTCCAAATAATCTATATTACATAAAATAAATTCTTGCCTCTCTTCTCACATATTCTTTCTTCTTGTTCTTACAATATACATGCATAATCATATTCATATCAATACTATTTATGTCATTAACATCCTCAAAAATATCTTCACAAAACTTTTTCTAGAGTTTCACTAGTCTTCAAAAAATGCTCTGCTGTGTCTTCCTCCTCACAAAATAAATACACTGTTTCAATTTTCTTTTCAAATGGCATATTGCCTTTACTGGTAACCTATTTATTAACAGTCTTCATAGGAAATCATGACACTCTGCTCTCTTAGTACAACATTGTTCCTTACTTTAATGGTTTTAATCACTTTTTCTGGTAAATGTTCCCATGGATTTATAGAACAATATTGTTTCATTACATTATTATACCATATGCTTTTATCTTTCTCTATATTATTTTTTAAATTTTCCATGTTAATATTTTTTCTTGATAACCTTTAATTTCATTTACATATTCTTTTCTCTCAGATTTTTTGTACTTATATTGAAATATTCTCACTTTTAATTTTCATTCTCTTCCTTTACCCACTTTAATACTTTATACAGGTTTAAAAAAAAATAGAATAAACAACTGAATTTTGCAAGCCCAATCTCCCTTCAACTTACACCAATTCAGACAAACCAGCACTTCCCGCATCCATATTTTGTTCTAATCTTCTGCAACTATAATGTATGTGTATATGAAAACTACTAGAACCACCCCCACCTTTTGCAACACATATCTAGCATCTTTCACTTTATAAGCTACTCACTCTCACATTCATCACTAGAGCAAACAATGTTCTACTCGAGGGACACCCTTGTCGTATGCCACACTTCATGCATATTTCTTTACTGAGTCACCTATTCACTAACACTCTGTTATACTGATATTCTGACATACATACACTTCTTATTCTATTACCTATTACATACTTCTCCATAACATTCCAAAAACATTGTGCCCTACTATATCAAATGCCTTGTTAATATTACCTGCAATAAGTTTCCCATCCTCCCTTTAGCTTACATCATCATCCGCAGTGTCTCTCATAACCATTAACAATTCTTGAAACCCCTTTCCTTTTATACTGTGTACACTTATTTCCATAATATCTTTCATATGTCCTTCCATTCTCTTCTGTTTTCCTAGAAATAGTATAATCTTTGTTATTTAGTCTGATAGCTCTCCATTTTTATCTTCTGCTTCTCATCTTTCTTCCATATAAATTGTAATACCCAATACATATTCTACAAAAACAAATCCTTCCTTCAGCAATTCATTCTGTACATTTACAAAACACCTATTTTCCAATCCATTAATTTCTTGTACATTCCATAACCTACACCATCTGGGCCAGATATTGAATCAACATCTACATTCAATTCACTGGCAATTTCCAATTCTTCCTTATCTTGTTCTGGATGTTTTTTTTTTTTTTACATTCTAGTCTCTCTTATTTTCCTTCTTTTTACTCATATATATATTTCCACATGCTGTACTACAATACTTATAATATGTCCTTGTGCACTGTTTACCTCTCCTTTTACATTTTTCATTCCCCTCATTATACTAATACCTTGCTTTATTATTTTACCCAGATTTGCAGATATGTCATCCCTTCTCTGTTGTAAATAATATCTCTGCCTTAACAGTAATGCCTTATTTTTTCTCAGTTTCTTTAATATATTTCTTTTTCCATGCCATAACACTGTGCTGTGTTATTCCCTGAATTCTATAACACATTTCTGTAAATGTTTCCATACTTCACTTTATCTCCCTTTCTTTTATCACCCCGATTTGAAAAAAAAAAACACTTTTTATTCTTCTTTTTAAATGTAATCCAACACCCAGATGTGTTTTTATACAAGTAATTCAGGGTTAAATGATCCTTCCATAAGTGCTGTACTTCCCACTCTCAACTTTCATGCAATAATGTCTTATTTATTTCTTTTGCAACCTGATTGTTTGTTTGATATTTGACTGTTTCTCTCTCTGTAATATTATAATTTTGGAAATGTCTGTATTTTGTAAAATGTTTGGAGCTTTTCTCCCCGGGCCTCCGCTGAAAAAGGACATTGTATCCAGTCGGATTTTTCCCGGTTAACAAATGTAAAATAAATAAATAAATAAATAAATAATTTATTTTATTTATTTCCTTTCTTAATTTCTTCCATCACCTCCATCCATTTTGGTAAAATGCCTGGAAAATCTGTCACAGCTGTATCACCATTTGCTAACCCCAAACCTTCTGATAATACAAAAACAATAATTTTCAGATCCAAGTGCTCCTTTTCTAGAAGTCCACTGACTATTTCTCCACACAGCAAATTTAACAAATTGTAATACTTTCTGCATTTTTTATATCTTTCCCTCAAATTACAATTAAAGTAGCCTGCAATTCTAATTTTCATGTTAACCACAAAATAGTCCTATATTTGATGAAACAGATTATCTTTCCTTACTAATTAATAGTGCATATAAAGCTGTAATTCTGTAAACATGTTGTCCCACCTCACATCCACAACACTGCATACTTACCGATGTTACATCTAGTAATTTCACACTTTTTATACAATACAGCCACTCCAGAACAATATTCACGTCCTGTGTCCTATATTATATTTCTACCCCACATTTTTTGTTTGTAGTGTCACTTCACTTCTCAGGAAGCTTAAATCTTTTACCAGAATAACATCCACATCACGTTTAACATATCATACCAGTATCCTGTTCACATTTAATGAAACTAGACTAAAATCTCCACTTTTCCTTCTTTGTACCTTTATGGGAAATATTTTTTTTTTAATTTTGTTTTCTTATTCTTACGCTTTTCCCCAAATATTCCTGAGGTCATGTACAAATAATCCTTGATCCTGAGAATCAGCTTTTTCACTGGCTAGAACATAAAAAATATTAATATTATTCCCTTTTCCTAACCTCTCTTCCTGCATGATCACTCTCTCTCTTCATTTTCACCTCCATATTTTTCCTCTTCTACAGTTCCTTCTTCACGCAGTTCACACTTTCACATAGTATCTTGTCCTTCTTGATGTGAGTTTTCTTACCTTTCTCCTTTTTTTTCATTGTTTACTATTTGCTCTTGACAATCCATCAGAAAATGTCCCTCTTTTACAGAACCTACATTCAGGCACATACCTTCTTAGGTTCATAGGTTCATAGGTTGTTATTAGGCTATCGGTCCAAGGGCCTATACAAACCTAACCATAACAATTCCCTGGCTATTTCTTCCCACAGTATTTACTTCCCTGGACCCCTGTCTATCAGGGTGACTGATGTGATCCCCGGGGTGAATTTCCAATCTCCCATCCAATCATCAAGGTTCCTTTTGAAGAGGGCCAAAGAGGCGTTAAGCTTGACATGTATGGACAGTCTATTTCAAAGTTGGGGGAGTCTCTGGGTCAGGAACCTATCCCTCCAGGATGTTTTGTTCATTGTGATGATAAGATTTAGATCCCTGGAGCATGTGTCTCTGAGGTATTGGGATTTCTTTAAGTGTAGCATGTCCAACAGCTCTGGGTTTGACATGGCCTTATATGTTAAGCAGAGAGTAGACAATATGCGACGAAGTATAGGTGGAGTTTTTTTAGATGTCAGCATAGTGCATCTGCTTTAGGCCTGTGATTCTTTTAGTGAGGTATTTCTGTGGCTTTTCCAGTTGTTGCAGATGTCTTGAGAGGTACATAGGAAATGGGGTATTGTATTCTATAATGGGTCTAATGAGGGATGAGTACAGTGGGACAATGACCTCCTTTTTTCTGGTTGAAAAGCCCTTAGTGGAGAGGTGTGCCACATAGAAGTAATTCCTGACAGTTGTGGTGATGTGGTTATCAAAGGTGAGACCACTGTCCACCTGTGTCCCTAAGTCTCTTATCACACTTTCAGTGTTTAGTGTACTGCCACCTATGTGGTAATTCATGGGTACATGCTTTTTCCCCAAAGGGGATAACTATACATTTCTTGGCACTGAGCTTGAGCCCATGGCTCTGGCACCAAGCATCTGTTTCTGCAAGGCCCTTTTGTACAATATCCACATAATTTGGGGATTCAATAATGGCTCCCAGTTTGCAGTCATCTGCGAACTTTGTTAGCCAGTGTCCCTTAGTGTTGGCCTGTACTTCAGAGAAGTAGATGCCAAACAAGAGCAGTCCCAGGACTGAACCCTGAGGTACTCCACTTGTCACTTGTCTGGAGCTGTATTTGGAGTCGGCTACTTTTACAGTGTGGGTTCTGTCAGTAAGGCAGTTGGCAACCCATAGAGTGATGTAGGGATTAATACCCAGCTTAGTAAGTTTATCTCTAATTCCAGAGTGGGGGATGGTGTTGGAGGACTTGACGAGGTCCAGATAGGCTGTGTGGACTACCTTAATCTTGTCAACGGCTCTGGAGACTGATTTGAAGAAGTCAGTCAGGTTTTGGAGACAAGATCGGCCCTTCACAAACCCAAACTGGGTGGGTTCCAGTGTTTGAAGGTTCCCAATATCTTTGTTTATAAGTTTCATGATAATACGTTCTGTGGCCTTACAGATCAGGCTTGTCAGACTGATGGGGAGGTAGTCCCCGGGATCCAAGGTGGATCCCCTCTTGTGGTGTGGGATAACAGTAGCTGTGCACCACTCAGCTGGCATGAAGCCTAAGGTGAGGCTATGATTAAACATGACATTTAGGTGAGGTGCCAGTTCATTTTGTAGTTCACGTAGTACACAGCCTGGGATGTCATCTGGTCCGATGGAAGCTGTATTTTTAGCTTTGGAGAGTGCATTTTTTTACCTGTGTGGCCATTATTACCGGGATTTGGCAATCTTTCGTTATGATGGGCCCTTTAGGGGGTGAGAGGGGGGGGTGAAGTTTGCAATGAATCGATCTGCCAGGATATTGGTAATATCCTTGGGATCAGTATATTTAATGCCATTCTGTTGTAGCTCAGAGCAAATCTGAGCATTGCCATTTAGATTCTTGACATAGCTATAGAATGCCTTGTGGTTGTCTTTGGAATCTTTGGCAATTTTATTCTTGTAATTAGCTTTGGAGGATTTTATGAGGGATCTCAGCTTCCTACTGAGGCTGGTAAGGGAGTTTTTTGCATCCTGGAATTTTCCTCTTTTCTGCAACAGTTTCTTCCTTTTATTGTAAAGTTTGTTTATGGCAGGGGACCACCAGATTGGCTTCCTTTTTTGGAGGAGAGCATCTTGGTTCTATTGAGATGGCACGATTCATGCACAAGTGGATGTGCTCATACTGTGCCTTAGTGTAGAATTCAGCAGTCTTTCAGTCTTTCAGTTCATAGTTTCATAGGTTCATACTGGGCTATCTGCCCTAGGGCATTTATAAGCCTAGCCAGAGTGTGTTTGGTTTTCGCCACCCATTTTAAAATTAATTTTGCTATGCCCTTTTTCGGGGTTAGTATACTGTGCCTTTGTCTAACAGTGACACAGAAGTGATACCCGGGGTAAACCTACGATCCCCCATCCACTCATCAAGATTCCTCTTGAAGAGAGTCAATGAGGGACTCTGCCTAACCTGGACTGGGATTTTATTCCAGAGTGAAGGGAGCCTCTGGGTTATGAATCTGTCCCTCCAGCATGTCCTATTTATTTCAGTGCTGAGGTTCAAGTCTCTCGAGCGCGTAGCTCGATAGGATTTGGATTTTCTGAGGTGCAGCATGTCCATTAATTCCGTGTTGGACATGGCTTTATACGTCAGGCACAGATCGCCTCTGAGCAGGTGGTATGCCGCTGAGTTGAGCTGGAGTTTCTTTAACCGGGCAGCATATGGCATCTGTTTAAGCCCTTTGATCCTCTTGGTGAGGTGCTTTTGGGGTCTTTACAGTTGCTGCAGGTGTCTGGTAAGGTACATCCCAAAAGGGGCATTGTACTCAATTATGGGCCTGATGTGGGATGAGTAAAGAGGCATGATGACCACCCCTGATCTAAATGTGAATCCCTTCATGATTAGGTGGGCTATATAAAATAATTTTATAACCACTTTGGCCACGTGGTTGTCAAATGAGAGATTGCTATCAACTTGGGTCCCCAGGTCCCTAATTACTTCTTCCATACGTAATGGATTACCACCTATGTGGTAATTTGTGGGCACTTTGTTTTTGCCAAAGGGGATGACTGTACACTTTTTGGCGTTTAGCTTGAGGCCATGTCTCTGGCACCAGTTGTCTGTTTCTATTAGGCCCTTTTGGAGGATGCTTGTGTTGGCTGGAGAGTCGATTATAGCGCCCAGTTTGCAGTCATCTGCGAACTTGGTTAGCCACAGTCCTTTCGTGTTTGCCTGTACCTCCGAGAAATATATACCGAACAGGAGAGGTCCCAGGACTGAGCCTTGTGGGATGCCACTTGTAACTGGCTTGGAGTCTGACATGGCTCCAGCAATTCTAACCATGTGGGTTCTGTCCTTGAGCCAGTTTGCAACCCATCTAGTGACATAGGGGTTTATATTTAAGCTGGTGAGCTTATCTATAATGCCCGAGTGGGGTATTGTGTCGAAGGCTTTTGTGAGGTCCAGGTAGGCTGTGTGGACCACCTTCCCCTCGTCAATGGCTTGGTGACTGTTTCAAAGAAATCGACCAGGTTTAAGAAGCAGGATCTGCCCTTAACAAAGCCAAACTGGGTAGGATCCAGTGTCTGTAGGTCCCCAATATCTTTTTTTTATGAGGTCCATGATGATCCTTTCCATAGCTTTGCAGACCAAGCTAGTCAGGCTTATAGGGCGATAGTTTCCAGGATCCGTTGAGGCACCACCTTTGTGGAGAGGGACCACTGTTGTTGTACGCCACTCTTTGGGTATATATCCTGTGGTAAGGCTGAGATTGAACAGTAGTTTTATGTTTGGGTTTAGCTCTTCTTGGAGTTCATGTAGGACGCAGCCCGGGACACCGTCTGCTCCCATTGATGCTGTGTTTTTTGCTTTAGAGAGGCCGGCTCTTACCTGAGCATCTGAGATGTCAGGGGGCAGCACTCTGCTGGGATAGATATTTGCTCTTTTGGTTGGGGGGGGGAGTTTGCACTGAACCTGTCAGCTAGGATGTTGGCAATGTCTGTGGGTTCGGTGTATTTTTTGCCATTTTGGACTAATTCTGAGCATATCTGGGAATTCCCACCCAGGTTCCTAACATAACTAAAGAAAGCCTTGTGATTATCCTTAGTGTCCTGTGCAATTTTTCTCTCGAAGCTGGCCTTAGGCGATTTTATGAGTGCCCGTAGTTTTTTGCTAACACTGATCAGAGATGCCTTCCCTTTTTGGGATTTTGCTCTATCATGTAGTAGCTTCCTCCTTCTATTGCATAGTTTGTTTATGGCTGGGGACCACCAGACAGGACATCTGCCTTTGGAGGATTGGGTCTTGGTTTTATTTGGGATTGCATGATCCATGCATTCCTGAAGGTGTTCATAGAATGCGTTTATAAAGGATTCTGCGGTCTGGGCCGTATTTTCCACAGGCCCGGGGGCTTTGAAGGATTCCACCTCGGTTTTGAGGAGTGTGAAAATTGCTTTAGAGAAGTTTTTGACTGTGGTTTTCTGGGCAGGGGGTGGGGTCGCGATGTGAATATCCAGTGAGATTAGTTTATGGTCTGATCTTACCAGTGAGGGATACACTTCTGGTCTGGAGCATAGAGTCCCCATGTTGGTGATGATCAGTTCCAGTATGTTTTCCCCTCTTGTGGGAGTGGTAACAACTTGTTCATAGCATTTGAGTTTATAAATTCTACGAACCTTTGAGCTAGGGTGTTGGAGCTAGAGTAATGCTCCCAGTATATGTTTGAGTAGTTGAAGTCGCCCAATATAATGGTGTTTGGAGAGACCTTCATATTTTCCAGCCTTCTCAGGTAGGCCAAGTGGGGTTCCTGGGTTTGGGAGGGTGGTCTGTAGCAGGCTATGCACTGGAAGGCAGTTTTACCCACTGTTAGTTGCACATGGTAGTCTCAGGATGCTTCGTGCTGTGCCACCAACCTGGAGGTGTGGGTATCTTTGACGAATATTGATACTCTCCCTCCTTTTCTGGTTCGGTCCAAGTTTTGGGGCTGAAAAGCATGGTATGAGGTATAACCTGGCAGTGCTGGGGTACTCTCGGGAGCCTTGAACCAGGTTTCTGTTACTGCATAGATATCAATGTTCTCCATGCTAAGGAGAGTTTCGAGTGCATGCATCTTGAGGTTTAGACTTCCGGTGTTGAGTAGCATTACTTCAAGAGGAACCTTGACAATTGGATGGGAGAAAGGAAATTCACCCCAGGGATCACGTCAGTTGCCCTGCTAGACAGAGGTCCAGGAAAGTAAATAATGTGGGAAGAAATAGCCAGGGGATTGTTATGGCTAGGCTTGTATAGGCCCTAGGGCTGATAGCCTAGTACCAACCTATGAACCTATGAATCTTAGTTTCTTATCCCTTGTGATACCTATGGAGGTGGGTTTGTCTTTTGAGCCTTACCTAAAAAAGGCACTATGGGGGTAGCAAGTGCCTTTGGCAATATCCGAAAGCCCAGGGGTGACAGGTGCAAGCCGTCCCTAGCAAAGCATCGTGGCTTGTCGAGCATGTCTTCCTAGGCTGACAGGCATTGGATCCCCTTTGAATGACACCAATACTTAAGCCAGTTGTTGAAATTGATCATCTTGTCTTCATATTGTGGCAACTTTCTTGGTGAGGGTAATATGCTACTCAAGGTCAGGGTCATACCGGCCTGTGCCACATGCTCAGAGAGCTCCTCTATGTCTCTTTTCATGTAGTCCAGGGAGGTACGTCTCAGGTCATTCACACCAGCATGGACAATGACTGAGTCATATTTGTACTTGCCTTGAAGTGACCTGAGTGCTTGTGTTATGTGGCGGATCCTAGCGCCCGACAGGCAGCTCACCATGACCTTCTCCTTGTTCAGCCTGGTGAGCAGGACGTCAGTGTGCCTGATGATAGAGTCACCTATTACAAGTGTATCAGGTGTGTTGTTTAGCCTTAAGGGCTGTGACTGTTCGGCACACTGGCTTTGTGAGCTATGTGTTCCACGTGTTTTGTTTGGGGTAGCGGTTTCTTGGGTGTCTGCTTTGGAGGTCTCTGCTGCTTAGGCAGATTTTTATTTAGAGCCTCTGAATATGTTTTTGTGTGTTTATGTGTTTGGTTTGCTGTCGTGGTAGGTCTATGTGAGACTGGAATTGTAGTGAGTGTGGTTTCCTTCTCCTCCTGACAGGTTTCGCCAGTACTGAGTTGAAAGAGTTTAGCCTCCAGTTTGGCTATATGGTTGCATCTCTCACATGCGTTGGAATTTGTTAGGAGGAGGAGAGGGTTGTCTGTGTACATGAGGCAGTTGTAACATTGCCTCAAGATTCCCAGATTCACCAGCTGGACCGGAGAGGAGATTGACAACTGACCTTTGGGCATGCTAGAATAGTATTGGGATTTCCTGTCTGCATGGGCATCATGAAGTTTGCCACTTCTGACTTGAGTAGCATGAAGTTGGCTTTATCTCTTTTCTCCCCAACTTGTTACATTGTACCTTATCACAGTTGTTAACTAAATGTGAAAGTTCGCTACAAAAGAAACATAATTTTGGCTGGGCAGGATATTTTAATGCCCCTCTATGACCAACCACAAAGACAGTACTTGGCAAGTGTTTCACATTGTTATTTTTGACATTAAAAAAAAAAAAAAAACTTCTCACATCTTTGACTTTCACAATGTTATGAACAGTTTCACACAGAACTTGCACACATTTTTTAACCTTGTCTTCTTCTTCCAGTTCATCTGTTCTAAACTACAAAGTAGCATTTTTAACACATAAGTTGCTACCAGAAAACAAATAATTGTTCCACAGATAAATGTCCTTTGCTTTGTTACACACAGAAATTTTAACATCAATCCATCAGTGTCAAATATTAAGTCACAAAATACCTCTGTCCCAATATGTACAAAAGACATAATGTCTGTCTATTACAGTGTCATTTTTGGTACTATTCTCATGGTTAATCTTTTCTTTTTAAAAACAGTTTTACTTAGATTGTTGCCACTCTTTTGCCTGCTGTCACTGTTACATACTGTAAGTTTTAGCTATTAAGTTATCTGCTACCACTAAAACCAGACTCCTTCAAAGTTTGTTGCTGCTTTCCTCTTTTACTTTCTGTCAGTCCTGCACAAGTTTTACTGCTGCAATCTCTGCAGCCACATTACCTGGTTCCTTTTCCACACTACCATCCTCAGCACATCCAAAAAATGTTACCTGACATCTCGCCCCATGAAACAGCAGAACTATCACCTCAATCATTCTGCTTGATCATCTGGAGGCAGCTAAACACTGCTCATTTACAACATTTGCAACATAGGAATCTTTGTTTGTATTCTGATGCTCCATACTGAACATTTTTTCCCAAAATCGCATAGCCTCCAAACTCACTATAGCTTTTCTCTCTTCCTCTATGCTGCCATTTCTTTAGACCTCTTTCTTGTTGCTGTAGGAGCCCTCAGGCACCATCTAGCAGCTCCAAAGAGGAGGGTTTTTAATTGATATATAATTACATATCATTTACATATTTACATTATTTACATCTGTTTACAAATCTCC
Organism: Protopterus annectens; assembly: GCF_019279795.1. Lineage (NCBI taxonomy): Eukaryota > Metazoa > Chordata > Ceratodontiformes > Protopteridae > Protopterus > Protopterus annectens. The sequence continues at coordinate 352,831,207 of NC_056750.1, read as the reverse complement.
ATACATTATAAACTTCAGTTTAAGTATCCCCCACTCTTTTATCCACAACCAAAACATTATTTTCTCAAATCTTTGCCAAAGTCCATTTTCCATAGTATTTGATTTCATTTAGTCTCTTGTTCAATGGAACTCCATGAAACATAAAATATTACTCTGTCCATTTTCTTCACTTCTTCCTGTTTTCATGCACCATAATAACCACATTCTATTATGTCCACATTTATTTGTTCATATTTTAACAAACTTTTCACCATATCATGTTTACACATTTCTTTCCCCAAATTAACTTTTTCACATTTCAAAAACACATGCTCAGTAGTCTCCAACTCTCCACATTTATTACATATTCTATCTTGCTTTTTATTGTATGGATTATTTGCTTTAACCGAAAATATTCTAATAGACAATCTCCATAAAAATCATGACTTTTTTATCTTGTTATAGACATTATATCTCATCATTAAGTCTTTCCATGGATCAGTGCAATAAAATGCTATCATAATATTTAAGTAAGATTCCTATCTATTTTTCTCACATCTATTCTTTTTTTTCCATAACACAATTCTCTTTCATTTCTTCATTCACAATGCTTTTTTTAACTTCCATTCCTTACCACAATTCTTTGTATTTATAATATAGTATCATTTCTATCAAGTTTTTATTTTCCTTCATAATTCCTTTTAATACTTTATATAAATTCAAAGATGCTGCATGCACTATTGGGTTTATTAAACCCTAGCCTCCTTGCTCTTCTTCCTTCATATATATAATCCTTCTCTTGACTGGATTCAGTCTAGAATCTTCCATAAAAGAAAATATCATCAATTAGTTCCTTTCATACTTAACATGAATTATATGAATGTTAGCAACATAAGCAATTTTTCCTATTGCCATGGTGTACAACACATGTGCTTTTTTATATATGAAAATCTATGATTTCCAAAATACATAGTGAGATCCTTTACTTCTTTGAGTACATTATTCCATTGTTGTTTTCTGTATTCTTTCCTTCCAAATATTATTCCTAGTATATCTATATATTTTCCATTGAGCTCAATGCCTCCTATCGTACCTTCAAAACCAAATTCTTTACTTTTCTCTTCATTTATACTTAAACCATTTTTTAATTTATACTTAATTTTGTATTTACTTCTTCCATCCATCCTTTGTTTTCAACAATTAGTACAATATATTCTGCATAATTATACATTACTGGCAGTTGTACTTCCATCATCATGTGTCATCCAGCACTACTTCACATTTTATTAATTTCCTTCACTATTAATATTACTATAACTAATGAGACAATTACACCACTAGCTGGCAGCCCTGCTTTATTCCACATTCTTATAATTTATTTAACCATTTTAATATCACAATTGCTGTTATTTTTTTAAATTGCAATTAAAATCACCCACCACTTAAATGTCCATATTTACATAAACATATTCAATAATATTTTTAAACATCATTTCTCTCTACTTTTTATTACATTGCATATAAAAATATAATTATATCAAGTCTATTAGCGTAATTCATCATACTTCCACTATGGTTACATCTAATATTTTAATGCTTTCGTGACATAATATACATATTCCCAAGAATGTTTCTTTCCCGATGTTGCAAACTCATACCATTTCGTAGTTGTTTCAGTTTGTGTTCTTTCTTCCTCTGTTAATAATCTGATATCTTCAAAAACAATATGTTCATTTACTGCAGTACACCATTGTGATATACTTATTCTCCTCTTTAGATTTTTCATAATGTTTACATTTAAAAGTAATATTTTCAGCTTTTAAGAACAGTTAGTATAATCAAAATTTGTATCTATTTCTTTTCTTTTCTCTAAGCATTATATTTTTGAATTTTCTTTTCCTTTATTTAACTCTTTTTCCATATTGAATTATTTTTATTTCTTACTGTGCACCAATCAGCTTCTTCCTCATTTGTCTCCTGTTTCTTTTACCTTGGTGCGTTCTTTAACTTCATGTATAACCTCTTAATCAGTTACATCTTTTTGTACATTTTCTTGTATAACACCTTTTCTATCTCTTTCTCCTGTATAACTTTATTTTCATTTTCTTGTACATTCATTTCACATTCTAGACATGAATGGCCAGTATTGTCACTTTTCTGCACTTTAAATCACATTTTTGCATTATGCTCTGTTATACTATGTAAATAACATATTTTTATCACATTCATTGATTAAATAATAATTTTTTCCACAAAAATAATAAGTCTTTGGTTGACCAGTGTATCTCACAAAACCCCTATTACCATGAACATTAATAATACTAGGTACATGCATAATATTATCATTTTCCATTTTCAGTATAACTCGACATTACCATCTCACAGTCCATGGTCCTCTTTCATCATATATTTTGTAGTGTCCATTACTTTATTACATATAGTTAACAAATGTTCTTTCAGTTCTTTTGCTTCAACTTCAGTTCTAAACTGGATCATTATTTGTTTTTGTCTGTAAAAAGCTTGGAAAACATATTTTAGTTCAAATGGGGGGGGGGTGACATGAGTCAGAAATTAAATGTATTGGAGAGTAAGATGATTTTGAACTTTGGCACACCTCACCCAAAGGGTCTCAATTTGGAGGTCAACTTAAGCCGAATGATTTTTTAAAAACATTTCAGAAATATATAAATAAATAATATAAAAATAATTAAAATAGTTATTTGATAATTAAATAGATATGTTAGGAAATCTGATACAAGAAATGTATACCATTTAATTTATGTATATGTATAAATTAAAATTGTATGTTTTATTTGCAATGGGTATTGTGCACGTTAAGGATGTAATAAGATGTAATTAATTAATGATGGGGTTCACCTGGTATATATTGCAAGAATGGACACAATGATGGATCTTGAAGGTGAAAGGCCGAGGTACCAGATGTCTGTTGGTTGACTGAACTGCTGATGTCTTTCTTGTATTTTTTGAACACATATTCTGACCATGGATAAATATTTCTTTCTTTTGTTCATATGCACCAAAAAAAAATTTCCATGGCTCAAATATCAAGTCACAAACAGTATCTTTATTAATAAAAATACGTGCTCTTAACCACTTTTGCTTTGACACCCAGAGGTGCTATGACAGAGTCCTAAACTTCATACCTGTCCAAACTTTCTTCTTTTTTACAGCTCACACATAATGTATACTTCTTTTTTGTTTCTTTTATTTCTTCTTTCTTCTTTGCTCTTTCTCCTACAGTTTGTTCATAAGTTTTTGTCTCTGGAACATTTTCTGGCACAATCTCTTCTTCTCCTTTTTCTTCTTCTATTTTTTCCATGATATAATTCTTTGAAATTGCTGCTCCATTTTCTAGCTGACTTAGGTTTACTGTTTCTTCCAAATAATCATCCCATCCCCACCCTTGATTGGAGAGTTGTAGTTATGCATTATTCAGAGGTAACTGTCTCTCCTTCAAGTAATCCCCTATGGAGGTTTTCCTCTGAATCCACTCTCTGTTTCAGCTACAATATCCTTTTCCTTTACAATCTCCATTTCCTCCAATGTCACTGTTTTTTCTGCACCCACATCATCAGAAAAAAAATGTTTTGTAACGATTCTATCATTTCAAATACATTTTCAGCAACTTTCATTCCAGTTTCAGCACAAGCTGAATCAGCCATGTTTTCTCCATGTTTCTCTGGGCCACCTATGCACCTGGAACAGGAACAGGAAGTATGTTGTTTCACACACAAATGCTACTCCCTACTACTGAGACTATGGGAAGTTCCCTGAAGCCCTAGTCAAATTTCCCCTAGTGGTAGATATACAATCTCAGGTCTCCCCTTAAGAAACGTCATCAGTCTTGTGGAACTAACCCAAGTCAACAAAGGAGAGAAAGATAGATAGATAGATAGATAGATAGATAGATAGATAGATAGATAGATAGATAGACTGACAGTTCATTGATTGAGAGGCTTCACTTCCATGACCTGGTGGAAAAAATTGTCTATCAGCATACTCTTGTACTTTAAAGATAATTTCCAATAGTTAGTCTAGTACAGCTAACAGCATATGGGTATTCCTCATACTCAGTGGTTCAGATTATAGGAAATGTAAAGCCTTCAGATGATGTTCTTCTAGAAATGCAACTCTGTTCTTTCTATACCTTTCCTGAGATCAAGTTAATGGAGACTATTTTAATATACTTCAAACTTGTCTAGTTCATGACACAGACAGAGTTTTCAGGAAACGTCAAAACTGCTCATGTAAACAAGCAATGGCTGATGGGAGTTGCAGTGACACCAATTGTACTGTAGTATCTGCCAATAAAAGCTACTTTCATCCCCAGTTTCAGCTCACTTAATGGAGTGTGAGTTCTAATCTCTGCAATATTATTTTATTTATTTATTTAACATTTGTTGACCAGGAATGTCCGACTAGGCTCCACAGAGCCTGTTTTCAGTGGAGACACGGGAAGAAATGCTCTAGACGCATGTCTTTAGAATGTGGGAGGAAACCGGAGTACCCAGAGGAAACCCATGCAAACACAGGGAGAACATGCAAACTCCATACAGAAGGCACACCAGCTGAGAATTGAACCAAAGATCCTCTTGCTGTGAGGCGACAATGTTAACCTCTGCACCACTGCGTCACCCATCACAGACTTTATTATCTAAAATATTAGATAATAATGTTATTAATGAGTAAGATTACTTGATTACAGAAATATCCTGTGGGTGGCCTTTTGTACATTTAATTGCCTGTATGTCTGGTATGCCATATGGCTTACAGTAAAACTGATGAGAACTTAATACAGCACAGCATTACCAAGAAATCAGTATACTGTATCTCTCATGACTATAATAATCAAACTAATTTACAAAAGGGTAAAGGCCTAATAATAACTTTATATAAATATATATATATATATATATATATATATATATATATATATATATACACACACACACACACACACACACACACACACACACACACACACACACACACACACACACACACACAGAAACACACACACATATAAAACATTTTGTTTCTATTGGCATAAAACTAGTAAAAAGCTGCTGTCTATATCCCATCTACCTTTGCTCTCCATTACAACTGGCAGTCATTGTTTACTAATACTGAAAACTGATCATTCTGGTTATTTGAGTTAATAGATAAGTGCTACATTTTCACACATTGCACACTAAATTGCAGCCATTACCTAATATGTACAGTATCAATCAGTAATGAATTATGCCCCAGCATTTTTTTAAGCTAGAATGTGATTTTCACAAGTTAAACATTTTACTACTCACATAAAAAAGTACTTAATCACAGAGCTGAGGTATTTGCTTATAGACTGCTGGTTCTGAATTATTCTCTATTAATCTACAGAGCAAATCAACTAAAACAGCGAACCTTTTTGTTACTACAAAATTTAGAATACAGTATAGTACACAGGGCAGTATGGCAGGTTATTTCCGAGATTCCTGATATAGCTCCTTACTCAGAGTTTCAATCATGAGTTTTGTTCCCTATATGTTAGTTGTTTACATGTTCTCCCATGTCTGTATGGACCTTCTGGAAGTACTCCAACATCCTTCCAGAAACATGAGTCACAGTTAAAAGTCAATTGATAAACATACCTAGATAGAATGATGAAGAAATTAATTTGACTAAAGTCTGTATAAATGACATGATAATTCATAAGTAACCATGGCTATCTGGTAAGAATAGTAGTCTTACAGATGTTGGCCTGCTGTACATTTCCTACTTGAGTAGTTTCTAGGTGCAGTCTGCATGCCCCACACCCATGTCTCTGTGGTTTTCTGCCTAGGTCTCTGGTCTTCTGCTAAACCCAAAAGGCATCCAGGTTAATAAAATGGGAGTTTTCCAAACTGTCAGTAAGTGTGTGTGTGTGTGTGTGTGTGTGTGTGTGTGTGTGTGTGTGTGCGTGTGTGTGCGTGCGTGTGCGTGTGTGTGTGTGTGTGTGTGTGTGTGTGTGTGTGTGTGTGTGTGTGTGTGTGTGTGTGCATGTGTGTGCGTGTGAATTGCGAGGGATCCTGTGATGCAACAGACTGACATCCAGTGAAGCAGGGTTCTTCATTTTATACTCTTTGACTGCTGAGAGAGGTTTCAGCTGCACTGGAATAGCCTTAAGTCTGCATCAGAAAAGGAATGAATTAATATTAAGTTAGTTAATGAAGAAACATATACATGAATTTCCAGGGAAGGATTTTGTTTCACTGAGCATTGTACCAAAATTCTTAAATGGAAGAAAAACAGTGTTCATTTCTTCTGGCATGTTGATTATTTTTTAATATAGTAAAGTGCTGTAAAGAAACATATACATGAATTTCCAGGGAAGGATTTTGTTTCACTGAGCATTGTACCAAAATTCTTAAATGGAAGAAAAACAGTGTTCATTTCTTCTGGCATGTTGATTATTTTTTAATATAGTAAAGTGCTATGCTTATTCACCATGATATCAAAAAAAAAAGATATATATGAAAACTAAAGCATACACCTATAGAATTAGACAATACGAGGGATATGGTAGTAATAAAATATAGGCAATCATATAGGTGTTCACATGGAATACATGTTTTCACAGAATCAATGATATAAAATAAAATGTTATTTTTTGTTGTTGCTGTTATTAATTCACATTTTTAAAAGCAGCATGAAAATGTAATTTAACATAAAGAGTTTGTGAGCGGTATTTTATTTATTTTATTTTGCATTTGTTGACCGGGAATATTCCAACTGAGCTAACAAAATAGCTCTTTTTCAGTGAAGGCCTGGGGAGAAAAGCTCCAAGAAATTATACAATACAATAAAAAACAGTTACAGATATAAAAATATTTGTTTTTGCTGATATTTACAACATATGCATTTTTTTAATATTATACATAATCAGTAGTGAAGCGTATGTGAGAAAAAGTAATAGAAATATTCATTACAGTCTGAGTATTAATGTTATAGACATTGGTTAATCTGGGACATAATATAATGTAAGTTAGAATGAGATATATAGGCATGGTCTGAAGGAGTAGATATGTCAGTGCAGGAGGGAGTAGAGCAATGTTAGGGGGTATAGATTATTTTATGGGTAGATAATGTTTGTGATGGGTGAGTTCAGAGGCAGGACAAGAGTGTTTTTAAGTGTTCTTTAGCAGCTGCTTTGAATTGTTTAGATTGTTTTACTAATCTAATTTGAAGTGGAAGCTTGTTCCATGCAATGGTGGGCTGTTGGCTATATAGGTTACAACCCATTTTAGTCCTTGGTTTGTGGTTACAAAGTAAGTCTTCATCAGAAATGTGGAGTAGTCTAGTGGGAGAGTAGTGAGATATAAAGGTGGATAAACTAGGACAATAGTAAAGTTGATATAATATAGAATGTATGATCTGAAGCTGAGAGAGAAGCAGCAGATTGGGTAGTTCCAGCCAGTTTAAGTGAGATACAGTGATGAGTTTTAAAGGTATGCTGAGCAGAGAATCTGGCTATCTTGTTATAGGCTAAGTTAAGTTTTGCTAAGAGTGTGGTGTTAAGGTTTGTGAGTATTTGAGAACCATATAGTAGACTGGGGAGTAGATGTTTCTATTTCTGTATAGGAGGCCTAGTTTTTGATGTGTCTTCCTGATACAGTTGTTTATGTGTAACACCCATTTTTTTATAGGGATGGAAGAGGACAGTGCTGAGAGCCATTTCACAACTTGTAACCGATCAGAGAGAGATAGCTGAAAAACCAAGTGACAGTAGCAGGAGAGAAGTTAAGCTTAGACAATTTAGCCAGTAGTAAAGAATGTGATACAGTATCAAAGCCTTTGGAAAGACCTAGAAATAAACAGGAGACAGGTTTGTTGTTGTCATCAGCCACGGATATAGAGTTAGTAAAGTAGATTAAAGCAGTAGTTGTACTGTGTTTTGGGTGGAATCCATGCTGAGTTGGAGTAAGTAGGTTTTCCTGTAACAGATATTGAAGAGTTTGCTTGTGTATATATTTTTCTAGTAGTTTTGACAGGGGGAGACAGGATGGCTATAGGTCTAAAATTAGAGATGTCTAGAGAATGTCCATCTTTTTGGATAGGTAATGTGTAAAATTCTTCCAGATAGATGGAAATTTAGACTCTGTGACAGAGCGGTTTATCAAGATAGATACAGGAAAGGCTAGAGTATTAGCTGCTAGCTTGAGGAAGTAGGAAGGAATGTTGTCAACAGAAGATGAGCAAGGTTTTTATTTGAAAAGTAGAGATGTGATATAAGTAGTAGCTACAGATTGGAAAGAAAAAGGTTTAGAGGAGTTGGCAGTAGAAGATAAGCTGCTTACATTCTTGATTCACAGTTTTTTAAATAGGGTTAGGCAAATGTCATTAAATGATTAATCTTTGTGATGAGTTTTTAATTACTCTTCACCTTCAATCTGAAGTTAAAGTAATATACAGTAAGCAAATAAAAAGAACACCAGAACTACGGAGTAGTGACCCAGCAATCGCAATGGATAAACAGATAACAGTTAGATAAATAAAACGCAAAACCATGCGCCGGGTCTGATGGCTCAAATTAAAGTTCTCTTTCTTCTTCTAGGTAACGTTCAGCATAAAAAATCACATGAACTGATAAACACGGCAAGAGACAGCAAACTGTTAAATTCAGACAGTTTAATTCGATATCTGTTAGCGCTTTCACCCTGAGGCTTCGTCAGACAGTACAAAATAACATAAAACAGAGTAGATTTAAATACAAGGGTGCCGCTAGCAATAGGCTAAAAAAATCACATGTTTCAATCCTTAATTAAGCATTAATAAAACATTTAAAATGCATCCTATAATGCTGATAAAATCATCAAAAATATTAAAAATACATGTAAAAAATATATAATCTTGATATTATCACAATAAATGTATTCTAAGGTCTATAACATCTCTTAGCTTTCAGGACAGGTGCTATATGAACTTTCTCATTTAATCCAGGATATTTATCAGCTCTACACCTTATTATCCAAGACATCTCCCTTTCCAAAGTGTGATTAATGAAATCACCACCCCTACTGCTACAATGAACCTCTTGTAGGACACTAAATGAAAAAGTGTGCATGGGACCCATGGACTTAACATGACTAGCTAAGGCATTTGTTTCATTTCCTGTCCTGATCTGATACATGTGCTCCCTGATTCTCTCTCTAAGCATCCTATTCGTTTTACCAATATAAAACGAAGTACAAGCTGAGCACCTAGCGAGATAAATAACATTGGAGCTAGTACAAGTGGTATTGGTGTTCAACTTAAATTCATAATGTGAAATTGGATGTATAAACGAACTCCTATCATCAATAAAACCACATTGGTTACAGTGCCCACATGGATTAGTATTGGATGTCTGAGAGTTACTATGACTAATAGTGGGTCGTAACAATTTATTGCACAACATATATCTAAGGTTAGGTTTGTTCTTATAGCTGATAAGAGGTCTCGGTCCTACTATCTTACTGACAGCTGAATCCAGGGTCAATATCTCCCATCTAGTTTCTAAGAAATTCCTTATAGCTCCAGCATCTTGTGTATAAAAAAGGGGGGCTCTGATCATACTCGAGGGTGGATTGGATGACAGTGGGCCATGATCCAAAGCAAATTCGGAAAAATATGGTCTCACTGTACTTGTTCGAAGTCCACTGACTTCAAACTCCATCCTGTTAAAATCACGTGCATCATACCCTCTATTTAGAAACATCGTTTTCATTCTATCAATCTCTTCAGTATATCCAGACTCACTTGGATTTAACCTAGCTGCCCTTAAAATTTGACCTTTCATGACGTTATTAAATACATAGGTGGGATGCATACTTTGACGATGGAGTAAGGCATTCCTGTTACAAGGTTTCCTGTGTATAGAGGTATTTATTAATCCACTCGAAAGTCTCTGTAAGGAGACATCTAAGAAAGAGATAGCGTCTCTGGAATAATTTAAAGTGAATTTCAAAAATTCTGTAGACTGATTAATAACATCAAAAAATAACAACAATTCTTCTTCATTCCCAAACCATAAGAAGAAGAGATCATCTACGAATCTTCGATAAAACCCCATGAAATTCTTATAATAATCCAACTGAAAAAGATATTGTTCCTCCCATTGGGCCATAACAATGTTGGCGTAGCTATTGGCACATGATGTGCCCATAGCTACGCCATCTTTCTGTAAATATAATTGATCTCTAAAAATAAAAACATTATTGGCCAACACAGTTTCCATGAATAATGCCAGTAAGTCTATGAATTTGTTACTATAATTAGATTTACTGCGTAAAAAATCAAGGAAATATTGCACTCCCAAAGTATTGGGTATAATAGTGAATAAACTGACAACATCCATGCTAACTAGAAAAAATTCACGTGTTGGATCTACATTTTTCATATATACATAAAGCTCTATCAAAAATTGTTTACTGTCTCTTAAAATGTGAATACTTTTTTCAACCAATGGTCTAGAAAAAAATTCCAAGTAAATGGACAGGGGTTCAGTTAACCACCCCTGTCCAGATACAATGGGTCTCATAGGTGGACGATGTAAAGATTTATGCACCTTAGGAAGGCCCTGTATAATTGGAATTCTAGGGTTCTTCACTTTGAAATAATTATAAAGTTCTTCATTTATATCATGTGTCATCAGTAGTTCATCTAACATGTCAAAAACATTAAAGACCTTCTCAGTAACAAGTTTCATATCAATATTTTCATAAAACGTACCTTCATTCAATAAATGCCTCATGCTATCTATATATTCAGCAGTATCCATTAAAACAATAGGACCACCTTTGTCGGCTGGTCTAATAGTAATGTTAGGGTCCGTTTTCAATGCATTCAAAGCTTGTCTTTGATGGTAATTAAGATTTTGCTTATTCTTACATTTCCTGTTCTTATCAAAATATTCATAAATGTCATTTTCTACTAAGCGTGAATAGGTATCCAATAAAGGATGTAGTTGAGGTATATAAGTACTATTGGATTTAAATCTTACTTCTCTGGCATGATTGTCTGTGGACTGAAAGTCCAGTTTAAGCTGTATGTTCCTCACAAAGCATTTCAAATCAACTATTGTTTCCACTAAATCTCCTCTAGCTGTGGGTATAAAACTCAAACCTCTATTCAGGGTGTCATACTCATAAGAAGTTAAAACTCTGTTAGTAAGGTTAATGACTAACGAGGTGTTGTTCTCTCCCACATCTTCTTGAGTGTAGGGCCTACAACCTCGTTTCCTGATCCCTTCCTCTTGTGTCTCCCTCTGCTCATAGACCTCCCTCTCCCTAGTCGTTGGTTCTGAGCTATGGGGAAAGGATGGAAGGTAGTATCACCTATATTGTCTAATCTTGTTACATTATCTATTCCAGGAACTTTCTTTCTTACTACAGCATCAGTAGTGCTGATTGGAGCACCTTCGCTAGAATTAGGAATCTGAATGTCATTACGACCAACAGTAGAATGAGTGGCAACTGCCATAGAATCTATAGAAGTATTATTTAAGTCTGTATTAACATTAATGGCATTTGTGAGACTAGTACTCAAAATGGCATTATTAACCTGACTGTTGTTGATTGTGGGCTCACCAACAGTATTAACTGCATTAACATTCCTACTAGGAAAAACAGAACTCATATTCACTTGCTGTACACGTCCTGCATTGACAGGAACATTATTTGCATTCATTTGCTGCACATGCACTGCTGGTCTAGGCCAAGTGAATACATGATTGTTACTAAAATCTCTCATGTCCCTAAGAATTTTGCCCTTCTTTTGTTCAAGCAGACGTCGTTCATAGAGACTAACATTATCTATTACATTATCTAGTAACAAATCAACATTACCATCTACATCTTTACTTTTAATGCTGCTAAACAATTCATTAACAGTTCTTTTCAAAGTCTCTTCTTCGGTTTGATGGAATTCCATCAAAAGTCTCATGTATTTATTGCTTAAGTCAATGTTGAGCTGCTGCCATTTGTACAACAGCTCAGGATATGCGTTACCTGAGGTAGGCATTTTTAAAATCCGTAGTCCTCGTGGAATAATCCGCTTGGCTAAACAAGCTTCAAAATGTTGTCGTTGAAGTTGTAACCGTTTCAACTTCATAAATTCCCTCTCGAATTTCTGTAAATCCTCTGTGATAGAGTGCAAAGTTGTAGCATCAGTTCTTCCATCAGCGTCTCCCAGTTGCGGTTCGTATAACAGCAACATGTTAGTTGCACCACTCACACAATCTTGAAATCTCAAGGAGTTCCGATTGGTTGGTATACCCGACGTCGGAACATACGGAAGTTCAATATTCGTTCCAGTTAACTCTGCCATCCTCCTTGTTCGGTGTATGAACTCAAGAGAAATATACAGTAAGCAAATAAAAAGAACACCAGAACTACGGAGTAGTGACCCAGCAATCGCAATGGATAAACAAATAACAGTCAGATAAATAAAACGCAAAACCATGCGCCGGGTCTGATGGCTCAAATTAAAGTTCTCTTTCTTCTTCTAGGTAACGTTCAGCATAAAAATCACTTGAAGCAGATAGACACGGCAAGAGACAGCAAACTGTTAGATTCAAACAGTTTAATTCGATATCTGTTAGCGCTTTCACCCTGAGGCTTCGTCAGACAGTACAAAATAACATTAAACAGAGTAGATTTAAATACAAGGGTGCCGCTAGCAATAGGCTAAAAAAATCACATGTTTCAATCCTTAATTAAGCATTAATAAAACATTTAAAATGCATCTTATAATGCTGATAAAATCATCAAAAATATTAAAAATACATGTAAAAAATATATAATCTTGATATTATCACAATAAATGTATTCTAAGGTCTATAACATCTCTTAGCTTTCAGGACAGGTGCTATATGAACTTTCTCATTTAATCCAGGATATTTATCAGCTCTACACCTTATTATCCAAGACATCTCCCTTTCCAAAGTGTGGTTATGGCCCAATGGGAGGAACAATATCTTTTTCAGTTGGATTATTATAAGAATTTCATGGGGTTTTATCGAAGATTCGTAGATGATCTCTTCTTCTTATGGTTTGGGAATGAAGAAGAATTGTTGTTATTTTTTGATGTTATTAATCAGTCTACAGAATTTTTGAAATTCACTTTAAACTATTCCAGAGACACTATCTCTTTCTTAGATGTCTCCTTACAGAGACTTCCGAGTGGATTAATAAATACCTCTATACATAGGAAACCTTGTAACAGGAATGCCTTACTCCATCGTCAAAGTATGCATCCCACCTATGTATTTAATAACGTCATGAAAGGTCAAATTTTAAGGGCAGCTAGGTTAAATCCAAGTGAGTCTGGATATACTGAAGAGATTGATAGAATGAAAACGATGTTTTTAAACAGAGGGTATGATGCACGTGATTTCAACAGGATGGAGTTTGAAGTCAGTGGACTTCGAACAAGTACAGTGAGACCATATTTTTCCGAATTTGCTTTGGATTATGGCTCACTGTCATCCAATCCACCCTCGAGTATGATCAGAGCCCCCCTTTTTTATACACAAGATGCTGGAGCTATAAGGAATTTCTTAGAAACTAGATGGGAGATATTGACCCTGGATTCAGCTGTCAGTAAGATAGTAGGACCGAGACCTCTTATCAGCTATAAGAACAAACCTAACCTTAGATATATGTTGTGCAATAAATTGTTACGACCCACTATTAGTCATAGTAACTCTCAGACATCCAATACTAATCCATGTGGGCACTGTAACCAATGTGGTTTTATTGATGATAGGAGTTCGTTTATACATCCAATTTCACATTATGAATTTAAATTGAACACCAATACCACTTGTACTAGCTCCAATGTTATTTATCTCGCTAGGTGCTCAGCTTGTACTTCGTTTTATATTGGTAAAACGAATAGGATGCTTAGAGAGAGAATCAGGGAGCACATGTATCAGATCAGGACAGGAAATGAAACAAATGCCTTAGCTAGGCATGTTAAGTCCACGGGTCCCATGCATACTTTTTCATTTAGTGTCCTACAAGAGGTTCATTGTAGCAGTAGGGGTGGTGATTTCATTAATCACACTTTGGAAAGGGAGATGTCTTGGATAATAAGGTGTAGAGCTGATAAATATCCTGGATTAAATGAGAAAGTTCATATAGCACCTGTCCTGAAAGCTAAGAGATGTTATAGACCTTAGAATACATTTATTGTGATAATATCAAGATTATATATTTTTTACATGTATTTTTAATATTTTTGATGATTTTATCAGCATTATAAGATGCATTTTAAATGTTTTATTAATGCTTAATTAAGGATTGAAACATGTGATTTTTTTAGCCTATTGCTAGCGGCACCCTTGTATTTAAATCTACTCTGTTTAATGTTATTTTGTACTGTCTGACGAAGCCTCAGGGTGAAAGCGCTAACAGGTATCGAATTAAACTGTTTGAATTTAACAGTTTGCAGTCTCTTGCCGTATTTATCTGTTCATGTGATTTTTTATGCTGAACGTTACCTAGAAGAAGAAAGAGAACTTTAATTTGAGCCATCAGACCCGGCGCATGGTTTTGCGTTTTATTTATCTGAAGTTAAAGTAACTTCAACCTTTCCCATTCCTCTACATCTATGCCCAAAACAAGCACATCACAAAGCATTTGCCTTAATATCTGCCTAAGAACAAATCATCCTTAAAGTTTCTGGAATGCTCCATTGTCTATTGCATTATAAATGTTTTATTTATTTTTATTTATTTTTACTTTGACATTTGTTAACAAGTCCAACTGGGCAGATGCCGTTTTTCAGCAGAGGCAGGGGGGAAAAGCTCCAAACTAGGAATTAATTATGAGAATGAAGACAATCAAAGTTGAGTTGTGACATATCAGAGCTGGGTAAAATACAAATAATAGCAAGACATAAACAATGTATACAGACACAAAAGTCCTAAAAGCAAATTAATTATATAGGAAGATATACAGCTTGAGTTAGATAAGGTAACGGAGTAAAGAAGAAAGTGGGAAAGAGCAGAAGACTAAGGTGTGAAGGAGGACTATAGAACAGTGGACAGGTGGGAGACGGAAGAAAGATGTTGATGGAAGGTTCGGCAGGATTAAGGCAGGGGCAGTTCAAGAGTCTTTCTTTTAATGCTTTCTTAATATTTAGATTGTTTGATATGGCTCTGATGGTTAAAGGAATGTAGTTCCAGGCCAAGGTTCCTGCATAGCTATAAAGTACATGGCCTGTTGTTCTGTTGGGTTTGCAGATTTCTAACAGAAGTTGATCAGAGCTCTGCAGAGAGTGTATGAGAATGTAGTAAGTGATGAAGGATGAGATGGCTGGACAGGAAGTAGACTTGTTGATGATGGAGTGAGTAAGGAGCAGTTGAGAGAGAAGGAGCTGTTGATGCAGCTCAAGCCAGTTTAAGTGTTTTAGAGAGAGGCAGTGGTGTGAGTGGTAGGATTGATTTGTGGCAAATCTGGCAATTTTGCTGTAGCCGAGCTACAATTTTGTTTTTAGGGTGAGTTGTAAGTCAGTTAAGATAGAGGAGACATAGAGTAGATTGGGAAGGAGATAGGCATTAGAAAGGGACAGTCTAGAGTTATTGGTAAGGATTTTTTTTTTGTTCTGTGAAACATACCAAGCTTTTGTTTTTCTTTTTAAGCAGTTTTGAACATGTAGATTGAATTTGAGTTGATTGTCAATAATTACACCAAGGAGTTTGTTATTAGTCACTACTTCTATTGATATCAAGAGATGTAATAGTGAAGGATGCTTTCAGATGGTAGAGCAATTGTGGGAGAAATAGAGGAAATTTTGTTTTTTTAGGGTTAAGCACAAGTTGTCTGTCAAGAATGAAGTTAAAGTATTCCTAGGTAACGGATTGAAGGTGGAGAGGGTTGTGATAAGAACAGATGATAGTGGAGTCATTAGCATGTTGTATAAGTGAGGACGTGGAGCAGAATGAGTAAACACAGCTGGTGAAGATATTAAATAATATTTTTCCAAGAATAATAGAGTCTAGTGTTACTCCAGTTTTGACAGGGACAAAGTGTGAGAAGAAAGACAACCACTTGACCGACTGTTGTCAATTAATAAGTTAGCTAAAGAACCAGTTAAGATGGAAGTTAGAGAAACCAGGAACAGACAGTTTGGAGAGGAGCTTGGGGTGAGAGACTGTGTTGAAGACTGTAGAGAGGTCCAAAAATAGGCAGGATTCTAGGTTACTATTTTCTCTGGCTTTAATGACATTATGGATAAAAGAGATTGGGCAGTGGTTGGGCTGTGGTTATATGAAAATCATGGTGGTTGGAGAGTAGGTTCTCTTTTAGAAGATGTTCAACAAGTTGCTTATGAATGCATTTTTCAAGTATTTTTGAGATGGGGACATAATTGCAATAGTGTATAGTTTGTGAGTTCAGTGCAGTGTCCTCCTCTGTTTAGTGGAATAGTAACAAATTGTTTCCAGATAGTAGGGACTATGGATTCTTGGACAGATCTGTTTATAAGGATAGAGACTGAGTAGGCTATTGCATTATCTACAAGTTTAAGGAAGACTGCTGGTAGTTTGTCTGCTGAGGGAGAACGGGGCTTTAGTTTGGTCAGTAAAGATTTAATGCAGGTGGTGGGGACAGGTTTAAGAGAAAAATAGGTACGTTATTAGGCTGAGAAGGTGGCATAGGGTTGAGATTGTGAGCATTTTGGGTAAGACTGGTTATGGAGTTAATAAAGTATGAGTTGAAAGTGGCAGTTTCAAAGGGAGAATTATTTGGGCATGGGTTTGACATGCCGGGGGAACCAGGGTTAAGAATCTTGTTGATGATGTTCCAGAAGTTTTTTGAGATTATTTTAATAGTTTATTTGTGGCTTTTGATAGAAGTTTTTTTTTTGTTATTGTTTTTGGTGATGCTTTGAAGTTATCTGTAGGTTTGCAGGTGACTGGGGGACCTGAATTTTAAACAGTTTTTCCATGCAATATCCTTTATGTGCATTAGGGCTACAGTAGAATGGGTAATCCAAGGTGCATGGTGAGATTTCACTCTAATTTTCCTTAGGGGAGCTAGAGAATTGAGAAAATCCATGTAAATGTGGTTAAATTTCAGACCAGCCTCATGAACTGGTAGATTATGGAGGAAGAACCAATTTATGGGGTTGAGTACAATGTTAAATACATCAAAGTTAAAGTTGGTGAGACTCTGGCACTTTTTTCGATTTGTGTTTCCCAATATGATGTAGAGATAGCCTTTGAACACAGGTTGGGAGGTGGTCACTGAATAAATCAGGAAGTGCTTCAGGGATGTGGTAAAAGTAAGGGTGGGATACTAGAATTCAATCAAGGATGGAGGTAGTACTAGTGGATTTGTTGTAGTGGGTAAAGGTAAAGGAGAGTAGCCTGGAGGGGGTGGGGTAATAATCTACTTGTAAGAGGAGGAAAAATGCTTACATTAATTACGCCCATGGTGCAGCAAGGTGGTGCTGAAACTCCCTAAATGGAAGAGTCCTGGTAAATAGCCTTAAGAAAGCCTTTTGAAGAGTGTAAATCACTGAAGAGCCTTTAAAACAGCTACCCGGAGGTGTCCTTGTGGAAACAGCCTTTAAAAAGGCTAAGGGGAGTCCTTTGCACTAGCCTTGACAAAGGCTATTGAGTGTCGGACAATTAGGTTAGCCTGCTAAAGGCTTTTGCGGTAGCCTTGACAAAGGCTGTTGAGTATGAGTCCGTCTGGATGGTCTGCAAAAAGGCCCCCAACTTGAATCCCTTAGGTAGCCTAAAACAGACTTTGTAGTCCTTATGGAAAGAGCCTTTAAAAAGCCTATGGGGGATCCCATGAGGTAGCCTTGACAAAGGCCTTTGTGTATGAGCACTGAGCCCTTATATAGAGAGCCTTTAGAAAGGCAATGGTGGATCTCTCACGGTAGCCTTAATAAAGACTTTTGAGCATGAAACCAGAGTGGTGGCCTTGAATAAGCCTATTGCATATGCAACCTTTTGAATAGCCTTAAAAAAGGCTCTCAAGCAGAGTTCTTTTGGTAGCCTTTAAAAAGGCTTCAGCAATAGGTACAGTAGACAGGATAGCAAAACACATAACCATAAAAAGCAAAACACTGAAACAAAAATCCAAAAGCAATAAAGACAGACAAGTAATCTCAAGTGGTCAATGTCGTTTATTATAAGCCATCTAAGTGCAGTTCCAATGAATGAGACTGTGTGGTGAAATGCTCTTCATTTTATTGGGGGCATGTCAGTGGGGCTCAACCCTAAGTGAGTGTGACCTTTATTGGGACTGGGTTGCCCGACGAGACATCATCCCCTTACAATCTCATTGGGCGAAACATTAAGACTTTCTATCCTTGGGTTTAGTCTATTCGAACAAATATTGTACGAAACTTAGAAAGAATATAATGTTCACTAAAACTGTATGTTTACAGTTCAAGATACTTCGTTCTGCTTTTTCCTGCCACCCCTTGAAGGCATTTTTCTGGCTCCAGACCACACAGCTCTCAGTGGAGACTATGTGTGGACCATCAGCCTTCCCCACCTTTCTGTTCCTTGTTTCGCCTCCCTACACACAGAGCTATCTGAGAAGGAGCAGCTGATCTGTGATATATCAATAAGTAGCCTTTTTTTGCTTATTTGTAGTGGTTATTGCTTATTCTAGATATTTACAGCAATTTTATGTTATACTGCATACTTGTACTGTATTTCATAGATATTGGCTCACTTGTGATAAACATTTCTGAAGTGTTTTCTGCCTAAAATAGTTTAGGTCATAGATGTAATATTGTCCATATTCCTGATTGTGTTTGTGATAAACATTTCTGCAGTGTGTTCTGCCTAAACTAGTTTAGGTATTAGCTGTAATATTCCCCATATTCCTGATTGTGTTGTGGGCCTAGTTGTTGGTTAGAGCCTGTTTTCTGAGCTCATTTTCCAGGCCATTTTAGTTAACAAAGACCATCTCCCACTTCAGTGAGAGTTTAGTGTTTATGGTCATTGTCTAGTTGGGTTGCCAGGGCTAAGGTTTGCAGAAAACGCCTCTTTAGTTGTTTTGGGCTTTTTTAAAAGTTGTTTCAGGTTTCAACTTTCTGTTACACACAGAGCTATCTGAGGAGGAGCAACTGATCTGTGATATATAGCAATAATTAGCTTTTTTTTTTCCTTATTTGTAGTAGTTATTGCTTATTCTAGATGTTTATAGCAATTTTACTGTATACTGCATACTTGTACTGTATTTCATAGCTATTGGCTCACTTGTGATAAACATTTCTGTAGTGTTTTTTCCACCCTCCCTCCCTATTGACATATTGTCTTTATACCTGCTGGCCTTGCAGATGCCCGCCCCTACTCTAAACTTGAGCTTGGACACTCCTCCCAGTCTAGTGTCTTTAGTTCATTCTACCTAATAACGAGAGAACATCTTAGTTTCTTTCCTTCTGTTCCACCTTTCCCCCTTTCTTAAAAAAAAATAAATAAATTGTCTGAATATCCTGGTGTTCCGACTGTGCTTCTCAAACATTTTGGAAATATAGAGTATATTTTAGTGCATTTATTAAAACTGTATTTGCCTTAATATTGCTACAACTCGTGCTCTGGGTTGCACTGCATCTGAATTGTTTTAGTGTGTTTTAGCTGTTTTTCTGTATATATAGACTTTTCTGTATATGTAGACTAGCTACTAATTCTATTGTATTACTGCCTCTTAAATCATTTTTCAGTTGTGCACTTGCCTTGCTTCATTTAAAAAGTTTTAAATTGCTAATTTTGTAGAGTTTTAATTGTATTTACTGTTTGGGGCTACACAGTGTGTTAGCCATTTCTGTGTTTGTTTAGTGTATTATTGTATTGTTTAGCCTGTTTTAACCAAAAAAAAATACTATCTTGTTTGCTCATTTCCCACATTTCCTAGCTAGTATAGTCCAGATCCCAGCCGTTGCTGGTTTTAGGACTTTATTTTCTGTCTTCAGAGCTATCCAGAACTTGCTGTGGTACAGGGAAGTCCTACAGCTTACCAGTGGGAGTGGTGAGCATTGTACTGCCTGTCTGACACTAGAGGAGTGGTTTCCAGCTCTGAAAGTGGCTGATTTCTATCCCTTTCAACTTTCTGGCTTAAAAATGTGCGTGTTTGCGCATTCTTTGCATCGTGGGGCTACAGTTAAACTATTCCAGGAGCCAGAAAGTCTGCTCTTCGAATATTCCCTTAGAACTAGCTGGTTTCACAGTAGTAGTACCAAAATCTGAACCCCTGTGACTAGCAGTTGCTCTAGAACCTGCTGGAAAGCACTAGGAAGCCTTAAACTGATACAAGCACTCAACTCTCCTTGTTAATAAGGAGAAATTAATCGTAAGCACTAAACAGCCTATAATTGCAAAGTACCTTGCAAAGGTAAGGGAAACCAGATCTTGTACTTTACAAAAAAGCACCTAAACAGGCATGTCCAAGGGTCAACTTCCGGTGATTTCTCCTGTCCACCTAGTGAATCTGGGCATACTGTGGCAATGCAGCAACTACCTCATGTACACAGACAACCCTCTCCTCCTACCACCCAACACTGCAACCTGCGAGAGATGTACTTACATAACCAAACTGAAAGCAAAGCTCTCTACAGCCAAGATTGTGCTAGACAGTCAAGAGGAGAAAGTTAACACCTGCAATACACCTCAAGCAACACATAGCCCTTCAAAACCCACACCATCAACACCCACCCATAGCAACACTAAACCCACATATGCGGAGGCCCTTAACATTAACCTGTCCAAGCATCAAGGACCTCCGAAGCTGAAACGCAAACAAACACAAGTCACAACCAAAGTGACACATAGCTCGCAACACCAGTGTGCCATCCACAATAGCCCATAAGGCAAGACAACATACCCAACACTTTAGACATAGGTGACTCTATAGTCAGGCAAACTGATGTCCCACTCATCAGGCTGAACAAGAAGAAAATTACAGTCAGCTGCCTATCGAGTGCCAGGATCCACCACATAACGCATGCACTCAATTCACTCCACAACAAGTACAAATATGACTCTGTCATTGTCCATGTTGGAGTGAATGACTTGAGACGTACCTCCCTAGACTACATGAAAAGAGATATGGAAGAGCTCTCAGATCATGTGGCCCAGGCAGGTATGACCCCAGCCCTGGGTAGCATCCTGCCTTCACCCAGAATGATACCACAGTATAAGGACAAAATGACTGACTTCAACAATTGGCTAAGCTTCTGGAGTCATTCAAAAGGGATCCAGTATCTGTCTGCCTGGGATGACATGATCGACAAACCACAATGCTTTGCCAGAGATGGCCTGCATCTGTCACCCCTGGGATTTAGGTTACTGGCTAAAGCTCTTGCCACTCCTATAATGCCTTTTTTAGGTATGGTTCAAAGGAAAAAAACACCACCGTAACAGATACAAGCATGCAAAATCTGAAGTTAATGATACTCAATGCTAGGAGACTAAACCTCAAAATGCACTCTCTCGAGGCACTCCTAAAAATGGAGAACATCAATATCTGTTCAGTAACTGAGACCTGGTTCAAGGCGCCAGAGAGCACCCCTGCAATACCAGTCTACAACTCTTACCACACTTTTTGGCCACTAAACCAAGACCAAAACACTAAAGGTGGA
This sequence comes from Protopterus annectens, assembly GCF_019279795.1. NCBI lineage: Eukaryota > Metazoa > Chordata > Ceratodontiformes > Protopteridae > Protopterus > Protopterus annectens. Next base: position 352,809,598 of record NC_056750.1, on the reverse strand, counting down.
GAAGTGTCCATATTCACCAAGGAAATTCACACCTCCAGGCTAGTTGCCCAACACAATGCATCTGAAATTCTCCAGATGCAACTAACACTAGGTAAGACTGCAGTCCGAATTGTAGCTTGCTACAGATCCCCCACCATGCCCCAAGATTCTCACTACACCTTTCTAAACATACTGGAAAATATTAAGATACAACCAAACGCCCTAATACTGGGTGATTTCAACTACCCTGTCATTAACTGGGAAAACTACTTGGGTACCAACACCTTTTCCCAATGGTTCTTGGGATTTATAAATTCCATTGTGCCACCAGGGACTCGGATATCCTAGACCTGGTCATTACCAACATGGGAGGTAGATGCTCCACACCAGTGATCACCCCCCATTGGTGAGGTCTGACCATAAGCAAATCACTCTTGATATCCATATTCCACCCTTATCCCCTAGTAAGGAAACCTCCGTAACAAACTTATCCAAAGCCAACTTCATGCTACTCAAGTCAGAAGTGACAAACTTCATGACACCCATGCAGATGGGAGCTGAAAGTTCGACTGCTGAATCCCACACTAAGGCACTGTACAAGCAAATCCACTCATGCATGAATCGTGCCATTCCAAATAGAACCAAGATGCTCTCCTCCAAAAAAAAGGAAACCAATCTGGCGGTTCCCTACCATAAACAAGCTATACAACAGAAGAAAGAAACTGTTGCAGAAAAGTGAAAAATTCCAGGATGCAAAAAAATCCCATACCAGCCTCAATAAGAAGCTGAGATCCCTCATAAAATCCTCCAAAGCTAGTTACGAAAATAAAACTGCCAAAGATTCCAAAGACAACCACAAGGCATTCTATAGTTGTGTCAAGAATCTAAATGGCAATGCTCAGATATGCTCTGAGCTACAACAGAATGGCATTAAATATACTGATCCCAAGGATATTGCCAATATCCTGACAGATGGAGTCAGTGCCAACTTTACCCCCCCCACCCCCTAAAGGGCCCATCTCAATACCAAAAGATTGCCAATTTCTGGTAATTACGACCACACAGGTAAAACCCACACTCTCTAAAGCTAGGAATACAGCATCTAAGGGTCCAGATGACACCCCAGGCTGTGTACTACATGAACTACAAAATGAACTGGCAGCTCACCTAAGTGTCATGTTTAATCCTAGCCTCACCTCAGGTTTCGTGCCCACTGAGTGGTGCACAGCTACAGTTATTCCCACTCCACAAGGGGGATCCACTTTGGATCCTGGGGACTACCATCCCATCAGTTTGATGAGCCAGATCTGCAAGGGCATGGAACACATTATTATGGAACTTATAAACAAAGACATTGGCAAACTTCAAACACTGGACCCCACCCAATTTGGGTTTGTGAAGGGCCGATCTTGTCTCCTGAACCTGATTGACTTCTTCAAATCAGTCTCCAGAGCTGTGGATGAGGGTAAGGCGGTCCACACAGCCTATCTGGACTCTGCCAAGGCCTTTGACACCATCCTCCACTCTAGAATCATAGATAAACTTACTAAGCTGGGAATAAATCCCTACATCACTCAATGGATTGCCAACTGGCTTACTGACAGAACCCAGACTGTAAAAGTAGCCGACTCCAAATCCAACTCCAGACAAGTGACAAGTGGAGTACCTCAGGGTTCAATCCTGGGACCACTCGTTTGGCATCTACTTCTCTGAAGTACAGGCCAACACTAAGGGACTCTGGCTAACAAAGTTCACAGACGACTGCAAACTGGGAGCCATTATTGAATCCTCAAATGATGTAGATATTCTACAAAAAGGCCTTACAGAAACAGATGCTTGGTGCCAGAGCCATGGGTTCAAGCTTAATGCCAAGAAATGTATAGTTATCCCCTTTGAGAAAAAACATGTACCCATGAATTACCACATAGGTGGCAGTACACTAAACACCGAAAGTGTGATGAGAGACCTAGGGACACAGGTGGACAGTGGTCTCTCCTTCGATAACCACATCGCCACAACAGTCAGGAAATCCATCTATGTGGCAAACCTCATCACAAAGGACTTTTCATCCAGAAAAAAGAAGGTCATTGTCCCTCTGTACTCATTCCTCATTAGACCCATTATAGAGAATAACGCCCCATTGGTATGTAGCTCACAAGACATCTGCATCAGCTGGAAACGCAGCAGAAATACCTCACTAAAAGAATCACAGGCCTAAAGCAGATGCCCTATGCTGACCATCTAAAAAAACTCTAGCTATACTCTGAGGCATATCGTCTACTCAGAGGTGATCTCTGTTTAACATACAAGGCCATGTCAAACCCTGAGCTGTTGGACATGCTCCACTTAAAGAAATCCCAATCCATCAAAGCCACATTCTCCAGGAATCTAAATCTTGTCATCACAATGAACAAAACATGCTGGAGGGATAGGTTCCTGACCCAGAGACTCCCCATACTCTGAAATAGACTGCCCATACATGTCAAGCAGACCACCTCCTTGGCCCTCTTCAAAAGGAACCTTGATGATTGGATGGGAGATAGGAAATTCACCCCGGGGATCATGTCAGTCACCCTGCTAGACAGGGGTCCAGGGAAGTAAATATTGTGGGAAGAAATATCCAGGGGATTGCTATGACTAGGCTTGTATAGGTCCTAGGGCCGATAGCCTAGTACCAACCTATGAACCTATGAACCTCACAGCAGCCGGCATGCTTGGCAGCACCCCTCCTAGCTCTCCTCTCCCCCCTCCCTGGCAAGTATTCTATTTTCTCTCAGCTTACCTTACATCTAGGAGCCTGCTTGATACCTCTGGCGGCTCCCCCATGTGGTCCCATGTTTCCAGTCCCACTTACATAGTAGTAGGTAGCTTTTTTTATTCAATATATAGATTGTTTTGTTTTTTTCTGCTTTATGCAACTCTGTTTATACGTATCCACACTTTGGCCTTAGGTTTCTCAGTTGTTTGTTTCCCACATTTATGCTTAGTTTTTATCCTTGCCTCCCCCACCTCTCAGTGGCCGCCGCACTTGGTGGCACTCCTCTTGGCTCCCCTTCCACTTCCCGGGACAGGTTTCTGCTTTCTTCTCTCCCATCTGTGAGGCCGCTGGGCTCCTATAACCCTTTGCAGCTCCCCCACTTACTCCCCCATCCCTGTCTCACACAGGGGGATGGCCTTGTGGCTTTCTGTGAGCCATTCCTGGGGCAGTTATTTCCCAGTGACTCCTGGGACACATTTTCCAGCTTTCCGACCATGCGGTCTTTGGTTCTAACCACATGGTGACCACCAGCCTCTCCTTGTTTCTGGTTCGCCTCCCTTCCAACAGCTGTCTTTCCTCATGGCCCCTCGCCCCCCTTTTTTATAATCTGGCCATTTCTTTGCTAGTCTACATTGAGCCCACCTGTTTCCAGTTTCCTCTAGCGGCCCCCACATGTTCCCCTGCATTCAGCCCCACAGTCACACCATTTTAGTAGGTTTTTTGCATGATAGGTGCTTTTTTGTTGTGATATTTGTGACATTAGGTTTTGTTATTGATATCTCTTGAAGATCTTCCAGTTTCTAAATATGTTTCCTTAGCCATCCTGAGGAAGCTTTCTGTCAAAAAGCATAGCCTAGCATTGCATTGCTTTGTTTATGTGTATCTTGAACTGTAAACACACGATTTTATTGAACATTATATTCTTTATAAGTTCTGTACAATATTTGTTCTGATAGACTAAACTCAAGGATACAAAGTCTTAGTGTTTCACCCAATGAGATTGTAAGGGGCTGATGTTTTGTTGGGCGACCCAATCCCAATAAAAGTCACACCCACTTAGGGTTGGCCCCACTGACTCACCCCCAGCTTACTGTATAAAACGAAGGGCGTTTCACCACACAGTCTCATTCTTTGGAACTGTGCTTAGATGGCTTATAATAAACAACGTTGATCACTTGTGATTACTTGCCTGTCTTTATTTTTGGATTTTT